>NC_072398.2:1812500-2112500 GCF_028858775.2 Pan troglodytes
GTAAAAGTTACACCTTGCTCTTGTCTCCACCCCATGAGGTCCACAAAGTACATCATACACATGACCTCACCTGCCCCACCAGCAGCTTAGAGCAACGGGCTGCCACTGTCATTCTCACCTTGTAGACGAGGTGACCCAAGCTCAGAGAAGCTGCCTGGCTGGAACGAGGTTCCTGCAGCTTGAAAACCAAGAGTCGAGATAAGCGTCAAACATAGCCTCTCGGCGGGCGCAGTGGCTCACACCTGTAATCCCAGCGCTTTGGGAGGCTGAGGCAGGTGGATCACCTGAGATGGGTGGCTCGCTTGAGCCCAGGAGTTTGAGACCAGCCTGGGCAACATAATGTGACCCCATCTGTACAAAAAATTAAGAACGCACACACACACACACACACACACACACTCACTCTATCTGTCTTCATCTGATGATTTCCCTCCTATGCTACGTGGGTTCTTGGCAGACTCAGTACCCACTCCCAGACTCATGTTCCCCCAACCCCCTTGTGACTGAGGGACAAATGCCCCCTCCGCTTCCACCATTGCCCTTCATCTCTCTGCTCTCCATAGCCTCCGTGTCTTCCTGCCCTGCTTCTGTTTGTCCAGCTTCTCCTGTCCTGAGCTGCTCTGACTAGCCAGGGCTCTCCTCCCCACAGTCATGAAGCCCAGACTAACCATGTTCCTACTCTTATCTGGGAGGGCCTGGTTCACTCCCCCCAAGTTCTAGATTTGAGTTCTGCATTTCACAGCAGTGAGGAAACAGGCCACCTGTATGGTGGGCTCTGCTCGATAAGCTGGGACCTCAGGCCGGGCTCTGCACTGTCCACCCAGCCCCTCCCCGTGGTTCCACCTTCCCAACATCACAGACTCAGGATGTAGGAAGTCCAGAGCAGCTTTATTCATCACCACCTGTGGCCTCAGAAATGCGGTGCTACTGGGAGCCGGGGAGCTATGGGGGACCCAGGACTCTGGGCAGTCTGGGACTGTTGAGCAGCCCAGCAAGGCTGAGTAGCATTTCAGCCCTCCTTCCTGGCACAGATCACCTTAGTTTATGTGTAAACATGGCAACCAATAGGTCATCGGGTTGCGTCCAGGAGCAAATAGGAATGTGCATGTCAAATCTAGCACAGTCCCTGGAGCATGCAAGTGCCCAGCACATGATATGTGTAGGTTGTAGAGTCTTCCTCTCTCAAGTCCTTTCACTATCCTGATAGAGCTTTCCCCCATGCCTTGTTAAGTGCATGATCTGTAAATGGTCAAGGCTTTACCCAGATAAATACAGACTCCTAGAGCTTGTGGGGATGGGGTGGTCTCCGTGGGTAGAGAACAAAAGGGTTGGGGGTGGAGATAAGGGAAAATGGCTGGGAAGAGGGAGAGCAAGGTGCCCAGCATGCTCTGGACACAGCGGGGCCCATGCTGAAGATTTCTTCCTCACAGGCTACACCAGTGGCCCCTGCAGGGCTGGCCAGGCCGCCCCGGTCACCGAGGACCATTGTAAAAACACGGGTTTGTAAACTCCAAGCTGAGTGTTCCTCCGCCGCGGTCATAGGGGCTGGGATGTGGCCTGTGCAGCGTCGCTGACCTGCATGTTGCCTTCCTGTAGCTGGCGGCAACCCGCGATCTCTGGAGAACAGCCTGGATGAAGAAGTGACCATCGAGATCGTTCTCTCCAGCTCTGGGGACGAGGACTCCCAGCATGGCCCGTACTGCACAGAAGAGCTGGGGAGCCCCACAGAGAAGCAGCGCAGCCTCCCCGCCTCCCACCGGAGCAGCACCGAGGCCGGAGGCGAGGTGCAGACCTCCAAGAAGTCCTACGTGTGTCCGAACTGTGGGAAAATCTTCCGCTGGAGGGTCAACTTCATCCGGCATCTGCGGAGCCGCAGGGAGCAGGAGAAGCCGCACGAGTGCTCGGTGTGCGGGGAGCTGTTCAGCGACAGCGAGGACCTGGATGGGCACCTAGAGAGCCACGAGGCCCAGAAGCCTTACCGGTGTGGTGCCTGTGGGAAGAGCTTCCGCCTGAACTCCCACCTGCTCTCCCACCGGCGGATACACCTGCAGCCGGACAGACTCCAGCCGGTGGAGAAGACAGAGCAGGAGGCATCCGAGGACGCGGACAAGGGTCCCAAAGAGCCGCTGGAAAACGGCAAGGCCAAACTGAGCTTCCAGTGCTGTGACTGTGGCAAGGCCTTCCAGCGGCACGACCACCTGGCTCGGCACCGCAGCCACTTTCACCTGAAGGACAAAGCCCGGCCCTTCCAGTGCCGGTACTGCGTCAAGAGCTTCACGCAGAACTATGACCTCCTCCGCCACGAGCGCCTGCACATGAAGCGCCGTTCCAAGCAGGCTCTGAACTCCTACTGAGCTTCTCCGCCTGGGGCGGCCTCACCCTGGCTGGTGCTGCCCCCTCACCTTGGTACTGATCAGCGCCCCCACCCAGGACATACCTTCCCCAGGATAGAGAGCACACCTCCCTCCTGTCCTTGCTCTCAGGTAGTGAGCGTTCGGGTGGTGCCATGGGAGCACTCTCCCTCCCCCAGGTAATGAAAGAGTGGCCAAGGGAGTGTTCTGTTTCTGCTGTGCCAAAAAACGGGGGGGGATGTGCCATCACCAGGTTGGACATGCCAGGTGTTCTGCGTCTTAGAGACCCTTGGCCCATGCTCCCCAAGCTCGGGGAGTAAAACTGGGCTATCCCCCGTCAGGGCGGCACCCTGGTCACCAGCCAAACCTCAGTATACTCCCTCCCCTCCTTCCCTGTCTGAACGCTAGGATCTGCTCCTGAAGCTCCAGGATGCCTGCACTTCCACTGAGAAGCTGCTGGCGGGTGTTGGACTAGAGGAAAGAAGAAGGCAGGGTGGGACTGATGGGCTCAGTGGGGAGCAGGGCCAGGCACACTGAGCCAGACATGTCATGTCTGAGCCCCAGATTCGTGGCCATCAGGTAGGCAGGAGCACCCCGCAGATCCAAGATGATCAGGCAGCCCTTTTGGGCTGGCGTCTGTGGCAGGGGTCTGCAGAGCTCCTTCTTGAGGTTTGGAAACAGTCATCGTACCTGTTGATTTTCCTGGGGGCCAATTAGTAGGGATCTGGAGCTCACCAAAAACAAAGCTTACATTTTAATTTGTGTTGCACACCCACCCCATAATGTCTTTATACCCCAAAGATCCTTGGTAAATGCTTATGGGTTGGAAGCGGAGTTGTCATCGTTTAAAAGGCACTTAAGTCCCTTCTTCCAATCTGTCCTGTCTAGGAATGTGGAGCTCTGCCCCCAGTGAGGGGTTCTCCTGTCTGGGTGAGCCAAGCTCCAGAACAGAACCTTGCCCGACATCACACTTGATATATACATTAGCTTGGAGTGCTGGTGTGTCCGTTTTCTAGGTCTGTTGTAACAAAGTACCAAACACTGGCTGGCTTAGAACAACAGGAGTGTATTCCCTGACAGTTCTGGGAGGTGCACGTCCAAGATCAGGGTGTCCTCAGAGTTGGTGCCTTCCGAGAGCTGTGAGGGAGAAGCGGCTTCATGCCTTTGCTGGCAGTTGCCATTCCTTGGTGTGTGGAAGCGTCACCCAGTCTCTGCCTTCATCTCCACATGGCACTCTTGCTGTGTGCGTGTCTGTCTCCAAACCTCCCTTTGTTTAAGGACACCAGTCATATCGGATTAGAGCCCATCCCACCGACCCCAGTATAACCTCATCTGTATCCGCAGCAACCGTTTACCAATAAGGTCACATTCTGAGGTACTAGAGGTTGGGACTTCAACATCGGAATTTGAAAGGGACAGCATTCAGCCCATGACTCCAGATAAACGTGAGGTATGCTATATCATTCCTAATTTACAGATGAGTCAATACAAACTTGAGTGAGCTTGCTCACAATTCCATCAAAGGCAGGGTTCAGACCCAAGTTTCAGCATTCAGGGCAGGTGTCCTCTGCATGGAAGAATCTTACTCAATAGCCCTAAACGCTGACAAATTCCCCTTCCTCCCTGCCTTCTGATGGGGGCTGGGCAGGCCAGCTGGAGCTGTGTCTCCCGCTGGGATTCCGGACTGAGTGACAGCAGGTAGTGAAACCTCAAGCAATTTAAAACATGGTATTGTTCCTGGAAGACTGGTTATGTTGGCTAGGGTCAGCAAGAGAGGGCATCAAGGCTTTAGTCTAGCAGTGACTTAATCTGCAAGTCAAACCAGACGGGTATTTTTGTATTATTCATATGTCACATCCTACCAACAGACAGTAAGCCAGGCAAGGCTCCTGGTGCTCCTTGTCACTCACGTAATTTTCACATCAGGAAAACTCTGGGCTGGGTGCAGTGGCTCACACCTGTAATCCTAGCACTTTGGGAAACCAAGGTGGGTGGAACGCCTAGCTCAGTGACACCAGCCTGGGCCACATGGCAAAACCCCGTCTGTACCAAAAATGCAAAAAATTAGCTGGGTGTGGTGTTGATGTTTGCGGTCCCAGCTACTCTGGAGGCTGAGGTGGGAGGATTGCTTGAGTCTGGGAGGCAGAAGTTGCAGTAAGCCGAGATCATGCCACTGCACAAGCTAGGTGACAGAATGAGACTCTGTCTCAAAAATAATTAAAAAGCCTCTGCCCCAAACTCGTTAAAAGATTTTATAACCACAACTGCTGTTTCTGTGTAGATGCATCTGCATGCCCAGGAGCAGTAAATGCAATAAAATCATTTGGTTATACTTTGAACACAAAATAAACGGTTGAGGCTTTTACTTTCTAAATAGTTTGTCTCTTGTATCAACATATCTGGAAAAGGGAGAAATCCGATTTTTAAGTCCTAAGGCCAAGGGAGGGGAAAATTCCAAGTAGAAGCCAGGCTCTCTGTACACGTTTACCCCACCTACCTGTGTGCTCCTGCCTGTCCTGAGGATCCTCTCTGTAGCTCTGAGGTCTTGGGAAGGTTATTCACCTTCCTGCTTCAGACGTCTGACTCAAGAGAAGAACACTGTTCTACTTACCAGAGTGTTTTCTGTGTAAAACCACATCATGAAGGAGAAAGCGAGAAAGGGAATGTGAGGGGCTGGAAGCCACAGGGAGGCTGTCTCTTGAGTCCCCACCACTGATCCAGAGCCAACCAAGGCACCTCAGGAAATGGAAGGCCACATTGCCTCTGGATTTGGAAATCCTCCTGGGTAATGTAACTGAAACCCAGGTTGATGCCATGCAGCAGGAGCAGCAGGGGGAACGTGCTCTCAGGAGAGGTCTGCCAACCCTCCAGCCCAACACCCGTCACCACAGTGGTGGAGGAGGCTGCACCCAGGAGATCTTTGTCTCCCTTTTGGCCACTGATACCTTTGGCCTTATCTGACAACAGCTACCCCTGGATCCTTCCCTCCCACCCCAGGGGCTGGGCAGCTGGCTGGAGCTTTGTGTCCACCTTGCTCTGGAGGTTGAGACCCCCATCTGAGCAACATCCTCTCTCTTTGTTCCTCTGATCCCTTGGCATCGTCACAAACCCACAGGTGCATAATAAAAACTCGCTGAGTCAATATTCCTGTTAGGCTTTTCATTTTCATTTAAAAAGTAAAATGTGGCTGGGCGTGGCGGCTCATTCCTGTAATCCCAGCACTTTGGGAGGCTGAGGCAGAAGGATTGCTTGAGGTCAGGAGTTTGAGACCAGCCTGAGCAATATAGTGAGACCCCATCTCTAAGAAAAAAATAGAACAATTAGCCTGCCGTGGTGGCACATGCCTGTAGCTATTTTGGGGGCTGAGGTGGGGGAAGATCCCTTGAACCCAGGAGACAGAGGTTGCTGTGAACGGTGGAGGTTGCTATGAACGGTGGAGCGCCACTGCACTCCAGCCTGGGTGGCAGAGCAAGACTTCATCTCAAAAAACAAAAAGTAAAATGTGAAGCACAGCCAAAAGATGTTTTCTAAGACCTGCAGGCTTTAGATAGTTCTGGTCACCTGATCTGGCCCCTCCCCAAAAGAAAGAAGAAGAAATAACTGTTTCATACACTGGGAGTAGATTGTACTCCTGGTCACACCACAGCTTTAAGCCAACCTTAGTCGTTTTTCTCTTTTCTCTATCTCCCCAACTCTTGCCTCAGCTAGAAGAAGAAACAAATAAAAAAGATGAGGCCATTGGTGGGAGGGTCCCTATCAGTCCTAAATCATACTGTGGCACAAAGGAAAGAGAAGGCCAGCTTTGAAGCCTGTGGAGATCTTGTCCAAGTCACTCTTCTCCTGTGAGATGGTTTCCCTTCCTCTGCCAAAAGCAGAGTTTGGATCAGACAGAAGTAATTCTGCTTGCAGAGTTACATAGACGATTCAGCGATGATTACAGCACTTCAGCAATTCCATCAATTAAGCCCACTTTTTTTTTCCCCCCCTAAAGATGGGCTCTCACTATTTTGCCCATGCTGGTCTCAGACTCCTGAGCTTCTCCCACCATGGCCTCCCAAAGTGCTGGGATTATAAGTCTGAGCCACCACACCCAGCCTCCAGACACACTTAGTATTAGCAACAAACACTGATACTGTTTGGTCTTGAAAGTGACGGTCAGTGCCCACTACTAGTCCATGCAACAAGGCTAGAGGTTAGAAAACTTGCTTAGGGCAGACTGGCCACAGGAAAGGGACTGTTGAAGGGACCACTGGAAGACCAGGTACCTCTAGCAGCCCAGACCCATGTATAGGGCAGCTGATAGAGTGCCAGTGGCCCAGCATCTTGGGGGTGGTTAGTAGCGATCATGAGCTCATCAGGGGCAAAGCCCAGGGGGTCCATCTGTACCTGTTTTGCCCATCAGATACCAATTGGGAACTTTATCTTCTCTTGAAACCATAGCCTATAACCAGGTCACCATGATTAATGTGCATATAATTAGCAAAGTACAGAGAAGCCATAGAAATTCCCTGTGAGAAGATGCAAAACTCAGTGTGGGAAAGCAGAGTCCTCAGGAATACACAGAAGTGGGAGGAACCCAGGGCTTACCTCACACATCTTGGCCATAGCCGAGAATATCACAGGCAGGCCGACAACTGTGTGACAAAGGGCTATCTTCTAATCACACAACCAAATGGCAGGAGAACCACCCTTTTTCCATCACCTGCTTTAAAAAAAAAAAATACTATGGTTGTGTCTGTCCTGCCCCATTATATTGGTCTTGCTACACCTTGTCAAAATACGAAGAGGTTGGATACCTGCTATTTTCTACCTTTTTACGTGATGATCAGTCAGGTATAGCCACAAGAGAAGACAGAGGAGAGTCTCAGGAAAAGACGAAGTTTATTCTACTCACAGGTCCTAGAGACAGGAGGCACAGCAGGCCAGGCAGGGCCACATGGGAAAGACACCAGGTGGCAGGAAGCAGAGGACAGGAGCAAGGAGAAGGTTTGGGCCACCGTCTTTATTGGGGTTTCCTTTGAGAGAGTCAAAGCAGGGCAAGGTGAACAGTTTAGGATTGGTTAGTTTGAATAATTTCTGTGGGCTTTGGGTTACAGGGATGGTTACTAATTGCCTGGCGCCAGGCTCTGGGATGCATAAGACAGGAATGTTGCCTCCTGGGGTGTCATGTCAGATACTGGGGGTGTGGGTCCGAATGGGTTAGTTTGCGTATCGAAGGCATGCTCCTTGCTGGGCAAGGGTTCACTGGCGCATAAACCTCAGATAAGGGGGCCTAAGGACTGAACTCTAACTGGTATTGTCTTAAATTTCCTCCTGGGACTGGAAGAAGTCGTTCCCAAGAGCCAGACCTAACATTCTTTTCTGCTGACCCCAAATTTTAAACAAAGCTTCTGTTCTATAACCTACTGCAAATCAGAAAATCTGTGAATTCTACCTATGACCTGTAAGCCTCCGCTTCAAGGTATCCTGTCCTTTTGAGGCTAAACCGATGAGTAATTTCAATGTATTGATTTATAATTTTGCTTGTAATTTCTGCTTTCCTAAAATTTACCCCTGCCTTTATTTTTCTCTTCTCCTTTCTTTTCTTTTTCTTTTCTTTTCTTTTTTTTTTTTTTTTTTTTTTTTTTAATGACTAGTCAGATGCAGTAGTGAGAGTCAGGGGAAGAGCAGAACAAGGTGTTTGATGTGTAACTCACTGAACAATCGTGATAACTCATTACCTTTGCACCAGCCGCCCTGCCTTTAAAAACCCTTTCTTGCAAGCCGCTGTGGAGGTCAGATATTAAGTGTGAGCTGCCTTATTCTCCTTGCTTGGCATCCTGCAAATAAACACCTTCCTTTCTCCTGCCACAAACCTCAGGACGGGTGTTTGTCCTTATTGCACTGGACGAGTGGATCCCAGTTACATTAAATAATGGCCAGGTGTGCAGTGTTGGGGCTCGAAGATGGTCAGTACAGACTTGCATTATAGTTGAGAAGAAGAGGACAGATGATATCCAATACATTCCTTTCTCACCACTTTCTCCACGGTTACTCACCAAGGGCAGAGACCTGTCTGTGTCTGCTTACGTCATCCAGCTTGCGGTCTAAGACAACATGCTCCTGCAAAATGAGAGCTTGGTATGTGTTGGATAGAGCTGCACCCCATCACTTCTGCCCTCCCAAAAGAAACATAACTCCCAT
Source organism: Pan troglodytes (assembly GCF_028858775.2). NCBI lineage: Eukaryota > Metazoa > Chordata > Mammalia > Primates > Hominidae > Pan > Pan troglodytes. The sequence continues at coordinate 1,821,035 of NC_072398.2, forward strand.
CCAAGCAGGTGCTTGGAAACCAGTATGTTCAGGTGCTGGGGAGAGCTGCCACTGCTCAGACACCAGCCTGTGGTATCAACTAGGTATCCCACAGACACTCTTTCTCTGGCATCAACTAGATATCCTGCAAACACTCTTTCCAAATACGGTCACATTCACAGGTCCCAGGAAAAGATCTTCATGGAGGCCCCATTCAAACCACTACAGTTCTTTTAAGGGAAGATTTAAATCTCAAAACCAGTTAGGTAATCAATAGTGTTCTACCACTCCAGGAAACTAACGCTGCCCTCCAGGTTCTGGTTTCTACAGTAAAGTGATTCTCCCTCAGGAAATAGTTATCTTCATGTAACCAACTCAAGTTCAGCTGCTCACAAGAAGCAAGGTGTGGTCAAAGGAAAGCAGCTTTACTAATGAAATGCTAGCAGATGGGAAATGCCAAGGCCTTAAAGAAGCCATTTCCAAAGTTTGGGCTGAGGGCAGGGGCTGAAAAAAGGGAAGCCTGATGTGAAAGGCATGCTGGAGTTGTGCAGGTGCAGGGGCTGTGTCTTGCCCTGATGCCTGTCTTGAGTTATGGTCCACCTGGAGCGCAGGCTGGCACCATCTTCACAGTGGCAATGGCCATGTAACTGAGCAGCTTGGCAACTAAGCCTCAAACCATGTTCTAAAACTTTTTTTTTTCCTTTCTCCTTTCCTCCTTGAACCGTCTAGTCTCAAGCTGTAATAACTTCATTATTTATTTATTTATTTATTTATTTATTATTTATTTATTTTTGAGACAGAGTCTTGCCCTGTGCCCCAGGCTGGAGTGCAGTGGCATGATCTGGGCTCACTACAGCCTCCGCCTCCTGGATTCAAGCAATTCTCATACCTCAGCCTCCCTGGTAGCTGGGATTACAGGCATGTATCACCATGCCCAGCTAATTTTTGTATTTTTTAGTAGAAATGGGGTTTCGCCATGTTGGCCAGGCTAGTCTCGAACTCCTAACCTCAGGGGACCCGCCTGCCTCAGCCTCCCAAAGTGCTGAGATTACAGGCGTGAGCCACGACGCTTGGCCAACATGTTGTTATTCTGACTTCTTTCCACAAGCAGCGACCAGCCAGAGCCTTTTTCTGCTGGTTACAGTCGGGCTGTAGATGATCCATCTTGAGGCAATCTGTAAGTGGGGGAGCATTTCACAGCTGGACCTGCATGCCTGCTGTGTTTTTAATCAACCCCTGGAATTTCCTAACAAGCATATGGTTAGATAAAGGTGCTTGGGGTAAGGAAGTGTGCAGTGGAAAAGGGAAGGGACTGCAGTTTCAAAGTACATTTCAAGGCTATATTTTAAGACTAAGGAAAAAAAGGTTTTTACAGTCTGTTTCAAGGTTGTATCTTGAGACTGGAAAGAAAGGAGGAAAGAAATAAGTTTTAAAATGCATTTTGAAACTCAGCTACTCACATTTAGTCAAGAATCTAGAGTGTTACTGGGTGTGGTGGCTCATGCCTGTAATCCCAGCACTTTGGGAGGCTCAGGCAGGCTAATTGCTTGAGCACAGGAATTTGAGACCAGCCTGGGCAACATGGCAAAAACCTGTCTCCACAACAAAATACAAAAATTAAGCAGGTGTGGTGGTGTGCACCTGTGGTCCCAGCTCCTCAGGAGGCTTAGGCAGGAGGTTCACCTGAGCCTGGGAGGTCGAGGCTGCAGTGAACCCTGATCGTGCCACTGCACTCCAGCCTGTGTGACAGTAAGACCCTGTCTAAAAACAAAAAACAACAAAAAAGAATCTAGAGTGTTAAAGCTGAAAGAGACGCAGTAAGTTGTCCAGAGCCCTCCTTTGGCCAGGGGGGACAACTTAGTTAAATGTTTTATCTAAGGTTACGGGGTTTGGGCTGAACCAAGTTTCCTGCAACCTCATTCAGTTCTGGGGCTGATCCCGTGGTCGCCAAGGCAGGTGAGGACGCGGAGGCAGGGACTGTAAGTGCCTTGCCCTCAGACTGCCTCAGCAGGGCGGCGGTGAAGCCACGCTGCTCACCACAGTCCTCACAGTGGCTTCAAGCTGGAGGAGGAGTAAGCCTCATAGACGCAGTCGCGTTTCTGAGCGGATGGGACAGTCTGAGAATACTGAATGAGTGAGTGGTTTTGTCATTGTTTTTGGCAGGATGGAGGTGGGTGAAATTTTTCTGAGCTGGGTTTTAAGAAGCAGGAAGAAGCAAATTACTTTTCTGCATCTTATGGCTGGATGGGAAGAAGTTTATGACAAAGGCATGGCTGAAGCCGGGCAGTTTCCCTCCCCGACCTGGGCGCCTCTCCCTCAGCTCCAGGTGGAGCCTGGAGCGCTGCTCTAGAGGGTGGTCTTTCCCCAGGCTGTGCTCAGTCTCAGGGCGTGGCTGAAGATAGGACGTCTGCTGAGCCTCAGGCCTGATGGTAACAGTGAAGTGAAGACACACCCAGAGAAGAAAACAAAGGTTTTGAAAGGAAGACCCTGGTCTGTTTTGAAATGGGGTTGGGGAGAAGGGCCTTTGGGAGAGGAGGGCTTCCCTTGCCTGGAAATGCCTAGGAGCCACTCGCCACCCATGCCCTCTCCTTTGCCCAGTCAGAGCCACCGCAGCCACCAGCCCCATCGGAAAGGGGCTTAGGAAAATCCAGGACACCGTGGCTCTGCTGTCCTGTGACCCTCACAGCCCCCTCCTGTCTCCTCAGAGGGGCAGCTATTTTTGCAATCCCAAAGCATCACTTTTGGGATGGGTTTAATCCAACCATGCTGCAGCAGAGGCTCAGGCAGGGTCCAGGTCTGAGTATGGTGGTGCGTCCTAGTCCATAGTTGTCTTGGTAACTGTATTGACTTTCCGGCATAAGTCATGGAAACACCATTTGTGCGCCACTAACTTGGGGGTATTCAGTTCTCCCAACTCCAATCTCCAATCTGCCTGTCTGTTTTCCAGAGAGGTCTGCAAGTGCTCTCTAGGGAGACGAAGCGGTGGGCCCTGCCCAGATTCCAGTCTCAACACTGCTGCGTGGCTCTGAGCAATTTCCTAGGAGTCTGTAGAAGTGGCTCCAGGGCACCGCCCTGGGGCTGCCTGGGCAGAGGTGCAGCTGTGCCTGCAAGCCCTTAACCTGAGCTGGGGTGATGGAGGGGTGAGGGCTGGGAGTGGCGAGGGACGCTTTTTCTTCAAGATTTTATCTGTACCTCAACCTGCCCCCCCTGTGGTAGATGATGATCAGGCCAGCAGAACAAGACTCAGGAGCCTTCCTATGACTGGGAAGAAGAGACTTGCATTATTCACCATTTACCTCCCATGGCACCTGCTGAAACGCCAGGCCCTCTTGGAAGAGCTTGGCACATAGCAGCTCACTGAATCTTCATGATCACCCTGCAAAGGAGGCACAATCATCATGCCCATTTTACAGATGGGCCATACAGTGATAGAAGTTGCTGAGGGACACGCAGCAGATCCAAGATTTCAATTCCGGCAGCCTGTCCAGACTCTGGGCATTTCATAGTGCGTGGAGCTGCTATATACTAACAGGGTAATTAAAGGCATTGAAAGGTTTTTGTATTGGTTCGAACCCCAAGAGCGCGCCAACGGACAACACAAGGCGGTGTGGAGCAACATGCTGTTTTAATGAGCACCTGGGTGCCGGCGGGCTGAAGCCTAAAATGGTGTCAGCACCAAATGAGGACAGGGCAGGGATTTTATAGTCCTCTGCAAACAGGAAGTGTCCCAGTCCGACGTGACTGCTACGTAGTAGCCAGACGGCCTCTTTCTCGATCTTCAGGGGTACGTGTCTTCTGGCCATAGTGCGTGTCTTCCAGCCAGCCCTCTTCCTGCTTCTGCTTCTCGCTGACGCACGCTGCTGGTGCAAGTGGCCTTGTGCCTTGGGACTGGGTCTGAGGAGGGAGGAGTTATTCATCCCCCCAAGCTTTCGGCCCCGGGGAGAATCTTTCATTCCTGTCTATTTGGTTATAGAAAAAGGGAAAAGGGGCGACTTTCTCAATAACTACTTCAGGTGTGATGTGGGGGGTGGTGTGGATACCTTGGAAACAAAAACTTAATTTTTGGGGTATTCTTGAGAGACGAGTTGGTATCCATCGTGTCATTGTAGCAGGAGCATCGTCTGGATTGTCTGGCGGTTAACTGTAGTTTCTTTTTTCTTTTCTTTTCTTTTTTTTTTTTTTTTTTTTTTTGAGACAGAGTCTCGCTCTGTCGCCCAGGCTGGAGTGCAGTGGTGTGATCTCGGCTCACTGCAAGCTCCGCCTCCCGGGTTCACGCCATTCTCCTGCCTCAGCCTCCCAATTAGCTGGGACTACAGGCGCCCACCACCACGCCCGGCTAATTTTTTGTAATTTTAGTAGAGACGAGGTTTCACCATGTTAGCCAGGGTGGTCTTGATCTTCTGACCTCTTGATCTGCCCACCTTGGCCTCCCAAAGTGCTGGGATTACAGGCGTGAGCCACCGCGCCCGGCCAACTGTAGTTTCAACAAGAGTTTTAATGGCTTTTATTATCAGTGGGATACCACAGGGGAGAAACAAGAGGACCCCAATGATGAAGATTACTGTCCCTACCAGCGTTTTAAATCCTCCTAAGTTAAAGAACCACCCTCCTAGAAGGTTTGTTGGGTCCCATCCCTTCCAGGTTTGGACTGGTACATGGGCTACTTTTCTGATGTTTGAAGCGATTTCTAGAACCGATTTTCCGTTATCGTCTATGTTAAGACAGCAATTGGAGATGTTAAACTTACCACAGACCGCACCCTCTTCTGCTAATAAGTAGTCTAGAGCCAGCCTGTTTTGATAAATTGCCGGGTGCATTTGGTTTTGTTGTCACGCGAGCATTTCCAGGGCTGGGGCGGTTTGGTTAGTGATTATCTCTAGAGCAGCCTGTAGTCTAATTATTCTATTTAGCATATACGTGGGAGTGCGATAACCCCGTGAACCATCCTCAGCCCAGGTGGCAGGACCGTAATATTCGATGATCCGTTGCGGAGGCCACTCGTCCTCTCGCCGTCTTTGGCTTCCTCCTACCTTTAAGGACTGTTTTTCTCTGGTTATCATACGCAGGGACTCCGAGGGTGTCGGGGTTTTCCCACGTAAAGGCAAAGAGGTTTTGGGAATCAGGGTGTAAAGGAATTGTGAAAAAAGCATCCTTTAGGTTTAGAACAGAAAAATGGGTGGTGTTGGAGGGAATTGTGGAAAGTAAAGTGTATGGGTGAGGAGCTACTGGGCATACTGGGAGTACAGCTTGGTTAATGAGCCTGAGGGCCTGGACTAAGCGATAAGTTCCATCTGGTTTTTTAACAGGTAGAATCTATATGTTAAAAGGGGAGTCTGTTGGGCGGAGTAGGTGACTGACGAGAAGGAGGGAAACGATAGGCTTTAGGCCTATAAGAGCTGCTTGGGGGATGGGATACTGCTTCTGTGACAGGAACTGGGTGGGCTCTTTAAGGGTAATGCGGACGGGGCTGTGGTGTTTTACGGCTGAGGGTGTGGAAGTATCCCAGACAGCCAGGTTAACTACGGATGGGGGAAAAGGAAAGGTTGCATGTTTTAGGGTGGGAAGTTGGAGGAGTAGAAGAAAGCTAGAAGTACCAGAGGGGTCTGGGCAGATGCGTTGGCTACCATGGGGAATGTGGAAGTGGAGAGTAGTGCAGAGTTTTGAAAGGATGTCTCTGCCTAGAAGCGGAGTTGGGCATGAGGGCAGGACTAAGAGTGAGTGAGGGAAAAGGCGTGAAGGGAGCAGAAGAGCGGAGGGTGGCTCAGGGTTTGGAGACTTGTCCATCAGTTCCCACAACAGAGACTTGGGAGGACTGGGTGGGTCCTGAAAAATTAGGTAAAGCAGAGTAGGTTGCCCGGTATTAATTTAAAAAACATACTAGCCTATCTGCCACCATCAGGGTTACCCTTGGCTCGGATGAAGCGATGGTAGTTGCTGGGGCATCCATTCCAGGGCACTGTCAGTCTTCAGCAGCAAGGCCAATGAGAGTAGGAGGTTTTTGTCTGGCTCAGGAAGGGATGGGGGCGGTCTTTACAGGGGCCGCTCACAGTCCAACTTCCAGTGGGGTTTTCTGCAGAGGGGGCACGGCCTGGTGGGCTTAGCCGGGTTTGGGCATTGTCTGGACCAGTGGCCTACATTGCCACACTTGAAACAGGTGCCAGGTGGAGGTGGATTACCAGGAGGCTTCCGTGTGGAGCGACAGCCCCGTGGGCCTGCAGGGCCCCTGATGGCAAAGGCAAGCATTTGAAACTCTCCCTGTTTTTGCCTTTTACTTTCCTTATCATGATTGTTAAAGACTTTGAAGGCTAAATTAAGGAAGTCTAGTTGTGGGGTTTGAGGGCCGTTGTCAACCTTATGAAGCTTGTGCCAGGTATCGGGGTGGATTGGGAGATGAATCGAAGGTTTAAAATAGTGGTTCCTTCTGGGCTGGCTGGGTCTAGGTTGGTATACTTTCTCATGGCTTCAGTTAAACGACAGAGAAAAAGGGCTGGGTTTTCGTCGGGACCTTGGGTGATTTCTGAAAGTTTTTCATAGTTGACTGCTTTATGGGCACCCTTTTTGAGTCCTGCAAGGAGACACACAATCATGTGGTCTCGATGGCGGCGTCCAGAAGCCCCGTCTTGATAATTCTAGAGGGGGTCCTGTTTGGGGACTGCCTCTGCACCAGTAGGCTGCGCAGGAGCCTGGTGATGAATTGTATCAGCATGTGCCGGAGTTGGGGTCCAGATACGGTCTCAGTCTTCTGGGGTGAGGGTGGAAGACAGGATAATGTAGAGGTCATGCCAGGTTAGTTCATAAGACTGGGTGAGGTATGAAACTCATATATAAGAGGTGGGGTCTTCTGGAAGTGAATCAAGTGTTTTGTTCATTTGAGAGAGATCAGTGAGGGAGAACGGAACGTGAACTCTAACAATACCTTCAGTTCCTGCTACTTCCCGAAGGGGGCGCTGAAGTAAAGGTGGGGCATGGGCTGAAGATGGCGCCCGAGCGAGTATGGGCGGGAGAGAAGGAAAAGCCGGAAGTGGTTCCTGCTGAGGGTTTGAAGGGGGAAGGGGGGTTGAGTTAATAGGCGGCGGAGGATAGATAGGGGTGTAAGGTGGCGGGATGGGTTTACAGGCCTCAGGAGAGAGGGCGGTGATGAAGGAGAGTGGGGACAGGCAATACTAGAATTGTCCTGAGGAGGGGACGGTGTCGGAAGAGAAGATAAAGGTGTCACCTTCCCGGCTGACTGGGAAGGTGGCGGCTGAGAAGATAAAGAGGAGGCTTGGGGGTTTAAAAAAGACAGTTGAGAGGGAGAGGAAGGGGCTGGGAGGGGTGGGCAGGAGTCTGCCGGATCAAACGAGGAAGAAGAGGTAGGGTTGGGAGGAGAAACGCGATCAAGGTGGAAGAATGGAGGAGAAACAGGTAAGCAAGAACAGCAGAGGTCGGGCTGTGATCTGAGTGCAAAAAGGCCTGGACAGAAGGACAGAAGGAATCTCTCCCCATTTCTCCAGTCGTCGGAAATAATTGCTTAAGTCAGGTAAAACTGTAAAGTCGAATGTTCCATTTGCGGGCCATTTGGACCCGTTATCTAATTGGTACTGTGGCCAGACTGAATGGAAAAAAAGACAAGGCGCTTAGGGCGGTTATCTTGCCTGAGGCCTGAGGTTTGCAGGTTTTTATGAGGTAGCCTAGCGGGCTGTCCTTTGGAAAGGAAGACTGAGAATTTCCCATAACAGAGGGTAGGCTCAGGAGAACAGGGAAAAGGAGACCGTCCTGCACGGCTGGAGGGAGACGATAAAAGAAGCAGTCATCACCGCTGCCTTTTTCATTCCTGGAACGGGATCAAATGGCTTAGAGGCGACCCCCTGAGACCAGATGATCAGCGAGTGCCTGGCACACGCCGGAGCCTTCTTGGACCAACGTTGGATTTTCGGGCCAGAGAAACCAAGAGAAGCCGTGTGGATTTTTCCCTGTTAACGGGGCTCCAGGGAAACTTACAGGTAGGCAAGATCAGTGACTGATGTGCATGCACAGAGAGGCGATTGGAGACTGAGGAGCTTCCCTTGTCCGGCTGCTGTGGCCTACTCTCCGGGGTGCAGGGGTAGGCCCACAGGGGACACAGACCTGAGCCCCTCCTGGGTTTCGGCACCAGATTAAAGGTTCTTGTATCTGTTTGAACCCCGGGAGCGCGCCAACAAACAACACAAGGTGGTGTGGAGCAACATGCTGTTTTATTGGGCGCCTGGGTGCAGGCGGTATGAGACCTAAAATGGCGTCAGCACCAAATGAGTGCTGGGCAGGGGTTTTATAGTGTCCTGTAAACAGGAAGTGTTCCGTTCTGAAGGGACTGCTACGTAGCAACCGGATGGCCTCTCGCGATCCTCAGGGGTACATGTCTTCCGGCCAGGGTGAGTGTCTTCCGGCCGGCTCTCTTCCTGCTTCTGCTGTCCTGCTGAGGGCGCTGCTGGCGCAAGTGGCCTTGTGCCTCCGGACTGGGCCTGAGGAGGGAGGAGTTATTCATCCCCTTAAGCTTTCAGGCCCCGGGGAGAATCTTTCAGGCATAAAGTAATGAACACTAATAAGTGATTTTTAAATTACCCCTGTGATAAGGGCTACGGTTTAGGAATACATAGAAAATGTATCAAGGAATTTTCCCTTAGTCTGTAGCGTCAGAGAAGCCTTCCAGGAGAAGTAACTTTGAAAGGCAGATGTGGAAGATGAAGAAAAGGCAGCACAGGAAAGGGAGGAGGCAGGGCTGTCCATGGGTGGCAGGACTTAAGGAGGACCCGTGTAGCTTTGGGAACAAGGGACAGAGTGGCAACAGGTCTTGTTGGAATGTACCTTGAGAGCCTGTCACAGCAGGGAGGTGGCAGAACCAGGTTTGCATTTGTACTTTATTTATTTATTATTATTATTTTTTTTTTTTTTTTTTTTTTTTGAGCTGGAGTCTCGCTTCGCCCAGGCTGGAGTGCAGTGGTGCGATCTTGGCTCACTGCAAGCTCCGCCTCCCGGGTTCACGCCATTCTCCTGCCTCAGCCTCCCAAGTAGCTGGGACTACAGGCGCCTGCCACCACGCCCGGCTAATTTTTTGTATTTTTAGTAGAGACGGGGTTTCACCGTGTTAGCCAGGATGGTCTGGATCTCCTGACCTCGTGATCCGCCCGCCTCGGCCTCCCAAAGTGCTGGGATTACAGGCGTGAGCCACCGCGCCTGGCCACTTTATTTATTTTTTGAGACAGGATCTCACTCTCTCATCCAGGCTGGAGTGCAGTGGCAGCATCATAGCTCATTGCAGCCTTGAACTCCTGGGCTTAAGCTATCCTCCTACCTCAGCCTCCCAAGTAGCCGGGACTACAGGCATGCTTCACCATGCCTGGCTAATTTTTTAATTTATTTTTTTGCAGAGACAAGGTTCACCATGTTGCCCAGGCTGGTCTTGAACTCCTGGCCTCAGTCTCCCAAAGTGCTGAGATTACAAGTGTGAGCCACCTTGCTGGCCGAGGTTTGTATTTTTAAAGGTGGCCCTGCTGCAGTGGGGTGCAGAGGAGAGAAAAATGGGGTATAGGAGGATAGTGGGGTGCAGGGGGGAGGGGACAGTGGGGAACAAGGGAGAAGATGGTAGGATGCTGGGGAGAGGGCAGCGCTGGGGGATTTCAGGTGAGTTTCAAGGCCACTGAGCTAGGACAGGTGAGATTCCAGCATGGAGCAGTTTGGAGGCAACAATATGGGTGAAGAGAAGTACAGAGATTTGAGAAGTATTTGGGCGGCAAGCTGGGAGGCAAACTTCCAGGTTTCTACGTGAGCACAGGGGCGATGTCTTGGGGAGGAAGGAATATTGCAGCAGGAGTTCAGTGTGGAACATGCAGAGTGGAAGGGTAGCCATGGCAGGAGACAGCTGAACATGCAAGTCCAAAGAACAGAGAGAGCTTTAGGCTGCTGGGGAAATGTTGGGGGTCTTGCCCTGTTGCTGTAATTGAAGTTGTGAGAGTAGATGAGGTGGTCAGGGAAGAAAGCACCCACAGACAAGTGGCCAGGCGCAGTGGCTCAGGTTTGTAATCCCAGCACTTTGGGAGGCCAAGGCAGTGGATCACTTGAGCCCCGGAGTTCGAGACCAGCCTGGGCAACATGGAAAAACCTCATCTCTATAAAAAATATAAAAATTAGCTGGGTATGGTGGCATATGCCTGTAGTCCCAGATACTCTGGAGGGTGAGGTGGAAGGATTGTTTGAGCCCAGGAGGCGGAGGATGCACTGAGCCCTTGATCATGCCACTGTACTCCAGCCTGGGTGACAGAGCAAAAACCTATATTGATATGGTTTGGCTCTGTGTCCCTACCCAAATCTCATCTCAATTTGTAATCCTCGTGTGTTGAGGGAGGAACCTGTAATCCCCATATGTCGAGGGGGGCAGGTGATTGGGTCATGGGGGTGTCCCCCATGCTGTTCTGGTGATAGTGAATGAGCTCTTGCGAGATCTGATGGTTTTATAAGTGTTTGGAAGTTCCTCCTTTGTCTCTCTCTCTCTCTCTCTCTCTCTCTCTCGCTGCCTTGTGAAGAAGGTGCCTGCTTCTCCTTCCACCATGATCGTAAGTTTCTTGAGGCCTCCACAGACATGCGGATCTGTGAGTTAATTAAGCCTCTTTTATTTAAAAATTACCCAGTCTCAGGTAGTATCTTTATAGCAGTGTGCAAATGGACTAATACATATAGCAAAAAAAGCAAAAACAAACAAAAAACAAAAACAGACAAGGGAGGCTGGATGCAGAGGGCTGGCTGGGTATTTAAAAGTCAAGAGGGAGTTTGTACTGTTATAAACAAAGGGTTGGATAAATAAATGGGGAGTAGATATCATCTGTGCAGAACTCCAAATGATTTACATAGATGATCTGCCCTCGAGGAGTGGTAGCATAACACTGCAGTCCTTAGGTGTGGATTGTTTATAGTGACTGCCTCTCCATCCATATAGTGTGGAAAGGAGGAAAGAGTCACTGTATAATGGACAAACCTGACAATCATTCCCTGAGGCAGGTGACCAAGGCCAACATCAACAATGATAAGTCAAGTTGACAGTTTGAACCCTTGAGAATGAAGTACTGAGAAGGGCACTTTACCTCTGTGGTCTTCCAACCCCAAACCTTCCTCCCCAAAACTCTCATCTAACCATGAGAAAATCATCAGACAGACTGGGCAAAGTGGCTCATGCCTGTAATCCCAGCACTTTGGGAGGCTGAGGCAAGAGGATCACTTGAGCCCATGAGTTCCAGACCAGCCTGGGCAACATAGTGAGATCTCGTCTCTATTTAAAAAAAGAAAAAAGAAAATCATCAGACAAACCTTGATTGAGGGATAGTTTACAAAGTACCACAGTACCTCAAAACCATCAAGGTCATCAAAAACAAGAAAGTCTGAGAAACTGTCAGTCAAGGAGAGACTAAGGAGGCAGGACAGCTGGGTACAACGAGACATCCTAGATTGATGTCCCGAAACAGTAAAGAGACATAAGGTGAAAACTGAGGAAATCTGAACAAAGCATGGACTTTAGTTAATAACGTATCTACATTGATTCATTAATTATAACGTGTACCCAACAAATACATTAATAAAATACTAATAATAGAAGAAACTGAGTGCAGAGTTTATGGGAACTCTCTGCATTATCTTACCAATTTTTCTGAATGTCTAAAGCTCTCTTCTAAAAACTAAAGTTTACTTTTTAAAAAACCGATATGAAAATTTTCTCTGGCATCCTAATGTGTTGTTTGGGATTCCCGAAGTGGGGAATTAATGAGATAATTTTAGTTTGGCAAATGGATATAGTATTAAAAACATAAAGTTACATACTGAAAAGTTATTCTTTTCTTCACCTCTTCTGGTGAGATCACACAGTGAGTCTTCTTCAGTGCTAGGATGTCTTCATGGCTTCTTTGACACTTACTAATCTCCATTATTTAATGACCTCAAACTCATAGTCCCAGCTGGACTCCAGTGTCTACAGTTCAATAGCATTGCTTTGTTTTGAGTTCATCTTCAGGCACCTTTTTTTTTTTGAGACGGAGTCTCGCTCTGTTGCCCAGGCTGGAGTGCGGTGGCTTGATCTCGGCTCACTGCAAGCTCTGCCTCCTGGGTTCATGCCATTCTCCTGCCTTAGCCTCCTGAGTAGCTGGGACTACAGGCACCCGCCACCACGCCTGGCTAATGTTTTTATTTTTTTATTTTTAGTAGAGACGGGGTTTCACCGTGTTAGCCAGGATGGTCTTGATCTCCTGACCTCGTGATCTGCCCACCTCAGCCTCCCAAAGTGTTGAGATTACAGGCGTGAGCCACTACGCCTGGCCCTTAGACACCCTTTCTTTATGGCAAATGCTACCGGTTGTCCTTTTATGTGAGCAATCTGAAGTTTCTTTAAAGAACTTGATTGCAGTTATTAAAAGGAAGAACATCAAGTATACTGGTTGACAATGGTGACTTTTACCTGAGCCCTGTGAGTGTGAATCAAAACAATCTTCCTACCCTTTGTGTCCTGGAAATGGCTTCCAGCTGATAACCTACAGGTCCAAATTAACTACCTGGAGAAGGTTTTATGATTCGTGGCTTACATCCTGTCCTTGAGTAAAAAATCTTTGCGTTGAGTTCCTCAAATCTCATCGTGCCTCCCCTTCTATTCCAAAAAAATAGCTACTAAGATTTAAAAAAAAAAAAAAAAAAAAAGTAAAAAAAATGACATACCTTCCTCACAGTTTGTGGACAGAGGACAGACAGAACTCAAAGTCATCCCTCTGCTCACTGGGATAAATGTGTATCTGATGACTTCCTTTGGAAAGGCTAAGCAGAAACTCAAAAGAATGCAACCCTTTGTCTCTTATCTACCTATTACCTGGAAGCCCCATCCTCGCTTCAAGTTGTCCTGCCTTTCCAGACTGAACCAATGGACATTTTGTATGTGCTGATTGATGTCCTATGCCTCCCTAAAATGTATAAAACTGAGCTGTGCCCCGACCACCTTGGCACATGTCATCAGGACCTCCTGAGGCTGTCACGGGTGTGTCCTCAACCTTGGCAAAATAAACTTCCTAAATTGACTGAGACTTGTCTCAGATACTCTTTGATTTACAAAACATTTATCAAATTATGTCTGCCTCCACAGCCTTAATTTAGTTGACACAGCAAAGAACTTCCCTTCCTCACATGACCTAGATCTCTCTAAGAGATGTCCCCTTGTTGACCTGGCACAAGGCCACACACAGACCTTCCAAATTCCCACTCATTGCCCCACAAATGATTAGGCTGACTCCCTGTACTCACCGATCCACCAGAACAGAGTGCTGGTTAGCCAAACTCTCCTTCTCCCAGGCCCCTGATCCTGGACCTACCCTCAGCCTGGAGCAGCAGACAGCCCCTCCAGAGAACAGGCTGGACGCTGGATAAAACATTCTCTATCTACTCTCCATTCACCCCACCTCCCACCCATCCCTTCATGAGGCTCCTCCCATTTCCCCACACTTCATTCTTCTTAGCTTTAGTTACTCTTCCCTCTAGAAGAAAAACCCCTTTCTACCCAACCTTTGAGACGCTGGCAGATTTCATTTTAGGAGCGTTCTCCCTATTGAAATAGTCCCCCTCTTCCTATTACAACAGCCCCTTCCTCTTCCTCTTGTAATAATCCTTTTCTATAAAGTGACTCCTTACCAAGTCTGGAGTTTTTTTTGTACTTGACACAGTACAGGTGGTATTCGCAGTGGCGATGTAATGAAAGTGGTCTGTGAATAAATTAAGAATCAGAAATGCTGTAGTCATAAGACAAAATAAGACAGTGATTTGGAGAGATATCTTCCCATATTCATTATGAATCCTTGCTGTTCGGCTGGATGCTGTAATAATCATGAGCTCAGGTCTTTGTCACTCAGGCTAAAAAAAGTACCTGGATTTGGGGGGTGTTTAATAATATTCTGGGTGTGGTGGTGCAAACCTGTAGTCCCAACTACTCAGGAGGCTGAAGCTGGAGGATGGTTTAAGCCCAGAGTTCAAGTCCAGCCTGGGTCACATTGCCAGACCTCATCTCAAAACTAAATAAACAGGCCAGGTGCCATGGCAAATACCTGTAACCAGCACTTTGGGAGGCCAAGACGGGCAGATCACTTGAGCCCAGGAGTTCGAGACCAACCTGGATAATGTGGTGAAACCCAGTCTCTACTAAAAATACAAAAAATTAGCTGGCTGTGGTGGTGAGCACCTGTAGTCAGCTACTCAGGAGGCTAAGGTGGGAGGATTGCTTGAGCCCAGGGAGTTGAGGCTGCAGTGAGCCATGATCATGCCCCTGCGTTCCAGCCTGGGCAACGAGAATGAGATTCTGTCTCAAACAAAAATGAATAAATAAAAATAAATAAACATGTCTAATCAACTCACCTGTTTAACTAACATTGCATATATTGCATATGTGCTTTTCTTTCTTTATGTCTTCTTTTTCTTTTCTTTCTTTTCTTTTTTTTTTTTTTTTTTTTTGATACTAGTTCTCCCTCTGTCACCCAGGCTGGAGTGCAGTGGCATGATCATGGCTTTCTGCAACCTTGAACTCCTGGACTCAAGCAGTCCTCCCATCTCAGCCTCTGGACTACAGGTGTGTGCCACTACACCTGGCTAGTTAAAAAAAATTTTTTTGTAGAGATGGGGGTCTCGCTATGTTGCACAGGCTGGCCTTGAACTCCTGGGCTCAAGTGATCCTCCTGCCTAGGCCTCTGAAAGCACTGACATTATAGGCATGAGCCATCAGGCTCGGCCGACATCTTGATTTTTAGCCCACTGTGGCCCGTGTGAGATGTCTGACTCCAGAATTGCAAGATAATAAATATATTTTATTTATTTATGTATTTATTTTGAGACGGAGTTTCATTCTTGTTGCCCAGGCTGGAGTGCAATGGCGTGATCTCAGCTCACTGCAACCTCCACCTCCCAGGTTCAAGGGATTCTCCTGCTTCAGCCTCCCGAGTAGCTGGGACTACAGGCATGCGCCACCACACCCGGATAATTTTGTATTTTTAGTAGAGACGGGTTTCTCCATGTTGGTCAGGCTGGTCTCAAACTCCCGACCTCAGGTGATCTGCCCGCCTCGGCCTCCCAAAGTGCTGGGAATACAGGTGTGAGCCACCATGCCCAGCCTAAATATGTTTTATTTTAAACAATTAAATTTGTGGTAATTTTTATAGCACCAATAGGAAATAATACAACACACATCTATAGTTATATATGCTATATATACATGCTATTGTATGTATAAAATATTTTTGAGAGATTTACATAGCAATGTTAACATCATTTCCTCTGGAAAATGGAACTGAAGGTCTAGGTGATAAAAGGTCACAGGGAGATTTTTCATGTTATTTTGGTTTCTCCTTTTGAATTTTGAAGGTTGTTTTTTTTTTTCCTTTTTCTTTTTTTTGGAGACAGAGTCTTGCTCTGTTGCCCATACTGGAGTGCAATGACATGATTTCGGCTCACTGCAACCTCCACCTCCTGAGTTCAAACGATTCTCCTGCCTCAGCCTCCCTAGTAGCTGGTATTACAGGCACACAACATCACGTCTGGCTAATTTTTATATTTTTAGCAGAGATGGGATTTCACCATGTTGACCAGACTAGTCTTGAACTCCTGACCTCAAGTGATCTGCCTGCCTTGGCCTCCCAAAGTATTGGGATTACAAGCGTAAGCCACCACGCCCAGCCTGAGTACTGTTTTTTTGTTGTTGTTGTTTGTTTGTTTGTTTGTTTTTTGGAGGTGGAGTCTCGCTCTGTCATCCAGATTGGAGTGCAGTGGCGCCATCTCAGCTCACTGCAGCCTCAACCTCCCGGGTTCAAGTGATTCCCCTGCCTCAGCCTCCCGAGTAGCTGGGATTACAGGCACATGCAACCACACCTGGCTAATTTTTGTACTTTTAGTAGAGATGGGGTTTCACCATGTTAGTCAGGCTGGACTTGAACTCCTGACCTTAGATAGTCTACCTGCCTCGGCCTCCCAAAATGCTGGAATTACAGGCATGAGCCACAGCGCCCAGCCCCTGAGTAAATTTTTTTTTTTTTTTTTTGAGACGGAGTCTCGCTGTGTGGCGCAGGCTGGAGTGCAGTAGCACGATCTCGGCTCACTGCAAGCTCCGCCTCCCGGGTTCACACCATTCTCCTGCCTCAACCTCCGGAGTAGCTGAAACTACAGGAGCCCGCCACTACGCTCAGCTAATTTTTTGTATTTTTTAGTAGAGACAGGGTTTCACTGTGTTAGCCAGGATGGTCTTGATCTCCTGGCCTCGTGATCCACCCGCCTCAGCCTCCCAAAGTGCTGGGATTACAGGCGTGAGCCACCGCGCCTGGCCCTGAGTACATTTTTAAACATTGAATTAAATTTAAATACTTTTCTTTCTTTTTTTTTTTTTTTTGTTGTTGTTGTTGTTGTTGTTGTTGAGACGGAGTCTTGCTCTGTCGCCCAGGCCGGAGTGCAGTGGCGTGATCTCGGCTCACTGTAACCTCCGCCTCTGGGGTTCAAGAAATTCTCCTGCCTCAGCCTCTTGAGTAGCTGGGACTACAGGCGCCTGCCACCACGCCTGGCTATTTTTTTTTTTTTTTTTTTTTTTTTTTTTTTTCTGTATTTTTAGTAGAGACGCGCTTTCTTCATGCCGGCCAGGCTGGTCTCAAACTCCTGACCTCGTGATCTGCCCACCTCAGCCTCCCAAAGTGCTGGGATTATGGGCGTGAGCCACCATGCCCAGCCTTAAAAACTTTTTTATATAAAAATTAGCCAGGCGTGGTGGCATGCACCTGTAATCCCAGTTACTGACTGAATGGAAATCAGCCTGACTCCCAGGCTGACACAGGAGGATCTCTTGAGCCTAGGAGTCCGAGGCTGCAGTGAGCTGAGATCGTGCCACTACTCTCCAGCCTGGGTGACAGAGCAAGACCTGTTTCAAAACAAACAAAAAACCCATTTTCTTCTTGGTGGATTTCTCTGCTGTATGTCCTAGGCAATCTCTATCCCTTCAACATTAAAGGGAGAATGTACTCTCCCAGTGCTGTGGTTTGAATATGGCTTGTCCCCACAAAAACTCATGTTGAAACCTAATTCCCAATGTGGCAGTGTTGAGAAATGGGACCTTTAGGAGGTGATTGTACCATGAGGCCTCTGCTCTCGTGAATGAATTACTCATTCATGGATTACCTGATTAATGGGTTATCATAGGAATGGAGCTGGCAGCTTAATAAGTAAAGGAAGAGAGACCTGAGCTATGACACTCAACCCCCTTGCTATGTGATGCCCTGGCCTACCTTGGAACTCTGCAGAGTCTCCACTAGAAAGAAGGTCCTTACAAGATGCAGCCCTCCACTCCTCTCAGTTCAGTCTACTCCAGCTCACTCAACTCCTCTCCATTCCATTTCACTTATTCCGTTCTACTTCATTTGTTTCCATCCCACTGCACTCCGTTCTGTTCTATTCTGGTCTATTCTAGTCTGTTCTATTCCATTACACACCACTCTACTTCATTTTGTCTTATTCTATCCTACCCCATTCTACTCCACTCTATTTCATTTTGCTTATTCTATTCCATTTCATTCTATACTATTTCATTTCATTTTACTCCACTCCACTCCATTCTATTCTATTCCCCTCCCTTCCATTATACTTCACTCCCTTCATTTCACTCCATCACATTTTATTCTATTCTTTCTATTCTCTTCCATTCTTTTTCATTTTACTTCACTCTATTCCACACCACTCCATTCCATTCTATTATATTCTATTCAATTATATTCTGTTTCACTACAATCTATCCCATTTTTCCAATTTATTCTATTTTATTCAATTTCATTCTTTTTATTTGTTTTTTGTTTTTTTGAGATGGAGTCTCACTCTTTGCCAGGCTGGAGTGCAGTGGTGCGATCTCGGCTCACTGAAACCTCTGCCTCCCGGGTTCAAGCGATTCTCCTGCCTCAGCTTCCCAAGTAGCTGGGATTACAGGCACCTGCCACCACGCCTGGCTAATTTTTGTATTTTTAGTAGAGACGGGGTTTCACCATGTTGGTCAGGCTGGTCTCGAACTGCTGACCTCGTGATCCGCCCACCTCGGCCTCCCAAAGTGCTGGGATTACAGGCGTGAACCACTGTGCCTGGCCAATTTCATTCTTTTCAATTCCCTTCCACTGCATTCTGTTATATTCTATGCCATTCTACTCCACTCTATTCTACTCCACTCCTTTGCATTCTAGTTTATTATGTTCAATTATATTCTGTTTTATACCACTCCATTTTATTTCACTTTATTCTAGTCTAGTCTATTTCATTTTACTCCATTCCATTCTGTTCTATTCTACACTATTATATTCCATTCCACTCCACTCCATTCTTATTCCATTCCATTCTATTTCATTATGCTCCATTGTATTCCACTCTACTCAACATCATTCTGTTCAATTCAATTGTCTTTCACTATACTTCACTTGCCTTCATTCCATTCCGTTCTGTCTGTTCCATTCCACTCCATTCCTTCCTATTCAATTCTATTTCATTCTATCTTACTCTATTCCATTACACTCTAATTGATTCTAATATATTCCATTCCACTTCATTCTAATCTATTCTATTTCTTTCCACTGTATTCCATTCCATTCATTTCCACTCCACTCCCTCGACTTCATTGCACTCCATTCCTTCCCACTCTATTCTACTCCACTCCACCACATTCCACTTCACTCCATTCCATTATATTTCAGTCTAGTCAACTCTATTCTGCTTTATTTCACTCCTGTCCTACTCCATTCCATCCCACTCCATTCTGTTCCATTTCACTCCACTCCTATTTCATTCAACTCTGTTCTATTCCACTTATTCTGTTCAATTCAATTTAACCCAATTCTATTCTTTCTATTCTATTCCATTACATTCTCTCTACTTGTCTCCTATTCTATTCCACTCGCTTTTTTTTTTTTTTTTTTTTTTTTTTGAGATGGAGTCTCACTCTGTCACCTAGGCTGGAATCCAGTGGCATGATCTCAGCTCACTGCAATGTCTGCCCCCCAGGTTCAAGGGATTCTCTTGCCTCAGCTTCCTGAATAGCTGGGATTACAGGCACATGCCACCGCGCCCGGCTAATTTTTGTATTTTTAGTAGAGATGGGGTTTCACCATGTTGGCCAGGGTGGTCTCGAAGTCCTGGCCTCAAGTGATCCACCCGCCTCAGTCTCCCATATAGAATGGAAATAGCTCCATAATGGACATTCTACATCACAGGCCACCACGTCCCTGCAGAACAGTAGGATTTAGCTAGCTATGGTCCTATGGGGGAGAGCCATTAGCTATTCTACATAACCAAAAATATGCAGCCTATGGCATTCACAAGAAACATGGCAACTCCTATTGCAGTGACCTCTCCTATTTAGAGACTTTCTCACATGAAGTCTGCATAGTCACAAGACATATTTACGCTAGACCCAACACTTTTTCAGTCATGATTCATCCTTGCCCTGATTCTATGTAAATCAAAGATGTTTAAACCTCCCTATATCCTGAGTTGGCAATAATTAACCAGGTTACCACACTAGTTCAACATACTGAGAAGAAAACATAAAGGAGGCATATAATTACTTGGCCTACACACCTTACGATGTGGGGATTACTTGGCCTACACACCTTACGATGTGGGGACCATCTTCTGTTCTCCTCTGAGGACTTCCACTAGCTGAAGAAACCATGGGACATCTGAGAGCAACCCCCTCCTTTCCATTGCAACAGTGCCTAAAAGCACTCCAGGCCTTCATGCCTGCTGAGCCCTTCTCAGTGTGATCCTCATAAGCTTGCCTGCCAACTGCACAGCTCCCTTGGAGGAGTCCTCTTCCATGTCACTATTATTTGATGACTGTTATGAGCTGCTTTTCTCCATGTGAATCATCCACATTTTTGCCCATGGGAGAAAATTTAGCCCATACCCCTAAGGACTGATGGATATATTCAGCTAAATAAGACTTCCTAGACATTAAAAATTTTCAAAGGCATGATTATTAATCTCAAATGAATAAGTATAAACTAAACAAAAATAAAATTATTTTTATGTAACACAAAATACTTCTAAAATAGAGTAAATATTAGTCATAAAGAAATCCTTAATTGTTTAAAAAAATCAATATTATAAAATTGGTTTTTTTGAGAAAAGAAAAAAAGGAAAACTTCCAAACTTAAAAAAAATTTTACCTTTTATTGATATGTAATAGATGTGTGTATTTTTGGGGTAGATGTCATAATTGGATACATTTATATAATCAAATTCCAAATATGTTTTATGAAGTAAATAGAACGTTGGTACCAAATACTAACAAAGATGGTATCAAAAGAAAAAAAACAGCAGATCATTCATATTTATTAACATCAATGAAAAAACCTTCTATAAAATATTATAAATGTAAACCATTAGCTTATTAAAAATAATAGACTTTCCAGTGAAAGAGATTAACCAATCTAGAAAAAGGAAAATAGATCCACTTGAAAAACGAATAAATGTATGGTGATATCTAAAGCAATGGGGGAAGACATATTAAGACAAGTCATGTGGGAATAACTAGATAGTAATATGGATAAGAATAAAGCTTAAATCATATTATAAACCATAAAAGTAAATGCATGCAAATAGCAAAGGTTCCATATATTCCATTCTAATTAAAAAAAAAATGCCAGAATAAAATGCATAGATGAATCATTGTATAAATGGGAGCATGGAAAACTTTCTCACTATGTCTCCAATCCTGAAACAATGAAGGAAAATATTAATATATTTGACTACATAGAGTTTTTAAACTAATCTGCTTAGTAATATTAAGCATAAGTCACATTTAAGTGTAGTAAAACTATAAGTAAACATAAGTAAAAATTAAGCATGAAGCAAAATTAAGGGAAGGGCAGAGCAAGATGGCAGAACAGGCTTCACTAATCATTCTCCCTGCGAGGACACCAATTTAACATCTACAAAAAAAAGCACCTTTATAAGAACTAAAAATCAACTGTGAACTCACAGTACCTGGTTTTAACTTCATATTGCTGAAAGAGGCATTGAAGAGGTAGGAAAAACAGTCTTGAATCACAAACACCATCCCTCCCCCATTCCCAAGCAGCTGTGGCATGGTGTGGAGAGTGATTCTGTGCACTGGAGAGAGGCAAAGTGCAACAACTGTGAGGCATGGAACTCAGTGCTGCCGTTAGAGCAGAAAACAAAATGGAACAAAACTCAGCTGATGCCCATCAATGGAAGGAGCATATAAACAAGCTCTAGCCAGAGGGAAATCGCCAATCCCAGCAGTCAGAACCTGCAAGCCTCACTGCCACAGGCTAAAGTGCTCCAGGGCCCTAAATAAACTTGAAAGGCAGTCTAGGCTACAAGGGCTGCAACTCCTAGGCAAGTTCCTGTGCTGAACTGGGCTCATAGCCAGTGGGCTGTGGGGGCACATGACCCACTGAGACACCAGCTGGAGCAATTAAGGGAGTGCTGGCATTACTCCTCCCTACACCCAGGCTGCAGAGTTTGTAGTTCTAAAAGTGATTAAGGGAGTGCTGGCATTACCCCTTCCCCACACCCAGGCTGCAGAGTTTGTAGTTCTAAAAGAGAACCCTTACTTCCACTTGAGGAGAGTAAAGGGAAGAGTGGGAGGACTTTGTCTTCACCTTGGATACCAACTCAACCACAGCAGAATAGGGTACCAGTCAGAGTTGTGAGGCCCCTTTTCCAAGCCCTGGCTCCTGGACATTTCTAGACACACGTGGGTTCAGAAGGGAACCCAGTACCTTGAAAGGAAGAACACAGGCCTGCCAGGAATCATCACCCACTAACTGAAGAGCCCTTGGGCCCTGAATAAGGAGCATGATACCCAGGCAGTATGTCATGGTGAGACTCTGAGATGTTCTGGTTTTAGGTGAGACTCAGCACATTACCATCTGTGCGGCTATGGGGCAAGACTCCTGCTTGAGAAAAGCAGAGGGAAAACTAAAGGGGACTTTATTTTGCACCTTAGGTACCAGCTTGGCAACAGGGGAGTAGAGCACCAAGCAGGCTCTTGGGGTCCTCAATTCAAAGACTTGGGTTTTTTATGGTGATATGGCTTGGATCTGTGTCCTCACCCAAATCTCATGTTCAGTTGTAATTCCTAAAGTTGGAGGTGGGGCCTGGTGAGAGGTGACTAGATCATGGGGGTGGTTTCTCATGAATAATTTAACACTATCCCCCCTTGGTACTGTCATCACAATAGTGAGTGAGTTCTCATGAGATCTGGTTATTTAAAAGCATGTAGCCCCTCCCCCATCTTTCTCTTGCTGCTGTGGCCATGTGACATGCCTGCTCCCCCTTCATCTTCCACCATGACTGTAAGTTTCCAGAGGCCTCCCCAGAAGCTGAGCAGTTGCCAGCATCATGCTTCCTGTACAGCCTGTGGAATCCTGAGCCAATTGAGTCTCTTTTTACTATACATTAACCAGTTTCAGATGTTTGTTTATGGCAATGCAAGAACAGCCTAATACAGAAAATTGGTACTGAGGAGTGGGGCATTGCTATAAAGATACCTGAAAATGTGAAGTGACTTTGAAACTGGGTAACAGGCAGAAGTTGGAAGAGTTTGTAGGGTTCAGAAGAAGACAGGAAGATGATGGAAAGTTTGGAATATCCTACAGATTGGTTAAATGGTTGTGTCCAAAATGCTGATAGTGATAGGGACATGAAAGTCCAGGCTGTCAGATGGAAATGAGGAGCTTATTAAGAAATGGAGCAAAGGTCACTTTTATTATGCCTTAGCAAAGAACTTGGCTGCTTTGTGTATCTGCCCTAGAAATTTGTGGAGCTTTGAACTTGAGAATGATGATTTAGTGTATCTGGTGGTAGACATTTCTGAACAACAAAACATTCAAGAAGTAGAGTGGTTGCTTCCAAAAGCTTATGCTTATATGCATGAGCAAAGAAATTATCTAAAGTTGGAACTTACATTTAAAGGGGATGCAGAGCATAACAGTTTGGAAAATTTGCAGCATGGCCATGTGGTAGAAAAGAAAAGCCCAAAAACTGGCTAGCCATATGCAGAAAACTGAAACTGGACCCCTTCCTTACACCTTATATAAAAATTAACTCAAGATGGATTAAAGACTTAAATGTAAAACCCAAAACCAGAAAAACCCTAGAAGAAAACCTAGGCAATACCATTCAGGACATAGGCATGGGCAAAGACTTCATGACTAAAACACCAAAAACGATTGCAACAAAAGCCAGAATTTACAAATGGGATCTAATTAAACTAAACAGCTTCTGCACAGCAAAAGAAACTATCATCAGAGTGAACAGACAACCTATAGAATGGGAGAAAATTTTTGCCATCTACCCACCTGACAAAGGTTTAATATCCAGAATTTACAAGGAACTTAAATCTACAAGAAAAAAACAAACAACCCCATCAAAAAGTGGGCAAAGCATATGAACAGACACTTTTCAAAAGAAGACATTTATGTGGCCAAAAAACAAGAAAAGGTCAACATCACTGATCATCAGAGAAATGCAAATCAAAACCATAATGAGATACCATCTCATGTTAGAAAGGCGATTTTTAAAAAGTCAGGAAACAACAGATGTTGTAGAGGATGTGGAGAAATAGGAACGCTTTTACATTGTTGGGACTGTAAATTAGTTCAACCATTGTGAAAAACAGTATGGTGATTCCTCAAGGATGTAGAACCAGAAATACCATTTGACCCAGCAATCCCATTACTGGGTATATACCCAAAGGAATATAAATCACTGTACTATAAAGACACATGCACATATATGTTTAGTACAGCACTATTTACAATAGCAAAGACATGGATCAAACCCAAATGCCCATCAAGGATAGACTGGATAAAGAAAATGTGGTACATATGCACCATAGAATACTATGCTGCCATAAAAAGGAATGAGATAATATCCTTTGCAGAGACATGGATGAAGCTGGAAGCCATCATCCCCAGCAAACTGACACACAGGAAGAGAAAACCAAACACGGCATGTTCTCACTCATAAGTGGGAGTTGAACAATGAGAACACATGGACACAAAGAGGGGAACAACACACACCAGGGCCTGCTGGGGTCTGTGGGGTGAGGGGAGGGAACTTAGAAGATGGGTCAATAGGTGTAGCCAACCACCATGGCACACGTATACCTACGTAACAAACCTGCACATTCTGCATGTGTATTCCTTTTTTTTTTTAAAAAGAAGAAATAAGTCCATTTTCAGGGGAGGAATTCAAGCATGCTGTAGAAATTTGCATAAGTAGAAATGAGTCAAGTGCTGATAGCTAAGACAATAGGGAAAAGGCCTCAAAGGCATTTCAGAGACCTTGGCAAGAGCCCCTCCCATCACAGGCCCAAAGGCCTAGGAGGGAAAAATGGTTTTATGTAACATGACCAGGGCTCACCCTGCACAGCCTTGGGACACAACTCCCTGCATCCCACCCATTCCAGTTCCAGCCTTGGCTCAAAAAGGCCCAGGCACAGTTCAGGCCACTGCTTCAGAGGGTGCAAGCTGTAAGCCTGGTGGCTTCCATGTGGTGTCAAGCCTGTGGGTGCACAGAGTACAAGAGTTGAGGCCTGGGAGCCTCCACCTGGATTTCAGAGGATATATGGGAAAGCCTGGGTATTCAGGTGGAAGCCTGCCGCAGAGGCAGATCCCACATGGGGAACCTCTACTAGGGCAGTGTGGAGGGGAAATGTGTAGCCCCCACACAGAGTCCCCTCCGGGGCACTGCCTAGTGGAGCTGTAAGAAGGGAGCCACCACCCTCTAGACCCTGGAATGGTAGATCCACTGGCAGCTTACTCCCTGTGTCTGGAAATGCTGCAGGCAATCAACACCAGTTCGTGAGATCAGCCACTGGGGGCAAACCCTGCAAAGTCACAGGGGTGGAGCTGCCCACGGTCTTGGGAGCCCATCCCTTGCACAAGTGTGCTATGGATTTGAGACATAAAGTCAAAAGAAATTATTCTGGAGCTTTAAGATTTATGACTGCCCTGCTGGGTTTCAAACTTGCATGGGGCTAGGAGCCCCTTTCTTTTGGCCAATGTCTCCCTTTTGGAACAGGAGTATTTACCCAATGCCTATGCCCCCATTGTATCTTGGGAGTAACTAACTCGTTTTTTATTTTACAAGTTCATGGGTGGAAGAGACTTGCTTTGTCATAGATGAGAATTTGGACTTTGGACTTTTGAGTTAATTCTGGGATGAGTTTAGACTTTGGGGCACTGTTGGGAAGGCATGATTATGTTTTGCAATGTAAGAATAAATTAACACAGATGGCATTTCTGGATGTGCCCTGGACCACAGGGGAGCCTGCTGCCCTGAAGGGTGAGTCTAGGTCAGGCAAAATTTGCCACAAGCTGGATGGAGAGCCCTTGGGCCTTCAGGGGACATCAGCAGCAGTCTTGTAATACTGCCCGTGGGCCTGTGCTGGTGGCCATGGGGTGAGGGTCCTCTGCCTTTGGAAAAGGGAGGAAGAATGGGAACTACATCTTGTGGCTGGAGCGCTAGCTCAGCTGCAGAACAGTATTACACTAGGTAGTCTTCTAAGGTTTTTGACATTAGTCCTTGCCTCCCAGATAGCACCTCTGGACATGTCCCTGGCCTGGGGGAGCTCACCACGCTGAAGGAACAAACACAGGCTTGGCTGACTTTGCCACATGCTGATTGTGGAGCCCCAGAGCTTTGAGCAAACAAAGGCTGTAGCAAGAAAGGGGTTACAGGAGGCCTTGGGTGAGACCCAGTTCTGTGCTTGTTTTGGGACTGACCCAGCACAGCTCTAGAAGCGGTGGCCATAGGAGTACTTGTGTCACTCCACTGCCAGCTCCAGGTGGCTCAAAACAGAAAGAAAGAGAGACTGTTTAGAAGAAAGTAGGAAGAGAAAACAAGACTCTTTGCCTTGCAAATCAGAGAATTCTTCCAGATCTTGTGGAAGACCATCAAGGCAGTACTTCCATGAGTCTGCAAGAACCACAGCATTAGTGGGCTTAGGGTGCCCCCTAAAGCAGATACAACTTAGATCATAACACCCAAGTCCTTTTGAATATCTGAAAAGCCTTCCCAAGAAGAATGGGAACAAACAAGCCCAGACTATAAAGACTACAATAAATACCTAATTATTTAATGCCTGGGCACAGACAGACATTTACAAGTATCAAGATCATCCAGGAAAACATGACCTCACCAAATGAACTAAATAAGGCAACAGAGATCAATCCTGGAGAAACAGAGATATGTGGCCTTTCAGACAGAGAATTCAAAATTCAGACAGAGAATTTGAAGAATATTTTTGCCAGATATACTACTCTAGGATAAAAGGTTTTTTTTTTTCCTTCTTCAGCATGTTAAATATATCATGCCATTCTCTTCTGGCTTATAAGGTTTCCACTAAAAAGTCTGCTGCCAGACATATTGAAGCTCTATTGTGTGTTGTTTCTTTTCTCTTGCTTCTTTTAGGATCCTTTCTTTATTGTTGACTTTTGGGAGTTTGATTATTAAATGCCTTGAGGTAGTCTTCTTTGGGTTAAATCTGCTTGATGTTCTAATGTGTAACCTTCTTTAGTTGGATATTGGTATGTTTCTCTAGGTTTGGGGAGTTCTGTGTTGTTTTTCTGTATGATCTTTCTACCTCTATCTTTCTCTACCTCCTCTTTATAGCCAACAATTCTCAGATTTGCCCTTTTGAGGCTATTTTCTAGATCTTATAGATGTGTCTCATTCTTTTTTATTCTTTTCCTTTTGCTTGTTTCTTTGTGCAAACAGTGCTGTTATCGGCTGAAAAGAGTGAGTTATAAGATAGTATTTGCAAGCCTTATGGTAACCTCACACCAAAAAACATACAACGAATACACCAAAAATAAAAAGCAAGAAACTAAATTTTATCACCGGAGAAAACTACCATAACTAAAAGGAAGAGAGAAAGAAAAAGAAAGAAGGAAGAGAAGAAGAGAAGCCCACAAATCAACCAGAAAACAAATAACAAAATAGCAGGAGTAAGTCCTTACTTAACAATAATAACATCAAATTTAAATGGACTAGACCTTCTAATTCAAAGACATAGACTGACTCTGAATGGACACAAAAACAAGACCCAACGATCTGTTGCCTACAACCTGTAAAGACACACGTAAACTAAAAATAAAGGGATGAAAAAGATATTCCTTGCCAATGAAGACCAAAAACAGCAGGAGTAGCCATATTTATATCAGCCAAAAGAGATTTCTAAAGAAAAACTATACAAAGAGAAAGAAAGCCACTATATAATGATAAAGGGGTCAATTCAGCAAGAGAATATAACAATGTTAAATATATATACACCTAATACTTGACCCAGATACATAAAGCAAATATTATTAGAATTAAAGAGAGAGATAGACCCCAATACAATAATGACTAGAGACTTTAACATCCCACTTTCAGCATTGAATAGATCTTCCAGATAGAAAATCAACAAAGAAACATAAAACTTAGGCTTGGCATGGTGGCTTACACCTGTAATCCCAGCACGTAGGAAGGCCAAGGCAGGAGGATCATTTGAGCCCAGGAACTTGAGACCAGCCTGGGCAACACAGTGAGACCCTATCTCTATAAATTTAAAATACACACACATATATATATATATGTGTGTGTGTGTATATATGTATATATATGTGTATGTATATATATGTATATATGTGTGTGTATATATATGTATATATGTGTGTGTATATATATGTGTGTGTATATATATATAAAAAAGAAACATTGAACTTAATCTACAATATAGACCAAATGGACCTAATAGGTATTTACAGAACATTTCATCCAACAGCTGCAGAATACACACTCTTTTCCTCAGAATATTAATTATTCTCAAGGATAGACTGTATGTTAGATCACAAAACAAGTCTTAAAATATTCAAAAAATTGAAGTAATATCAATCATTTTCTGTGACCACAGTGGAATAAAACTAGAAATCAATAGCAAGAAGGACTGGGCATGGTGGCTCACGCCTGTATTCCCAGCACTTTGGGAGGCCGAAGTAGGCAGATCACT
This sequence comes from Pan troglodytes, assembly GCF_028858775.2. Lineage (NCBI taxonomy): Eukaryota > Metazoa > Chordata > Mammalia > Primates > Hominidae > Pan > Pan troglodytes. Next base: position 1,849,074 of record NC_072398.2, read on the forward strand.
TGAGGTCAGGAGTTTGTGACCAGCCTGGCCTGTTCGGGAAACCATCCCCACACCACCCAGTGGGCACCCCAATTCCGGCAGACACAAAGGAGTCAGAAAGAGACAGAATAAGCATTTAAAAGGTGAGTCCAGGGAGCCGGAGCGTCGGAGGTTTGCTCAGGGCCCAGAGCTCTCAGGCTCTGCCCAATTTATTGGTTTACAAGCTCTTTACTCTTAGGGCAGATGGGAGGGAGAGAAAGGGATGAGGAAAAGGATTAATCAGTGAAGGAGAATTCATGAGTCATTCGATAAGATGTATAGCAGTGGCAGTTTCTGTGAATTTTCCTTGAGCAAAGGCATGTGTCTAAACTACTTAAGATCTTAAACTTATTGGGACTGAAATGGGTGGGAGTGGGGTTCAGGAGAAGCCCAGATGTTTGATTATACTCCACTGCTTCAAGGGAGTGTTATCTCCCTGAGCAACCTGTGGAATGCCGCTGAGCTGTTATGCTCTCAGGGTATAAAGACATGAAGGCAATAAGGAGACTTTTCTGCTCAGAGGCCACCCATGGCTTCCCATGGGTGTCTCACACAGGGGAGACCAACTCAAGTGGCACCCTAGAAACTCTTTCCCACACTGGCCAACAGGGTGAAACCCCGTCTCTACTAAAAATACAAAAATTAGCCAGGCATGGTGGCACAAGCCTGTAATCCCAGCCACTGGGAGGCTGAGGCAGGAGAATCGCTTGAACCCAGGAGGCAGATGTTGCAGTGAGCCAAGCTCATACTACTGGACTCCAGCCTGGGCAACAGAGCAAGACTCTGTCTCTAAATAAATACATAAAATAAGAGGAATTTTGGAAACTATTTGAAAACATGGAAATTAAATATATGCTCCTTAATGACCAGTGGGTCAATGAAGAAATAAAGAAGGAAACTGAAAAATTTGCTGAAACAAATTATAATGGAAATAGAAGACACGAAAACCTATGGGACACATTAAAGACAGCACTAATAGTAATAAGTGCTTACATCAGAAAAAAAGAAAAACTTCAAATAATCTAGTTAAAGAACTAGAAAAGCAAGTACAAACCAAACACAAAATTAGTAGAAGAAAAGACATAATAATGATCAGAGCAGAAATAAATGAAATTGAAATGAAAAAACCAATACAGAAGATCAATAAACAAAAAGTTGGTTTTTCGAAAAGTTAGACAAAATTAACATACCTGCAACCAGACTAAGGAATAAAGAAGGAAGACTCAAATAAATAAAATTAGACTTAAAACAGGAAGACATTACAGCTTATACTGCAGAAATTCAAAAATTCAAAGGATTATTAGTAACCATTATGAGCAACTATACACGAATAAATTGGAAAATCTAGAAGAAATGGATTCCTTGACACAACCTACCAAATTGAACCATGAAGAAATCCAAAACCTGTGCAGACCAAAAACAAATAATGACTTCCAGTGAAGAAAAGCCTGATACCCAATAATGAAGAAAAGCCTGGTACCCAAATAATGACTTCCAGTGAAGAAAAGCCTAGTACCCAATGGCATCACTGCTGAATTCTACCAAACATTTAAAAAGAACGAATACCGATCATACTCAAACTATTCTGAAAAGTAGAGGAGAAGGGAATGCTTTAAAATTCATTCTAAAGGCCAGTATTACCCTGAAACCAAAATCAAAGACATATTTTAAAAAACTGCAGGCCAATGTCTCTGATTAATATTGATGCAAAAATTCTCAATGAAATACTAACACACTGAATTCAACAGTACATTAAAAAGATCATTCATCATGGCCAAGTGGGATTTATCCCTGAGATGTAAGGGTGGTTCAACGTATGCAACTCACTCAATATAATACATCATATCAACAGAATGAAGGACAAAAATGATATCATTGCAATTAATGCTGAAAAAGCATATGATAAAATTCAACAGCCCTTGATGAAAAAAAACCTAAAAAAACTGGGTAAGGAAGGAACATACCCCAACGTAATAAAAGGCATACGTGACAGACTTACAGCTAGTATCATACTGAATGGGAAAAAAACTGAAAGCTTTTCCTCTAAGATCTAGAAGATGAGAAGAATGCCCACTTTCATCACTGTTATTCAACGTAATACTGGGAGTCCTAGCTAGAGCAATCAGACAAGAGAAAGAAATAAAGGGCATTCAAATTGGAAGGAAAAAAATCAAATTATTGTTGTTTGCAGACAATATGATCTCATATTTAGAAAAACCTAAAGACTCCATCAAAAGCTGTTAGAACTGATAAATTAAGTAAAGTTGCAGAATACAAAACCACACACAAAAATCAGCAGCATTTCTATATCACAACAGTGAACACTCTGAAAGAGAAATTAAGAAAGTCATCCCATTTATAGTAGCCACACATAAAATTAAATACCTTGGAATTAACCAAAAAGGTAAAATTCTTTACAATAAAAACTATAAAACACTGATGAAAGAAATTGAAGTGGACACCAAAAAAATGGAAAAATAGTCCATGTTCATGGATTAGAAGAATTAATGTTGTTAAAATGTCCATGCGACCCAAAGCAATCTACAGATTCAATACAATCTCTATCAAAAAACCAATGACATTCTTCAGAGAAATAGATAAATCAATCATAAAACTTACATAGAACAATTAAAGACCCAGGATAGCCAAAGTTATCCTAAAAAAAAGAACAAAACTGGAGGGATCACATTAACTGACTTCAAATTATACTAAAGAGCTGTAATAACCAGAACAGCATGGTACTGGCATAAAAACAGACACATAGACCAGTGGAACAGAATGGAGAACTCAGAAATGAATCCACACACCTGCAGTGAACTCATTTTTAACAAAGGTGCCAAGAACATACACTGGAGAAAAGAGTCTCTTCAATCAATGGTCCTGGGAAAAACTGCATATTCATATGCAGAAGAATTAAACTAGAGCCTATCTCTTGCCATGTAAAAATCAAATCAAAATGGATTGAAGACTTAAATCTAAGACCTTAAACTAAGAAACTGCTATAAGAAAACATTGGGGAACTTGCAGGACATTGGTCTGGGCAAAAATACTTTTGAGTAATATCCACAAACACAGGCAACCAAAACAAAAATGGACAAGTTGTATCACATCCAGTTAAAAGGCGTCTGCACAGTAATGAAAACAATCAACGAAGTGAATAGACAAATCACAGGATGGGAGAAAATATTTGCAACCTACCCATAAGACAAGGGGTTAATAACCAGCATATATAAGGAACTCAAATAACTCTAAAGGGAAAAATGCAAAATCTGATTTTAAAAATGGGCAAAGTATTTGAATAGCCATGTGTATTAGTCTGTTCTCACATTGCTATAACAAAATACCTGAGACTGGGTAATTTATAAAGAAAAGAGGTTTAATTGGCTCATGGTTCTGCATGATATGTAGAAAGCCTAGTGGCTTCTGCTTCTGGAGAGGCCTCAGGAAACTTATAATCATGGCAGAAGGCACAAAGGGGAAGCAGGCACATCTTACATGGCTGGAGCAGGAGCAACAGAGATGGGGGAGGTGCTACACACTTTTAAACAACCAGATTAATGATAACTCACTCACTATCATGAGAATAGCACCGAGTTGATGGTGCAAACCTATTAATGAGAACTCTGCCCCCATGATCCCATCAACTCCTGCCAAGCCCCACCTCCAACATTGGGGATTACAATTCCACATGAAATTTGGGTGGGGACACAGATCCAAACCATATCACCATTTCTCAAAGGAAGACAGACAGATGGCCAACAGGTATATAAAAACGTGGTCAACATCATTGATCATTAGAGAAATGCAAATCAAAACTACAATGAGATATTTTTTCACCCCTGTTAAAATTATATATATATTTTGAGACAGAGTCTTGCTCTGTTGCCCAGGCTGGAGTGCAGTGGCATGATCTTAGCTCACTGCAACCTCTGCCTCCCAGGTTCAAGCGATTCTCCTGCCTCAGCCTCCTGAGTAGCTGGGACTAAAGGTGCCTGCCACCACGGCTGGCCAATTTTTGTATTTTTAGTGGAGAGAGTGTTTCACCATATTGGTCAGGCTGGTCTCGAACTCCTGACCTTGTGATCCGCCCACCTCGGCCTCCTAAAGTGCTGGGATTACAGGCGTGAGCCACTGCACCTAGCCAAAATTGCTTATATTTAAAACACAGGCTATAACAAATGCTGATGAGGTTGTGGAAAAAAGAGAACCCCTCGTACACTGTTGGTGAGAATGTAAATTATTAGTACAACCACTATGGACAGCAGTTTGGATGTTCCTCAGAAAACTAAAAGTGGAGCTATTCTATGATCCAGCAATCCCACTGCTGTGTATATATTGAAAAGAAAGGAAATCAGTATATCAAAGAGGTATCTGCACTTCTAGCTACTATGGAGACTAAGGCAGGAGAATTGCTTGAGCCCAGGAGTTCGAGGCTGCAGTGAGCTATGATCACACCACTGTACCCCAGCCTGGGTGACAGCGTGAGATCTCATCTCTAAAAAAAAAAAACAGAAAGTAAGTAAAAATTTATCTTTTAGTATCTAACACAGTAACATGACAAACAGCAAACAAAGTGAGAAAGATGCATTACAACACAAAAAGGTGACAATACACAATACTTAGAAATATCCATACCCAATTATCCCCCAGCATTTTTCAGACAGCTGAAAGTCCAGTTATTGAATGTATATTTACAATATTTAAATCTATATAAATAATGCAACTAATGTATTACCACCTCAACTCAACAATGAGGACTATAAATGAATAAAAACATAGGTGTTAATTTAAAAATAAGAAATCAATGAGTTAGACACAGAAAAAATCAGAAATCATTAAAAATTCCAACTTTTTTTGTAGAAAAAGATGTATAACTACAAAATAAACTAGTCAAAAAAAACAGAGAAAAAATTTTTTACACAGAAATGATGTGGGGAGAAAATAACTATCAAATAGGCAATGTTTAAAAATGTTAAGAGTTTCCTGAAATTTTAAACACCACTATAAGAAAACATGGGGAAAAGGCCCATAACACTAGACTTGGTAATTTTTTTTTTTGTATAACCCCAAAAGCACGACAACAAAGGCAAAAATAGACAAATGAGATTGCATCAAACTAAAAAGCTTCTGTACAGCAAATGAAACCATTAACAAAGTGAAGACATAATCCACAGAGTGATAGAAAATATTTACGAACCATACATCAGATAGGTGGCTAATATCCCAAATATGTAAGGAATTCAAACAACTTGGTTGGTGCAGTGGCTCACGCCTGTAATCCCAGCACTTTGGGAGGCCAAGGTGGGTGGATCACCTGAAGTCAGGAGTTCAAGACCAGCCTGGACAACATGGTGAAACCCCCTCTCCACTAAAAATACAAAAATTAGCGTGGTGTGGTGGTGCACACCTGTAATCCCACCTACTTGGGAGGCTGAGGCACAAGAGTCGTTTGAACCTGGGAAGCGGAGGTTGCAGTGAGCCAAGATTGCACCACTGCACTCCAGCCTGGGCAACAGAGTGAGACTCCATCTCAAAAAAAAAAAAAATTCAAACAACTCGACAGCAAGAAAACAAAGAACCCAATTAAAAAAGAAGAAAATTACTTGAACAGATATTTCGCAGAAGAAGACACACAAATGACAAATAGGTTTATTTATTTTTATTTTTTATTTTATGTTATTTTTGAGACAGAGTTTTGCTCTTGTTGCCCAGGCTGGAGTGCAATGGAGGATCTCAGCTCACTGCTACCTCTGCCTCCCAGGTTCAAGCAATTCTCCTGCCTCAGCCTCCCGAGTAGCTGGGATTACAGGTGCCCATCACCATGTCCAGCTAATTTTTAGTATTTTTAGTAAAGATGGGTGGAGTTTCACCATGTTGGCTAGGCTGGCCTTGAGCTCCTGACCTCATGTGATCTGCCCCCCTTGGCCTCCCAAAGTGCTGAGATTACAGACGTGAGTCTCTGCGCCTGGCCAGTATTTGTTTTCTGATTCTGAGTTAATTCATTGAAGATGATGGCCTCCAGCTGCATCCATGTTGCTGCAAGAGGCATAATTTTACTCTTTTTTGTTTGCATAGTATTCGATGGTGTACATGTACCATATTTTCTTGATCCAGTCCACCACTGATGGACACTTAGGTTCATTCCATGTCTTTGCTATTGTGCATAGTGTGGTGATGAGCATACAAGTGCATGTATCTTCTCTATAGAATGGTATATTTTCCTTTGATTGTATACCTAGTAGTGGGATTGCTGGGTTGAATCGTAGTTCTGTTTTAAGTTCTTCGAGAAATTTCCAGACTGCTTTCCACAGTGGCTGAATGAACTTACATTTCTACCAATGGTGTGCAGGCACCCCCTTTTCTCTGCAAACTCTCCAGCAACTGTTATTTTTTGACTTTTTAATAATAGCCCTTCTGACTAGTGTCAGATAGTTTGTGGTTTTAATTTACATTTTGCTGATAAGTAGTGATGAGCATTTTTATGTTTTTGGCTTATCGAATGTCTTATTTTCAGAAGCATTTATGTCCTTTGCCCATTTTTAATGGAGCTGTTTGTTTTTGGTTTATTGATTTGTTCCTTATAGATTCTGGATATTATGGACTAATCCTTATAGATTCTGGAACTTTGCCAGATGCACAGTTGGTAATTGTTTTCTCTGATTCTGTAGATAGTCTGTTTATTCTGTTGATAGTTTCTTTTGCTTTGCAGAAACTCTTTAGTTTGTAAATGGTGTATAAATTAATATATATTTAAATGTCTAGCTGAACCTACAAGATAATAGAGGGAATCCCCATGGGAATAAAATAAAGACAATTCTTAAGCTTGGTTGAAATCAAACAGGGACGCCCGGGCTCCTCTGAAGGGATTGGCTGGTACTACCAATGTGAAATGTTGATTTATGTCAATTGTGTAGGTAAAGGGAAAATAACATCAATCTATTTAACCCATTGAATGAAACTGGGACACCTACACAATGCTAATACTTTCAAGGTTTTATACTTTGAGTCAAAAGAGAAGTTGGTAAGCCAGATTACACAATGGAACTATTTCTACCTTGATACTTAAACTCTGAGGGGAATAAAGGACCTGTTGGTTTTGAGTTATATTTATCTGGCATAAATAGTCAAGGAAAACCTAAACCAAGACATTAATTTGAAAATGCCCCAGCTGTAGGGCATGGGGCTTTTGGAAGAAGCAAATACAAATTTTCTTTCTCTTTTTTTTTTTTTTTTTTTTTTTGAGATAGGGGTCTCTCCATGTTGCCCAGGCTAGTATTAAACTCCTGGGCTCAAGCAATCTTCTCACCTTAGCCTCCTGAGTTTCTAGAATTACAAATGTGTGCCACTGTGTCAAGCTTCCAAATTTTCTTTCCGGTCATCTATCACTGAGACCCTCAGCCTTCTCAAGGAACAAAATGATGTCACTTATGACAATTAAATTACAAAGTAGGCAACAAACAAGCCAGCAGAATTAATAATGATCAAAACCAGAAATTATCAGAATTATACCTTGCGATATGAGATATGAATATCAGATTAAGATAAAACAAAAGTGAATTTAAATTTTTAAAGAGTAAATAGTAGGAGACTAGAAGCATGATGTGGCATATTTGAAAAGTGACTAAATAGAACAACTGCAAACAAAGTTTTTTTAAAAATTGTGTACCCAGAATCAATGAAATGGTTAGATTGCAGTTGATACAGAACTGAAAAAAACTTTTAGTAAAACCAAGCTATTTGGCTGAATAAGTTTCCTAGAATGTGAACTCGAAAACAAAGGAATGTAAAGTATATAAAAGAAGTTACGCGATATAAGGAGTAAAACAAAAAGGTCCAATTAATTAAATTAATGAATTAATGAAGATTAATGAAGAATATTAAATAAGTGTAATATAAAAAATAGAAATATCTGGGCCGGGCGCGGTGGCTCACGCCTGTAATCCCAGCACTTTGGGAGGCCGAGGCGGGCGGATCACTAGGTCAGGAGATCCAGACCATCCTGGCTAACACGGTGAAACCCCGTCTCTACTAAAAATGCAAAAAATTAGCCGGGCGTGGTGGTGTGCACCTGTAGTCCCAGCTACTCGGGAGGCTGAGGCAGGAGAATGGCGTGAACCCGGGAGGCGGAGCTTGCAGTGAGCCGAGATCGCGCCACTGCACTCCAGCCTGGGCGACAGAGCGAGACTCCGTCTCAAAAAAAAAAAAAAAAAAAAAAAAAAGAAATATCTGTAGACAGATCCACCAGAGTGTCATAGGAATATCAACCATAAATTGATAAAAGTTAAAGTTAGCTAGGAGGAGAGGGAAATTTAAGTTACACACACACGCACACACACACAAACAATATTGTAAATGTCTGTGTAATTTTCAAAATCTAAAATGGAAGTTGGGACTCAGGGAAATATTTGTTTGAAAGTGTGATGTGAGATTGTCAACATAAAACTGTGTACTTTAACTTTTACAAAAAGGAGAATGAAAGACATTTCAGATCATATGGCAATAGTTCGCCTAAACTGATCTTCAATAAAACAATTTTCAAATAATATAATTCAGGAAAAAAAGAAAATGATTCCAGAAATCTGGCCTGAGATGAGAAAAAAAAGAATAGAACACAAGAAATAAAAAGCCTATGGAAGGCCAGGCGTGGTGGCTCACGCCTATAAGCCCTGCACTTTGGGAGGCCAAGGCGGGTGGATCACCTGAGATCAGGAGTTCGAGACCAGCCTGTCCAACATGATGAAACCTCGTCTCTACTAAAAGTACAAAAAATTAGCTGGGCATGGTGGCAGGTGCCTGTAATTCCAGCTACTCCAGAGGCTGAGGCAGGAAAATCGCTTGAACCTGGACCTCCTTGGAGGCTAAGGTGAAAAGATTGCTTGAGCTCAGGAGTTTAACACTAACCTGGGCAACATAGAGAGACCCCTATCTCAAAAAAAAATAAAATTTGTATTTGCTTCTTCCAAAAGCCCCATGCCCTACAGCTGGGGCATTTTCAAATTAATGTCTTTGTTTAGGTTTTCCTTGACTGCTGGGTAAATATAACTCAAAACCAACAGATCCTCCGCTTGAAGGCAGAGGTTGCAGTGAGCCAAAATCATGCCATTGCACTCCAGCCTGGGCAACAAGAGCGAAACTCCATCTCAAAGAAAAAAAAAAAAAAGCCTATGGACATATATGATTGATGTATAAAATGTGATCAAATATCTACAAGTGCTTTTCTGCCATATTATAAAAGTTCCTAAATCAGATGCAACAGAGATTAATAATACCCATTAAAAATTTACACAGAGACAAAATATCATGTGACATGTAAAAACCCTAGGTGATGGCCAATTTCATTTTTAAGTCTTAATTTTCATCACTTCTTTTTAAACATTTATTCTTATTTTCTGACAACTTAGTAAGAAGATCTTAGTCCATTTACTGTTGCTTATAACACAATGCCTGAAACTGGGCAATTTCTAATGAAAAGGAATTTGCTTATTACAGTTATGGAAGGTCCAATATCTCACCAGATGATCAGAGCCTTCTTGCTGGTGGGAACTCTGTAGTGTCCTGAGGCAGCAGATGGCATCATATGGCAAGGAAGCTGAGTGGTCTCTCTTCCTCTTCTTATAAGCCACCAGTCCCATTCTCATGACAACCCATTAATTCATGAGTTCATGAATGGATTAACCTCTCATCACTTCTTAGTACTGCCACATTGGCGATTAAATTTCAACATGAGCTTTGGAGGAGACACATATTTAAACCATAACATTTGCAGAGTCTTGAATATTTGGTTATCAGCATAAATTAGCATCAAAGGACTAATTGTGGCATAGCTATTGGCCACAATAACCTGGAACCACACTAGCAGAGAATCATTTATCCATGTCACACCCCTTGAAAATGAGAACATAAAGTCCACCCAATATATGAAGACAAAACTCACCAGCAGTAAGATAGTCTGGGAGGCTCTTTTCACTGGTGAGACTCGGGGACAGGCTGGCTGTGTGAAGGCACTGAGATAGCCTCTTATTTACTGTATAAAATAATCACCATGTAGCCTCTTGAGAGGACCATGAACCCTATAAAGGTGACATCCCTCAAAGTTATTAGTGTGAAAAACAGTCTCCTGTGGGTGTAGCTCATGGGCAAAAAGGAACAGTGCTGTATGACAAACAGAAGACTGGCCCCATTTCACTGGGGGTAGCCGCAGTGTACAGCAGAAGATTACACCAATGAACATGTTGAGGACCCATGGGAAAAGGAAGAATCCTAAGATGTGACTTGCAGAAGGATGTTTGAGTTTTGCCAAGGAGAAGATGCTGGGGCTGATGATGGCCTGGAGCGCACTCAGGAGGCAGGGGGTGCAGATGGAGAGGCCCCTCATCACCTTGTTTAAAAAGACAATGACCTTACACCTAAGATCATCCTGAGTATTCTGTGAACCAAAGAAGTCTAAGGACACCAATATTGCCTGGGTGAAGAGCAGCAGTATGTGGATGAGAGACAGGTGACTAATTATCATGTCAATGGACTTAGACCTGTGACTGAAAACAAAGGTGAAGATGTGGAAAAGAAGAAGGATGGTGTTTGCTGAAATTCCAAAGCTGGCTTGTGGATAAAAGAAGATTTGTATGGTAATAAAACCAGGAAGTTTGATCTTCTTAGAAGGAAAATTAAAGCAAAGGATATCTGTGGAGAAAAGCAAGAGATCTAATGAGAATAGCATAATTTCTGCCATGTTCTCAATAATAACCAATTTCAACATCTCTATGATCTGGAATCATTAGTTTCTAAACTACAAATATAGATTAAATCTTTATTTTATTTTATTTTTGAGACAGAGTCTCTCTTTGTCACCCAGGCTGGAGTGCAGTGGTGCAAGCTTGGCTCACTGCAACCTCTGCCTCCTGGGTTCAAGTGATTCTCTGGCCTCAGCCTTCTGAGTAGCTGGGATTACAAGCATGTGCTGCCATACTCAGGTAATTTTGTATTTTTAGTAGAGATGGGGTTTCACCATGTTGGCCAGGCTGGTCTTGAACACCTGACCTCAGGTGATCCACCTGCCTCGGCCTCCCAAAGTGCTGGGATTACAGGCATGAGCCACTGCACCTGGCCTATAGCTTAAATCTGAATCATTTATTTCTCACCATCCAAGATACAACTCAATCATGTAATTCTTTATTCTTATTTTATTTATTTATTATTAGTTATTTTTTTAAGTAGAGATGAGGTCTCACTATGTTACCCAGGCTGGTCTCAAACTCCTGAGCTCAAGTGATCCTCCTGCCTCAGTCTCCCAAAGTGGTAGGATTACAGGGATGAGCACGTCTAAGTAAAATTAAAGTACTTAGCCATTTACCCCTCGTGTGTGTGTACACATGTGCTTGTGTGTGTGTATATTTTTTACATTATTTTATTTATATTTATTAATTAACAAGTTGCACCAATAGAATATTAATGTTATAGTTACAAAATCAATATTATATATAATAAATATTTTGAGGAGTCAAAATCAGTATAAATGAATATTGCATTATTATTTTATTTCTACACAATGCATAACTTTGCATATACTTAATTTATAACTCTGTTATCATAGGCCATGTGAAAAAATTTGTGTATGAAACATACAACTTCATTAAGATTAAAAAAGGTTATTAGGGGCTGGGTGCGGTTATTAGGGGCTGGGATCACACCTGTAATCCCAGCACTTTGGGAGGCTGAGGTGGGCAGATCACGAAGTCAGGAGATCGAGACCATCCTTGCTAACACGGTGAAACCCTGTCTCTACTAAAAATACAAAAAATTAGCCGGGCGTGGTGGCGGGCACCTGTAGTCCCAGCTACTCGGGAGGCTGAGGCAGGAGAATGGCATGAACACAGGAGGCGGAGCTTGCAGTGAGCTGAGATCGCGCCACTGCACTCCAGCCTGGGCGACGGAGCAAGACTCCATCTCAAAAAAAAAAAAAAAAAAAGATTATTAGGAAACTTTGGAATTCATGAATGAGAACTAATTTCCAAAACCATGGCGCAGACTATCACTTCTTTGGCAAGTGAATTGGATATACGGTTTAGTTCACAGTTCTATCCTATTACTAGAATGTTTATAATTCAAGGCATCTATGTCATTGTAGACATGAAGTAGGAGGAAGGAGATGGAAAATAAATTGGAGAAGTTCTACCATGAATAGAATGTAATTCTAATGGGAAACTCACATTTCAAACTTCTCTATTTTCCTGATCACTACAAAAATTATGAGAGCAAGTGTTAGGAAGGATGTGAAGAAAAGGAACAGGTTAGACTGTTGGTAGGAATGTAGATCAGTACAACAATTACGGAAAATAGAATGGAGGTTTAAATGTCCATACATACAAAACTAAAAATAAAATTACTATCTATTTCAGCATTTACCTAAAAGATTTGAAATCCCTCCCATGTTCATTACAGAACTATTCACCATAGTCAAGTTATGAAATCAACCTAAGTGTCTATCAACAGACAAATGGATAAAGAAAATGTGGTATACATAAAAAATGGAGTACTATTCAGCCTTAAAATACAAGGAAACTCTGTCATTTATAACAATACGGATGAACCTGGAGGACATCGTGCTAAGTGAAATAAGCCAGGCACGAAAGACAAATACTTTATGTTCTCACAAAATGTAGAATCTAGAACAATTAAACTCATAGAAACAGATGGTAGGACCATGGCTATAGAAGCTGGGGTACATGGGGAAAGGAAAGATGACAGTCAAAGGGCACAAAATCTCAGTTAGATTGGGGGAATAAGGTTTTTTTAAAATGAGATTTATTGCACACTGTAGTAAATATGGTTAATAATGCATTGTAAAATTCAAAATTACTGAGTAAATTTAACATACTCTCACCATAAAAATGAAAATATTTGAGGTGATGAACATGTTAATTAGCTTGATTTAATTTTCCACATTGTCTTAATAAATTATAACATCACTTTAGACACTATAAACATATAGAATTTTAAACTGTCAATTTACATTTTTTAAATAAGTAAGACTTCTGTTGTTTAAACAATTTGCAAAGTTTATGCCCTGACTTTGTTTGCGCCCCAGGTTAGTGAAAGGGCATAGAATACATTCCCCTTTTCACATTCAAGGCCTTGAAACTGTCAGCTGAAGGAAAATGAACTATTTAAAATCTACAGTCCAGGTCTCAGGTTCATTCTAAATTCAATCTGTCCTTGTATTAGTTCATTTTGTGTTACTATAAAGGAAAACCTGAAGCTGAGTAATTTATAAAGGAAAGAGGTTTATTTTGGCTCACAGTTATGCAGGCTGTACAAGAAGCATAGTGCCAGCATCTGCTTCTGGTGAGGCCTCAGGAAGCTTCCAATTACGCTGAAAGGGGAAGGGGAGCAGGCATGCCACATGAGTGAGAGAGAAAACAAGTGAGGGAGGAGGTCCCAGACTCTAACAACCAGGTCTCATATGAACTGATTACCATAGGAAGGGCACCAAGCTATTCATGAGGAATCTGCCCCCATGACCAAAACACCTCTCACCAAGCCCCACCTCCAACACTAGGAATCACATTTCAACATGAGATATTGAGGGGACAGACATCCAAATTATATCCTTAATGTGATCAGACGGCACACATTTTCAGGGAAAGAAGGAGGACTTTTTCCACTTTTAATAAGTATAAGGAGGCTCTGAAATTTTATCCATGCATGGCTTTAAATGTAGATTTTCTCCTATTCAGATTTCCTGAGATTTTATGCTTCACTTCCTGGGAGACAGGAAAGACAAATCTTTGCCATATTGACTTTGTTCTTTTATTCATCTTACTTATGGTCCTACTATAATTTTATTATCCTTTGAAAGCAACTAATTATACAGAATATGATGGACATATCATAAACCACTCATTGTCATTTGTGGCAAATTATCTGACTTTTTTTGTGAACTGCATTTTTGATGAATGAATTATAATTTGAGACTTTGAAAGAAAGTGCATTATAAATTTACTGATAAAGTGTTTTTAACAAGAGGTAGAAAACATTTGAACTATTTACTCTTATCTATTAATACAATTAACTGAGACTGCTATAAAATATGTTCTCACTCACATCTTGAGACTTTAGATAATTAAAACAGTAAAACTGAAAGAATTTTTAATAAGATACAAAAATGAGGCTTTATATTATCTTCTAATAAAATATGAGTCACATTTCTAAGTGTAAAATCAACTAAATCACCAAGCAAAAGATGACAGTTCCAGATATATGTCAGATATATTAAAAAGGCATTGTCTAATTACAGTGATTAAAAAGATGACAAGATAGTCATCTGTTAAAATGTATTACCCTATGCAATTAAAAAGAACCAACCACTATTATGTGACAAAATTAAAATAATCCTGCTACTTTTTTTTTTCTATATGATATCTTTAGGACATTTCAAATAAAATAAAAATTCCCTAAATTTCAAAGAACTTCAAAATAAAAACTATAAAAGACAAAGAAGTTCACTGTATTATGATAAAAGACCAATTCAGCAAGAGGATGTAACAATTTTAAATACATATGCACCCAACACTGGAGCACCCAGATATATACAGCAAACGTTATTAGACCAAAAGAGAGAGACAGACAATACTACAATAATAGGGATTTCAACACCCCACTTTCATTATTAGACAGATCTTCCATACAGAAATCAACCAAAAAATCAGACTCAATTTGCACTGTAGACCAAGAGGACCTAACACATATTTGCAGAACATTTTATCCATTGGCTGCAGAATACACATTCGTTTGCTCAGCACATGGATCATTCTCAAGGATAGGCCATATGTTAAGTCACAAAACAAGTCTTAAAACATTCAGAAGAGTTGAGATAATGTTAAGCATCTTCTCTGACCACAATGGAATAAAACAAGTAGAATTTTGAAAACTATACAAATACGTGGAAAATGAACAATATGCTCCGGAATGACAGTGGGTCAAAAAAGAAATTGTGAAGAATATTGAAAAATTTCTTGAGACAAATAATAATGGAAACACAACATACCAAAACCTATGGGATACAACAGAAGCAGTGCTAAGAGGGAAGCTTATAGCTGTAAGTGACTGTAGGAAAAGAGAAGGAAAACTTTTCATAAAAAATTTAATGATAGATCTTAAAGAACTAGAAAAGCAGGAACAAACCAAATCCCAAATTAGTGAAAGAGAAAACAAAGATCAGAGCAGAAATAATTAAAATTGAAATAATTAATACAATACAAAAGATGAACAAAAATGTTGTCTTTTGAAAAGTCAAACAAAATGACAGACATTTAGCCAGACAAACTAAGAAAAAAAAAGAGAGACTATATAAATAAATAGAATCAGACATGAAAATGGAGACATTACAAATAATTTGCAAAATTCAGAGGATCATTTGTGGCTACTATGAGAAACTATATGCCAATAAATTGGAAAATTTAGAGAAATGGACAAATTCATAGACACATACTGCCTACCAAGATTGAATGATGAAGAAATCCAAAACCTGAACAGACCAATAACAAGTAACAAAATCAAAGTCGTAATAAAAAGCCTCCCAGTAAAGAAAAGCCTGGAACCCAATGGCTTCACTGCTGTATTCTACCATTTAAAGAAGAACTAATACCAATCCTACCCAAATCCTATTTCAAACAATAGAGCAGGTGGGAATACTCCCAAACTCGTTCTACGAGGCCAGTATTACACTGATATAAAAACCAAAGACACATCAAAAAAGAAAACTGCAGGCCAATATCTCTGATGATTATTGACGCAAAAACCTTTGACAAAATGCTAGCAAACTGAATACAACAATACATTAGAAAGATAATTTATCATGACCAAGTGATAGTATTCCCTAGGATGCCAGGATGGTCCAATATATGCAAATCAATCAATGTGATACATCATATCAACACAATGAAGGAAAAAAAACATATAATTATTTCAAATGATACTAGAAAGCATTTGACAAAATTTAACATTCCTTCATAACTTTCAAAAAACGGGGTATAGAAGGAAGAACATAATAAAAGCCATATGTGGCAGACTCACAGCTAATATACCGAGTGGAGAATAACTGAAATCTTTTCCTCTAAGATCTGGAACACAACAAGGATGCCCACTTTCACCACTGTTATTCAATATGGTATTGGAAGCTCTAGCTAGAACAATCAGACAAAAGAAGGAAATAAAGGGCATTCAAATTGGAAAGGAAGAAATCAAATTATCCTTTTTGCAGATGATATAATCTTATGTTTGGCAAAACATAAAGACTTCACTAAAAAATTATTATAACTGGTAAATGCAGTAAAGTTGCAGAATACAAAATCAGCATACAAAAATCAGTAGCATTTCTATGACTGGGCACGGTGGCTCATGCCTGTAATCCCAGCACTTTGGGAGGCCGAGGTGGGTGGATCACAAGGTCAGGAGATCCAGACCATCCTGGCTAACACAGTGAAACCCCATCTCTACTAAAAATACAAAAAAATTAGCTGAGCGTGGTGGCGGGTGCCTGCAGTCCCAGCTACTCGGGAGGCTAAGACAGCAGAATGGCGTGAACCCGGGAGGTGGAGCTTGCCATGAGCCGAGATCGCGCCACTGCACTCCATCCTGGGCGACAGAGCAAGGCTCTGTCTTCAAAAAAATAAAATAAAATAAAAAATGAGTAGCACTTCTTTATGCCAACAGTGAACAATTTGAAAAAGAAATAAAAAATAGGAATCCCATATACAGCAGCCAGAAATAAAGTTAAATACCTAGAATTAACCAAAAAAGTGAAAGATCTGTATAATAAAAACTGTAAAACACCGATGAAAGAAATTGAAGAGGACACCAAAAAATGGAAAGATATTTCATGTTCATGTATTGGAAGAAACAATACTGTTAAAATGTTTATACTACCCAAAGCAATCTACAAATAAAATGCAATCCCTGTCAAAATACCAATGAAATGCTTCACAGAAATAGAAAAAACAATCCTGAAACTTATATGAAACCACAAAAGATCCGGAATAGCCAAAACTATCCTGAACGAGAAGAACAAAACTGGAGGAATCACGTTACCTGACTTCATGTTACACTACAGAGCTGTAATAACCAAAAACAGCGTGGCACTGGCATAAAGGTAGACACATAGACCAATAGAACAGAATAGAGAACTCAGAAATAATTCCACATACCTACAGTAAACTCATTTTCAACAAACATGCCAAGAATATATATACACTGGAGGAAAAGACTGTCTCTTCATTAAATGGTACTGAGAAAACTGGATATCCATATGCAGAAGAATGGAACTAGACCCCTCTCCTTCACCATATATAAAAATAAAATGAAAATGGACTAAAGACTTAAATCTAAGACATTAAACCATGAAACTACTACCAGAAAATACTGGAGAAAATCTCCAGGACATTGATCTGGGCAAAAATGTTTTGAGCAATACCCCACTAGCACAGGTAACCAAAGCAAAAATAGACAAATGAGATCACATCAAGTTAAAAAGTTTTTGCACAGCAAATACAATCAACAAAGTTAAGAGACAACCCACAGAATAGGAAAAAATATTTGCAAACCACCTATCTGAAAAGGAGTTAGTAACCATAATCTATAAGGAGCTCAAACAACTCTATATAAAAAAAATCTAATAATTTGATCAAAAGATGGGCAAAAGGGTTGATTAACCATTTCTCAAAAGAAGACATACAAATGGAAAATAAGCATATGAAAAGGTGCTTGGCCGGGCGCGGTGGCTCACGCCTGTAATCCCAGCACTTTGGGAGGCCAAGGTGGGCAGATCACCAGGTCAGGAGATCGAGACCATCGTGGCTAACATGGTGAAACCCCGTCTCTCCTAAAAATACAAAAAATTAGCTGGGCGTGGTGGCAGGCGCCTGTAGTCCCAGCTACTTGGGAGGCTGAGGCAGGAGAATGGCATGAACCCGGGAGGCGGAGCTTGCAGTGAGCCAAGATTGCCCCACTGCACTCCAGCCTGGGTGACAGAGCAAGACTCTGTCTCAAAAAAAAAAAAAAAAGAAAAGAAAAAGAAAAGAAAAGGTGCTCAACATCATTGATTATCAGAGAAATGGAAGACAAAACTACAGTAAGATATCATCTCACTCCCATTAAAATGGCATATATCCAAAAGACAGGCAATACAAAATGCTGGCAAGGGCATGAGAAAAGGGAACCCTTGTACACTCCAGTGGGAATATAAATTTGTACAACCATTATGGAGAATGGTTTGAAGGTTCTTCAAAAAAAACTACAAACTGAACTAACATGTGATCCAGCCGTCCCACTGAAAGGAAGTCAGATATCAAAGGGATATCTTCAGTCCCATGTTTGTTGCAGCCCTTTAACAATAGTCAAGATTTGGAAGCAACCTAAATGTCCATCAACAGATGAATGGATAAAGAAAATGTGGTACATATACACAATGGAGCACTATTCAGCCATCAAAAAGAATAAGATCTTTTTAAAAAAATTTTTTTATTATTATACTTTAAGTTTTAGAGTACGTGTGGACAATGTGCAGGTTAGTTACATATGTATACATGTGCCATGCTGGTGTGCTGCTCCCATTAACTCGTCATTTAGCATTAGGTATATCTCCTAATGCTATCCCTCCCCCCTCTGCCCACCCCACAACAGTCCCCAGAGTGTGATGTTCCCCTTCCTGTGTCCATGTGTTCTCATTGTTCAATTCCCACCTATGAGTGAGAACACGCGGTGTTTGGTTTTTTGTCCTTGCGATAGTTTACTGAGAATGATGATTTCAAAAAGAATAAGATCTTGTCCTTTGCAACAACATGGATGGAACTGGAGATCATTATATTAAGTGAAATGATCCAGGCACAGAAAGACAAACAATGTACATTCTCACTTATTTGTGGGATCTAAAAATGAACACAATTAAACTTATGAAGATAGAGAGTAGAAGGATGGTTACCAGAAGCTGGGAACGGTAGTGAGGGGTTGGGAGGGAAGTAGGGGTGGATAATGGGTACAAAAAATAGTTAGAAAGAATGAATAAGACCTACACTTACATGGCACAACAGGGTGACTATCGGCAATAATAATTTAAATGTGCACTTAAAACTAACTAAAATAGTGTAATTTGATTATTTGTAACACAAAGGATAAATTTTTGACAGGATGGCTACTCCATTCTCCATGATATGATTATTATGCATTGCATGCCTGTACAAAACATCTTATGTTCCCCATAAATATATACACCTATTATGTACCCACAAAAATTAAAAATGTTAAAAAAATTCATTGATAACTACACTGGGGGCTCCCATGTATGTGATATATTTTACATCATGGTGATATCAGAATTTCCTTTTTTTCTT
Source organism: Pan troglodytes (assembly GCF_028858775.2). Taxonomy (NCBI): domain Eukaryota; kingdom Metazoa; phylum Chordata; class Mammalia; order Primates; family Hominidae; genus Pan; species Pan troglodytes. The sequence continues at coordinate 1,868,474 of NC_072398.2, forward strand.
TGATTTTGAGAGATTTTTCTTAATACTTCTAGGTGAGCTATTATTTGGCTTGAGTTTAATTGAATATCACTGAGATTCTTATGCCTAGATGCTCATATCTTTTCCCACATTCAGAAATTTTTAACCATAATTTCTTTTTTTTTTAAGGAAGGGCCTTGCTTCGTCCCCCAGGCTGGAGTATAGTGGCACAATCATAAGTCACTGCTGCCTTGACCTCCTGGGCTCAAGCAATTCTCCCACCTCAGCCCCCCAAGTAGCTGGGACTACAGGCATGCACCACTATGGCTGCCTAATTTTTAAATTTTTTTATAGATGGCTTTCACTATATTGCCTATGCCGATCTCTAACTTTTGGGCTCAAGCATTCCTCCCACCTCAGTGTCCCAAAGTGCATGAGCCTCTGCATCTGGCCTTAACCATCTTAAAAAAATTTTTTTTAATTTATTTTTTGTAGTGACAAAAATTAAATTTATTAAAATATCTTATTTAAAATTTACATTACTTATAAAATAATATAATATATAGTTATTATTTTAATAAATTTTTAACTATATATTATAATGATATAAATTTATCAAAATTTTTATTAAAAATATATTTTTGGAGTTGCCCAGGCTGCTCTGGAACTACTGATCTCAGATGGTCCTCATGCCTCAGCATCCCTAAGTGCTTGGATTATAGGCATGAACCACCCTGTCTGGCCCATAATTTTTAAAAGTAAGCTTTTTGTTTATTTCTCTCTTTCTCTTTTCCTTCTGAACTCCTATTATGCAAGTATTAGCTTTCTTGATAGTATACTATAGATCCTGTAGGTTTTCTTCATTCATTTTTATTCTTTTTGCTTTTTGATTCTCTCATTAGATAAATTCAAATGTTCTTTCTTCAAGCTCATGGATTATTTCTTTTGTTTAATCAAGTCTGCTATTGGAGGTTTCTATTGAATTTTTTACTTCTGTCATCTTATTCTTCCTTTCTAGGATTTCTATTTGTTTGTTTTATTGTTTCTATTTATTTTTTCAATCTTCTCTTTTTCTTTGTGTCATATTTTCCTAATTCCATTTAGTTTTCTTTTCTCTTCTTTTTAATCACTCAGTGAACTTCTTTAAGGGATTCCATTCTTAGTTCATAGATCTTCATTTTTAAACAATCTATTATTGGACCTTTATTAGTTTCTTTTGGTAGTGTCATATTTTACTGATTCTTCATAATCTTTGTGTCCTTGTGTTGGTGTCTGTCATTTTAAAACCATGGCCACATCTCCCAGTCTTCACATGTGTTCTTTCATGGGACTAGTCCTTTACTGTTTATTCTAACCTGGGTTCTGGATGGCTCAAATTGCAGTGACCATGGACAGGAGGAGGTTGCTGTCACATTCTCTCTTTGGGCTGGGTTGTGGCCTGTGCTCTGAGATCAGCTAAAGCTTCTGGCTGGGCTATGAGGTCTGGTGAAATCAGTAGCTGGGCTCTTCAGTCAGGAGGAGCTGTGGACTGGGCTCTGCTGTCACCTTTATAAAGGAGGGTCTCAGGCTGTGTCTCCAGGCTGAGTGGTATTACTGTTTGGATCTTGCAGTTGGGCAAGGCTCAGAAATTGGGTGGAATTATTGCTCAGCCACTAGAAATGGGCAAGGAGGTACTCCAGAAATAAGAATGGTCTTGGGCTTGCCTCCTTGCCCAGGGAAATCTTACACTGTATTCGGAGACTGGGTAGCATTATTGATTGGACATTTTTAAGATTGACTGGTAGATAGGGTGAGTTTGACATTTGCTTTTCATCTATGTTATTACACACACAATATTCATACTCTTTTTTAAGTAACACTGAGAGTGGGATAATGAACATTTATATATCGAAAGCATTAGTTCTTTTTTTCGACTAGTCTTTGCTATGATGCACAGGCTGGCCTCAAATTTTTGGGCTCAAGTGATCCACCTGCCTCAGCCTCCCAAGTACCTGGGACTACAGGCATGCACCATGGCACTCAGCTGCATTAATTCTAGTCAATATTTATTTTGATGTCCAAATGTCCCCAGTTTGGGCTGGGCACGATGGTTTATGCCTGTAATTCCAGCACTTTGGGAGGCCAAGGTGGGAAGATCACTTGAGACCAGGAGTTTGAGACCAGCCTCAACAACATGGTGAAACCCCGTCTCTACAAATAAATAAATAAATACAAAAATTAGCTGGTCATGGTGGTGCACACCTGTAATCCCAGCTACTTGGGAGACTGAGGCAGGAGAATCACTCAAACCTGGGAGGCGGTGGTTGCAGTGAGCCGAGATGGCACCACTGCACTCCAGCCAGGGCAACAGAGTGAGATTTTGTCTCAAAAAAAACAAACAATAACAAAAATGTCATCCCCAATTTACCCTTGGAAGCCCCTAAATTCTGTCTTGTCTATCTTTTTGATGAAATCTCACTCATCTTGTAGTGCTTTCTTGCTTTTTGACAAAGGCCCATTTTATATATTTCCTACTCAAGACCAAAGAATCATGGTTAGGCTTATATGGAAATAGGTATTTAGAAATCAAAATCTGGCTGTAAGGGAAAAACACATACTGCATAATCTCACCTATATATGAAGGATCTAAAATGGACTCACAGAAGTTGAGAATAGAATGATGGCTGTCAAGGGCTGGATGGGGGAGGAAATGAAGAAGTAATGGTTAAATTGTACAAAGTTATAGTTATGCAAGATAAATAAATTCTCAAGATATATAACTTGGTGTCTACAGTTAATAAAACTGTACTGTATACCTTCAATTTGCTAAGAGGGTAGATCTTATGTTAAATGTTCATAAAAAATAACACAAAACCAACCAAGCAAACAAAAAGAACAACAATAATAAAGGATGTAGAAGGTAACTTTGGGAAGTGATGTATATGTTTATGGCCATGATGGTGGTTATGGTCTTGTAGCATATACTTACCCTTAAATATGTACAACTTTTTATATGTCAGTCAAATCTTAATAAAATAGTTTTTCAAAAATCTGAATATATGGCCTGCTCATTGCTACTAGTGTCTCCTTGCCTTCACCATTTCAGTAAAGAAAGACAAGTTAAAAGTAGTAAGTTGGCCGGGCCTGGTGGCTCACGCCTGCAATCCCAGCCCTTTGGGAGGCCGAGGCGGGTGGATCACCTCAGGTCGGGAGTTGAGACCAGCCTGACCAATATGGAGAAACCCCGTCTCTACTAAACAAATACAAAATTAGCCGGGCATGGTTGGGCATGCCTGTGATCCCAGCTACTCGGGAAGGCTGAGGCAGGAGAATCACGTGAACCTGGGAGGTGGAGGTTGTGGTGAGCCGAGATGGCACCACTGCACTCCAGCCTGGGCAATGAGAGCGAAACTGCATCTCAAGAAAAACCAAACAAATAAACAAAAAAAGTAATTAGTTTATATTCCAATTTTCAGTTCTCAATGTGTTCGAGCTTATCCTACATGACATTGATGTACAAGCTAGGTCAAGTGGAAGTGGGGATTTAGTTTGGCTTAGTGTGATATAATCACATGAACACCCCAGGTTTATACATTGTGGATTATGACATTAAAAAGTGTTCAACTGAGGAGGTGTCGCTATTTACTTTGCTTTACTTGGTAAGTAAAGTAAGTACCTCTTTTTCCCTTTTGAGACTGCTTCTTACCAAAACAACCAGACATTGCCATATTTCAAAGGTAATAGGAAAATTGCTCATCCGGGGAGAGGGGGAGAGATGAGGTAATGATATTCTTTTTATATAACAGCAGCGTGGCTGTCCTCACATGGAAAAACACACTCTCAAAACCCTGCTTGGTAAGTGTTGCTTAGCTTTTCAGTCTGAGAAAGAGCGACAGTGAGGCAGCGGGAAAGAAATGTAGGTCTAGGACAATAATTTCAGTGACTGACTATTTAGGGTCTACCCAGGCACATGCAAGAGGCAGGATTTTCTCTTAAGGTACAGAATAACTTATAATAATGCTCAGAATCTAATAATATCTAATACTTTAGTTAATTTAGATTCAGTAGGCTTTATTTGTTTTTGGTTTTTGTTATTTTAACCCCCTCTGCTTTTGGAAAGAATAGTAGACTTTAGACAAAAGCTCACTTCAGCAATAATTTTTCTAGAAATGATTCTAGATTTTTATTTATTTATATTATTGATATCTTTTTACACTCCTGTTACTTTAAAACCTGAATGTGAGGTAGACTAAAAATGTGAATGTATTCAATTATTTTTGAATACTCAATTTATAGTTTCTTCTGCGTAATAAATTTATACCAAATGAATCCCATAATGGTTCTTATGTTTATTTCTCCACAAAATAAAGGTCTATGTCTTCTTTCTCATTTGTTTCTCACTACATTCTTTGAAATATTGGGCACTTTATTCAATTCAAAATGCTCTAAGGATGTTGTGAGAAGAAAACAAAGTGATAGAATTATTTTCCATTTGTGATGTCATAGTGATTAGTATTTTCAAAAATGCATGGGATGGTACGGCATAGTGGCTCACATCTGTAATCCCAGAACTTTGGGAGACCAAAGTGGGAGGATTGCCTGAGCCCAAGAATTCAAGACTAGCTTGGGCAACACAGTGAGACCCCCGTCTCTATAAAAAGCTAAAAAATTAGTTGGGTGTGGTGATGCACACCTGTAGTCCCAGCTACTCAGGAAGCTGAGGTGGGAGGATTGCTGGAATCCAGGTGGCCAAGGCTGCAGTGAGCCATGATCATGGCACTATTCTCCAGCCCAAGCAACAGAGCACAATCCTGTCTCAGAAAAAAAAAAAAAAAAAAACTGCATGAGAAATATAATTTTAACAAGTAACCATATTTTACCTTTTTCATCACTGTAATTAGTGACCAACTTCTTACTGTATCTTTCATATAACTTGAGATATCTTCTCCCTAGTGACTTAATTGATTTCACAGTTAGAAAAGTAATTCATATTTAGCTGGAAAAGAATGTGACATCTCAACTCTAAATTTTATTGAAATATTTTTAGTGTTACTTTTAATTACCTAAAGTCACAAGACAATGAGTGATAAACTGTTGGTTTTACTTTATTTTCTTAATAAATGGATGAGTAAATTAAAATTATTTTTAAAATTTCCTTTTGTTCAAAATATTTTGTTGTGATAGAATTATAATGTATCTTCTTCTAAAAACTCAAATTTTTATTTAATCAATAAAAATATTCTTTATAAAATAAAGTTAAATGATTTACCACAAATGTCAACCTGGTAGTTTGTGATTAGGTAATTCCATCATACTCTCTGTAATATGCTTTCAGAAAAGAAGAAAACTGGGGCAGGACCAAGAATAAGGTAAATAAAAGGCCAAGTCAAAATTACAGATATTTTTCTTTTATGTCTCCCAAGAATCAAATTTAAAAAAAAACAGAAAACCTAAGTTGGAGAAAAATCTGCATTTAAGGATTTTACTGAGAAATTTTTCAGATATTCTTAAACACATTCAAAGTCAAAAATCCCTTTCTCTTTTTATGCTCAGGCATGTGCCAGCTTTTCCCATTAAGGAAGGAGGACAGTCTGACTCTGAGTCATCCTGCATTACAGATTTAAAATGCTTTTTTTCTTCTACTGACTCCTTTCTGACTCTTTGTCCTGACTTCCAGAAGGTGAGCATATTCTACTCCCTTTTGCTAATGAGATACAAGCAAAGTGAGGAGGTAAGACTTTGCAAACTTTTTGACAAAAAAATTCACACACTTTGCTCTCATTGTAATTTTTGTAGCAATCAGGAAAACATAGGCAAGATTGAAGTGTCAGCTTCCCATTCGAGTTGCATTCCATTTTTAGGAGAACTATTTCAATTTTCTCTATGTCTGTTTTCCTGCTTCTTCTCTACAATAACATATTAATAAATGCCTTGGGATTGTAAAGACACTAGTAACAGGATATTACTACAAACTAAACTTCTATCTAATTCCATTGCCAAGAAGTGATAGTCTGGGCCATGGTTTGGGGACTCAGTTCTCATTCATTTATACCACAGTTTCTTTTTTTTTCTTTCTTTCTTTTTAGAGGTCATAATTCTATTTTATTAATATATATTTTTTATTATACTTTAAGTTCTAGGGTACATGTGCACAACGTGCAGGTTTGTTACATATGTATACATGTGCCATGTTGGTGTGCTGCACCCATTAACTCATCATTTACATTAGGTATATCTCCTAATGCTATCCCTCCCCACTCCCCCCACCCCACAACAGGCCCCAGTGTGTGATGTTCCCCTTCCTGTGTCCAAGTGTTCTTGTTGTTCAATTCCCACCTATGAGTGAGAACATGCAGTGTTTGGCTTTTTGTCCTTGCAATTGTTTGCTGAGAATGATGGTTTCCAGCTTCATCCATGTCCCTACAAAGGACATGAACTCAACATTTTTTATGGCTGCATAGTGTTCCATGGTGTATATGTGCCACATTTTCTTAATCCAGTCTATCATTGTTGGACATTTGGGTTGGATCCAAGTCTTTGCTATTGTGAGTAGTGCTGCAATAAACATAGGTGTGCATGTGTCTTTATAGCAGCATGATTTATATTCCTTTGGGTATATACCCAGTAATGGGATGGCTGGGTCAAATGGTATTTCTAGTTCTAGATCCCTGAGGAATCGCCACAGTGTCTTCCACAATGGTTGAACTAGTTTACAGTCCCACCAACAGTGTAAAAGTGTTCCTATTTCTCCACATCCTTTCCAGCACCTGTTGTTTCCTGACTTTTTAATGATTGCCATTCTAACTGGTGTAGGATGATATCTCATTGTGGTTTTGATTTGCATTTCTCTAATGGCCAGTGATGATGAGCATTTTTTCATGTGTCTTTTGGCTGCGTAACTGTCTTCTTTTGAGAAGTGTCTGTTCATATCCTTTGCCTGTTTTTTGATGGGGTTGTTTTTTTCTTATAAATTTGTTGAGTACTTTTTAGTTCTGGATATTAGCCCTTTGTCAGATGAGTAGATTGCAACAATTTTCTCCCATTCTGTAGGTTGCCTGTTCACTCTGATGGTAGTTTCTTTTGCTGTGCAGAAGCTCTTTAGTTTAATTAGATCCCATTTGTCAATTTTGGCTTTTGTTGCCATTGCTTTTGGTGTTTTAGACATGAAGTCCTTGCCCATGCCTATGTCCTGAATGGTATTGCCTAGGTTTTCTTCTAGGATTTTTATGGTTTTAGGTCTAACATTTAAGTCTTTAATCCATCTTGAATTGATTTTTGTATAAGGTGTAAGGAAGGGATCCAGTTTCAGCTTTCTACATATGGCTAGCCAGTTTTCCCAGCACCATTTGTTAAATAGAGAATCCTTTCCCCATTTCTTGTTTTTGTCAGGTTTGTCAAAGATCAGATAGTTGTAGATGTGTGGTATTATTTCTGAGGGCTCTGTTCTGTTCCATTAGTCTATATCTCTGTTTTGGTACCAGTACCATGCTGTTTTGGTTACTGTAGCCTTGTAGCATAGTTTGAAGTCAGGTAGCGTGACGCCTCCAGCTTTGTTCTTTTGGCTTAGGATTGACTTGGCGATGCGGGCTCTTTTTTGGTTCCATGTGAACTTTAAAGTAGTTTTTTCCAATTCTGTGAAGAAAGTCATTGGTAGCTTGATGGGGATGGCATTGAATCTATAAATTACCTTGGGAAATATGGCCATTTTCACGATATTGATTCTTCCTATCCATGAGCATGGAATGTTCTTCCATTAGCTTGTGTCCTCTTTTATTTCATTGAGCAGTGGCTTGTAGTTCTCCTTGAAGAGGTCTTTCACATCCCTTGTAAGTTGGATTCCTAGGTATTTTATTCTCTTTGAAGCAATTGTGAATGGGAGTTCACTCATGATTTGGCTCTCTGTTTGTCTGTTATTGGTGTATAAGAATGCTTGTGATTTTTGCACATTGATTTTGTATTCTGAGACTTTGCTGAAGTTGCTTATCAGCTTAAGCAGATTTTGGGCTGAGACAATGGGGTTTTCTAGATATACAATCATGTAGTCTGCAAACAGGGACGATTTGACTTCCTCTTTTCCTAAATGAATACCTTTTATTTCTTTCTCCTGCCTGATTGCCCTGGCCAGAACTTCCAACACTATGTTGAATAGGAGTGGTGAGAGAGGGCATCCCTGTCTTGTGCCTATACCACAGTTTCTTAATGATACTTTTTGTAGTCTCATTGTGGTTGCATATTTTATACGCAAATTTTCAAGTCTTTGCATTTCCCATATGTGGCTCATGCATTTCTTATGATTCTCTCCACAGTTTTCCTGCTTATGAAATGACTATCACCAGTTGTCCTCTTGGCATAACAAAGCCCCCTTCTCACAGTGATAATTTTATCACCCAAACACATCCACTTTTTTCCATGAGACAGTAAACTAAATTTTAAAAATGATGATGATATTTGCCAAAATGATTATGACAAAGTAGCTATTATTTTATGATTGACAGGATTCACTTTTAGGTCTTTGTATGCCTGACACTGATTTAAGTGCTTTATGCAGTTTTTATGTTTTACACTTTACAAGGTTCCTAGACAGGTGCATTATGTTCTGATTGAACAACCCAGGATATAGAAGCACACATCGTCATTTCCTTATGCTGCACCAGGTCCCACCACAGTCAACTCTGTCAAGCCTGGTCTGATTCTGCTGAGCAGCTGCCCTTACTTTGTTCTCCTTCCTTTTCTTGTGACCAGGAGCACAGCCCAGGTAGTTGTGATGATGCTATGAATCCCACTATTGAGCATGACTGAGGACCAGGCTTGGTGCCCAGCACCGGCTAAATGGTCTTCCGTGGAAACAAGGGCTGTGTAGTCAGTCAAGGAAGGCCCTTGGTTCACGTTGCCACTCTCCGGCATGCTTCCAGGGTTTTCACCATCATGCATGGGGTCAAAGCTGCATTTACCACAATAAGTGCCCATGTTTGAATGTGAGAGTTTTAACTGTTTATAGACCTTAAGGTTTTGTTATTTTTCTGCAGAATCTATGTAAGCTACGTACCAAGATATATGTAAGAAGCTGCTCTGCCACTGTCAATAATAGTTACTGTTCAGTGAAAATCATTGAGTCATTTTATTTCTCCATCCCCAAGTGCACCAGGAAAGGAGCCCCAGAGAAGATGAGATAAAGATCGAAATGGTCCTGTTGAGTTAATTTACTTTTTCCACTTGCCCAACACATACTTTGATTTTGTTTGACAGATATCTATAGGTAGAAGAAGTTTGTGCACAGCAGAAATCCAAGCTCCTTCCTGCCCTTGAGGTGCTTGTGGACATGTACAAGAGAAACCATCAGTTTTCCATCAATAGGGCAAATGTTGCTATGGAGGAAAGCATAGATTTTGTGGGAGCCCAGGAAAGGGAACAGAGGGAGAACCACAGGGGTGGGAATGGGAGACGGACAGCAAGTATCTGGAGAATTACATGGTTGCGTTGAATATTTAGCAAAGAGTAATAAACTACTCAGATTTAATCGACATTTTTTATTCCAGATCACAGAGATTATTGAACATAATGATACTAATTAACAACATGGCAGAAATGTTCCTAATGCAATTATCATTTGATGTCTTATTTTTCTCTACAGATATCCTTTATTTGTTTTAATTTTCCATGGAAATGACCAAGCTTTTCAGCTATATTGTCATTAAAAATGTTTATTACCCTCAAGTCAGCTTTGGAATCTCAGCAAACACCTTCCTCCTTCTTTTCCACATCTTCACTTTTGCTGATACTCACAGGCTTAAGCCCATTGACATGACCATTAGTCACTTGCCCCGAATCCACATACTGCTACTCTTCACTCAGGCGATACTGGTGTCCTCCGACTTATTTGAATCATGGAATATTCAGAACAATGATCTAAAGTGTAAGATCATCACATTTTTAAACAGGGTGATGAGGGGAGTCTCCATCTGCACCACTTGCCTCCTAAGCGTGCTCCAGGCCATCACCATCAGCCCCAGCACCTCCTTCTTGGAAAAGTTTAAACATATTTCTGCAAATCACACCCTAGGCTTCATCCTCTTCTCATGGGTCCTCAACATGTTCATTACTAATAACCTTTTGCTTTTCATTGTGCCTACCCCGAATAGGATTGGGGCCAGTCTTTTGTTTGTCATTGAGCACTGTTATGTTTTGCCCATGAGCTACACCCACAGGAGCCTGTTTTTCATACTAATGGTTTTGAGGGATGTCATCTTCATAGGACTCATGGTCCTCTCAAGTGGCTATGGGTGATTATTTTGTACAAACAAAAGAGACTGTCCCAGCACCTACATAGCACCAGCGTCTCCCCAAGAGCCTCCCCAGCAAAAAGGGCCTCCCAGACCATCCTATTGTTGGTGAGCTGTTTTGTCTTCATATATTGGGTGGACTTCATATTCTTATTTTCAGTGGTTGTGACATGGATAAACGACCCTCTACTGGTATGATTCCATATGCCTGTGGTCAATAACTATGCCATAATTAGTCCTTTAGTCTTAATCTATGCTGATAACAAATATTCAAGATTGTTCAGACTCTTTGGAGGAGAATAATTAAGGTTTATCAAAAGTGATGAAAATTTACAACTATAAATGCATTTGATAGTCCCCCAAATAGTTTTACATGTTGCATAGGGTATTTCTCTGAATACATTCATTCAAGGTTATTACTAACCCTGTGTTATATCAATTATAACGATCTTTGTAATATGATTAATATGATTAGCAAATGCAATTGAGTAAATTGTGCACATCAGTCATATGTCTATAGGATTTTTGTTTCTTTGCTTTCTTTCTTTTTTTTTTTTTTTGAGACGGAGCCTCGCTCTGTCACCCAGGCTGGAGTGCAGTGGCGCCATGTCGGCTCACTGCAAGCTCCGCCCCCCCGGGTTCCCACCAGATTCCCACCAGGCGCCTGTTCCCACCAGGCGCCGTTCCCACCAGGCGCCATCTCGGCTCACTGCAAGCTCCGCCCCCCCGGGTTCCCACGAGGCGCCCTTCCCACCAGGCGCCCGCCACCCTGGTTCCCACAGGCGCCCGCCACCACACTCGGCTAATTTTTTTGTATTTTTAGTAGAGACGGGGTTTCACTATGTTAGCCAGGATGGTCTCAATCTCCTGACCTCGTGATCTGCCCACCTCGGCCTCCCAGAGTGCTGGGATTACAGGCGTGAGCCATTGCGCCTGGCCACACTTTTCTTGTTTGTATATAAATATCCCGTTTTATTTATCACACTTTTTTGATCTCCCACATGTATCTGCATTTCCCAACTTTGTTATGTTTTTATTTTTACTTATTTCTATATATTTTTTTGAGACAGGGTTTCTCTCTGTCCCTCAGCCTGGGGTGCAATGGCACAATCATGTCTCACTGTTCCCTCGACCTCCTGGGCTCAAATGATCCTCCCACCTCAGCCTTTGAATAGCTGGGATTACAGGCACACGCCACCACACCTGGCTAATTAAAAACATTTTTTTTGTAGAGACAGGGTCTCGCTGTGTTGCCGAGGCTGGTCTCAAACTCCTTGGGCTCAAGGAATCCTCATGCCTTGGCCTCTCAAAGTGTTGGATTATAGGTATGAGCCATCCCTCCTGATCTGACTTCATCATTTCTATAAAATTCAAAGTCTTTATTTCAAATATTGTATCTTTGTTTTCCCTCTTCTCTACTTCTGAATTTTCAACATGATTTAAATTAGACCTGCTCATTTTATTATTTATATCTCCTAATCTCTTTCATATATTTTAGATCTCTCTGCTTTCTCAGTTGCATTCTAAACATTTTATTCAGCCAAGTAGCTTAGTTATAATTTTACCTGAAGTCGGTATCAACTGCCATTTAACAATTCAATTTATTTTCATAGCTTTGATGCCAGTTTATTTTTTATATTTTTTATGTTGATACATAATATGTGTACATATTTATGGCATATGTATAATATTTTGTTATATGCATACAATGTGTCATGATCAAGTTGATGTATAAGGTATTCATCAACTCAAATTTTTATTTGTAATTTTACAAAAAAATTTTGGAGATAGGGTTTCACTCTGTCACCCAGGCTGGAGTGCGGTGGAGTAATCATGGCTCACTGCAGTCTCGACCTCCTGGGCTGAAGAAATTTTCCCACCTCAGCCTCCTAAGTAACTGGGACTGCAGGCACATACCACCACACCTGGCTAATTATTATTATTATTCTTGTAGAGATGGAATATCACTCTTGCTCAGGCTAGTCTCAAAATCCTGGCCTCAAATATCCTACTCCCTTGACCTCCCAAAGTGCTGGGATTACAGGAATGAGCTAGAGTGTCCAGCCTGTTTATTATTTGTATGTGTTGGAAACCTTTCAGTTCTCTCTCAAAGCTATTTTGAAATATACAATACATTGTTATATATAGTCAGTTACTCTGCTATCAAATATTAAAACATTTCTTATATCTAACTGTATGTTTGTACCCATTAACAACCTCTCTTCTTCCATCAACAACCATCTACACACACTTCTCAGTCTCTGGTAGCTATCATTCTTCTCTCTATCTCCGTGAGATCAACTTTTTTTGCTCCCATATGTAAGTGAAACTATTCAATATTTGTCCTTCTGTGCCTGGCATACATCACTTAACATAATGACATCCATTTACATCCGTGTTGCTGCAAATAACAAAATTTCAGTTTTTTTAAAGGCATAATAGTACTTTATTGTGCACATACACTACATTTTCATTCACTGATGGACAATTTAGTTGATCTCATATCTTTGCTGTTGTAAATACTGTTGCTATAAACATGCAAATGTAGGCATCCCTTTGATATATGGATTTCCTTTTCTTTTGATAAATACCCAGTAGTGGGATTGCTAGATGGTATGGTAGTCCTATTTTTAGTTAGGTTTTTTGTTGTTGTTTTTTTTTTTTTTTGGTTCTTTTTGGTGACATCTCCATACTGTTTTCCATAGTGGCTGTACTGACTTACATTGCCACCAACAGTATATAAGTTTTCTTTTCTCCACATTCTTGCCAACATCTCTTGTGTTTTCCTTTTAATAATAGTCATTCTAACTGGGGTAAGATGATATCTCATTCTGGTTTTGATTTATATTTCCCTTGTGACTGGTAATGTTGAGCATTAAAAAAAAAAACCTGTTAGCCATTTGCATTTCTTCTTTTGAGAAATGTCTATGTATATCCTTTGCGCACTTTTTAATGTGATTGCTTTTTACTATTTGAGTATATTTTGGATGTTAGTTCTTTATCAGATGAATAGTTTGCAAATATTTTCTCCCATTCAACAAGTTGTTTCTTTGCTCCATTGTTTCCTTTGCCATGTAGAAGGTTTTTTATTTAATAATATTTTCCCATTTGTCTGCTTTTGTTTTTGTTTTCATTTTCGTTGTGTGTGTTTTTGATGTCGTAGCCATAAAATATTTGCCTAAACTAATGTTCTGAAGTGTTTTCTGTGTGTTTTTATCTAATAGTTTTACAGTTTCAGGTCTTATGTATAAGTTCATAATTCATCTTCAGATTATTTTTGTATATGGTGAGAAATAGGGGTCCAGTTTCATACTTTTGCATGTAGATATCCTGTTTTCCCAGCACCATTCATTGAAAATAATGTCCAACACCCAGTGTATGTTCTTGGAGCCTTTGTGGAAAACCAGTTGGCTGTAAATACATGGATTTATTTCTCTGTTCTATACTCTGTTCCACTGGACTATGTGTCTCTTTTAAACTCAATACCATGCTATTGTTGTTACTTTTGCCTTGTAATCTATTTCATTTACTTTTCTTTTTCTTTCTTTTTGTTTTAATTTTTGTGGGTACATAGTAGGTATACATATTTATGAGGTACATGAGATGGGGTTTGATACAGGCATGCAATGTGAAATAATCACAGCATAGAGAATGGGGCATCTATCCCCTCAAGCATTTATCCTTTGAATCACAAACAATCCAATTACACCCTTTAAATTATTTTAAAATGTACAATTAAATTATTATTGACTATAGCCACCCTGTTATGGCATCAAATAGTAGGTCTTATTCATTACTTCTAATTATTTTTTGTATCCATTAACAATCCTCACCTCCCCCCAGCACACATCCCTCAGTGACCCTTCCAGTCTCCGGAAACCATCCTTCTACTCTCTATCTCCATGGATTCAATTGTTTTGATTTTTAGATCTCACAAATAAGTGAGAACATGTGACATTTATCTCTCTGTGCCTGGCTTATTTCATTAAACACAATGATCTCCAGTTCCATTCATGTATTCATGTTGTTGCAAAGGACTAGATCTCTCTTTTTTTTTTTTTTTTTTTTGCTTAATAATACTCCATTGTGTATATGTACCATGTTTTTTAAGATTTATTTTTTATTTAATACGTTTTTGGGGAACAGGTGGTGTTTGGTTACATGAATAAATTCTTCAGTGGTGATTTCTGAGATTTTGGTGCACCCATCACACAAGTAGTGTACACTGTACCCAATGTGTAGTCATTTATCCCTCATCCCCCTCCCACCCTTTCCCTGAAGTTCCCAAAGTCCATTGTATCATTCTTATTCCTTTGTGTTCTCATAGCTTAGCTCCCACTTATGAGTGAGAACATATGATGTTTGGTTGTCCATTCCCGAGTTATTTTACTTAGAATAATAGTCTCCAATTCCATTCAGGTTGCTGCAAATGCCATTATTTCATTCCTTGTTATGTCTGAGGTAGTATTCCATGGTATATATGTACCACATTTTCTTTATCCATGCGTTGGTTGATGGGACATTTTTTTCTGCAATTGCAAATTGTGCTGCTATAAACATGCATGCGCAAGTATCTTTTTCGTATAATGACTTCTTTTCCTCTGGGTAGATACCCAGTAGTCGGATTGCTGGATCAAATGATAGATCTACTTTTAGTTTTTTAAGGAATCTCCACGTTGTTTTCCATCCTAGTTGTACTAGTTTACATTCCCACCAGCAGTGTAAAAGTGTTCCCATTTCACCACATCCTTGCCAACATATATTATTTTTTAATTTTTTTATTATGGCCATTCTTGCAGGAGTGGGGTGGTATTGCATTGTGGTTTTGATCTCTATTTCCCTAATAATTAGTGATGTTGAGCATTCTTCCATGTGCTTTTTGGCCATTTGTATATCTTTTTTTGAGAATTCATCTCCTTAGCCCACTTTTTGATGGGATTATTTGTATTGTTCTTGCTGACTTCTTTGTAGATTCTGGATATTAGTCTTTTGTCACATGTAGAGATTGTGAAAATTTTCTCCCACTCTGTAAGTTGTCTGTTAACTCTGCTGATTCTTTTGCTGTGCCGAAGCTTTTTAGTTTAATTAAGTCCCGCCTATTTATCTTTGTTTTTGTTGCATTTGCTTTTGGGTTCTTGGTCGTGAAGTCTTTGCCTAAGTCAATGTCTAGAAGGATTTTATGTTTTTTTATGGTGCCAATTTAAAACAGTTTTTATTTAAGACACTGTATTTTCCAGTTAAAATACAGTATTTATAAAGTGCAATGTTATTTCCTTCCCCTGTGCATATGTTCCATATTCAAGTATTGAGACTACCCAGGTACTTACTATATTAGCTGAACTTTTTTAAACCGCCACAGAATTTGCTACAAATTTAGGTCCTTCAGTGTTTCAAAATGTGTGGAACAACGCTACATCTATAGTTGGGTTGGCTTAATCAACCTCTTCAATGGTGGGCCCTGAGGAAGCACCATCAGAGGGAGGAGCTCCACCATCAGGGAATCCCCCAGGCATTCCTCCTGGCACACCTCCTGCACTCTGGTACACTTGGTAATGATGGAGTTGCAGACTTTCTCCAGCTTTTCCTGCTGATGTTCAAATTCTTCCTTCTCGACAGTCTGATTTTTATTGAGCCAGTTGATAGTTTTATTGCACTTGTCCAGAATCTTCTGTTTGTCTTCATCATTAATCTTGCCTTGAAGTTTCTCATCTTAGACAGTTGCTTTCTTGTTGAATGCATACGACTCAAGTGAATTCTTAGATGACACTTCGTCCCTCTGCTTCTCATCTTCAGCTTTGTACTTCTCAGCTTCCTGGACCATACATTCAATGTCTTCCTTGCTCAAATGGCCCTTGTCATTAGTGATAGTAATCTTGTTCTCTTTTCCTGTACTCTTGTCCACAGAAGAGACATTGAGGATGACATTGGCATCAATGTCAAAAGTGACTTCAATCTGAGGAACACCACAGGGTGCAGGAGGTATGCCTGTGAGTTCACACTTGCCAAGCAGGTTGTTATCCTTGGTCGTGGCACGCTCACCTTCATAAACCTGTGAATAAGCACACCAGGCTGGTTGCCAGAATAGGTAGTGAAGGTCTGTGTCTGCTTAGTAGGAATGGTAGTATTATGCTTGATGAAGACAGTGGTGACTCCACCAGCAGTTTCAATACCAAGGGAAAGAGGAGAGACATCTAAGAGCAGCAACTCTTGAACATTTTCAGACTTGTCTCCAGATAGGATGGCTGCCTGAACAGCTGCACCATAAGCAAGAGCTTCATCAGGATTGATGCTCTTATTCAGTTCTTTTCCATTGATGAAGTCTTGGAGAAGCTTCTGAATCTTGGGGATATGAGTAGAACAACCAAACAGGACAATATCATGAATCTTTGACTTGTCCAGTTTGGCATCTTGAAGGGCTTTCTCTATGGGGTCTAGGGTGCTATAGAACAGGTCAGCATTCAATTCTTCAAATCGGGCACAGGCACTGGACATATAGAAGTTTATTCCTTCATAGAGAGAATCGATCCCAATACTGGCCTGGACGCTGGAAGAGAGAGTACGCTTAGCATGTTCATAAGCAGTATGGAGGCATCTTACAGCTCTCTTGTTCTCACTGATGTCCTTCTTATGCTTGCTCTTGAACTCAGCAATAAAATGGTTGACATTCGGTTGTCAAAGTCTTCTCCACCCAAGTGGGTGTCTCCAGCTGTAGATTTGACCTCAAAGATTCCATCCTCAATAGTGAGGATTGGCACATCAAAAGTCCCACCTCTCAGGTCAAAGGTCAGCACTTTTCTTTCAGCTCCAACCTTTTTGTCTAAGCTGTAAGCAGTAGCAGCTGCAGTTGGCTCACTGATAATTCTAAGTACATTGAGACCAGCAATAGTTCTAGCATATTTGGTAGCCTGATGCTGAGGGTCATTAAAGTAAGCTGGCACTGTGACCACAGCATTGGTAACTGTATTCCCAAGGTATGCTTCTGCAATTTCCTTTATCTTTGTCAGAACCATAGAGGGTACCTCCTCTGGGTAGAAGCTTTTGGTCTCTCCCTTGTATTCCACTTGGACCTTGGGCCTGCCAGCATCATTCACCACCATGAAGGGCCAATACTTCATATCAGGCTGGACAACAGCATCATCAAATCTCCATCCAATTAGATGTTTGGCATCAAAAAACCATGTTGGTGGGGTTCATTGCAACTTGATTCTTTGTGCCATCACCGATCAATCGTTCAGTGTCTGTAAAGGCAACATAGCTTGGAGTGGTTCGGTTTCCCTGATCATTGGCAATTATCTCTACTTTCCCGTGCTGGAAAACACCCACACAAGAGTAGGTGGTGCCAATATCAATATCAACTGCAGTTCCCTTCAACATGGTTGCTGGTATGTAGGCCTGGCTCTGGCTACAAAGAAAGACACAGAAACCCTGAGAGCTGCAGGTGAGTTCAGTGACAGAAGGGTTTTTTCTGATGTCATCTTGTAGAAGCTTTATGGTGTCAGGTCTTCGATTTAAGTCTTTGATCCATCGTGGATTGATTTTTGTATAAGGGGAGAGGTGAGGATCCAGTTTCATTCTTCTACATGTGGCTTGCCAGTTATCCCAGCACCATTTGTTGAATAGGGTGTCCTTTCCTCACTTTATGTTTTTGTTCAGTTTTTTGAAGATCAGTTGGCTGTAAGTATTTGGCTTTACTTCTGGGTTCTCTATACTGTTCCATTTGTCTATGTGCCTATTTTTATACCAGTACCATGCTGTTTTGGTGACTATGGCCTTACAGTATAGTTTGAAGTTGGGTAATGTGATGCTTCCAGATCTGTTCTTTTTGCTTCTTCTTGCTTTGGCTATGCAGGGTCTTTCTTGGTTTTCAAGTGATCCTCCTGCCTTGGCCTCCCAAAGTTCTGGGATTACAGGCATAAGCCACTACACCCAGGATTTGCCCACTTTTAAATGAGGTTTTTGAGGGGTTTTCTTGTTGTCGTAAATTTGAGTTCCTTATAGATGATGAATATTAGACTTTTGTCAGATGCATAGTTCACAAATATTCCCTCCCATTCTGTAGATTGTCTGTTCACTCTGTTGATAGTTTCTTTTGCTAGGCAGAAGCTCATAAGTTTAATTAGATCCCATTTGTCAATTTTTGCTTTTGTTGTGACTGCTTTTGGCATTTTCATCATAAAAATTTTGCTCATTTTTACGTCCAGAATAGTATTGCCTAGGTTGTCTTCCAGGGATTTTATAGTTTTGGGTTTTACATTTAAGTTTTTAATCAATCTTGAGTTAATTTTTGTATATCTTGTAAAAAAAGAGGTCCAGTTTCAGTCTTCTGCATGTGGCTATCAGTTATTCAAGCACAGTTTATTCAATAGGGAATTCTTTCCCTACTGCTTGTTTTTGTCAGCTTTGTGGAAGATCAGATGGTTGTAGGTGTGTGGCCTTATTTCTGGGCGTCTATTCAGTTCCACTGGTATGTGTTTCTGTTTCTGTACCAGTACCATGCTGTTTTGATTAATGTAGCCCTCCTCTATAGTTTAAAGTTGAGTAGTTTGATCACTATAGCTTTGTTCTTTTTGCTGAAGATTGCCTTAGCTATTCCAGTTCATTTCTGGTTCTGTATGAATTTTAAAATAGCTTTTTTTCTAGTTCTGTGGGGAATGTCATTGTTAGTTTAATAAGAATAGCATTGAACCTGTAAATTGCTTTTGACAATATGGCCGTTTTAGTGATACTGATTCTTCCTATCCATGAGCAGGGAATTGTTACTGTTGAGGGTAGTTGTCCAGATTCTTGGCATTTTGAACAAAGACTTGGACAAAACATGCAAACAAAACAAGGCAGCAAAAGCAGAGATTTATTTTAAATGAAAGTACACTCCACAGAGTCAGGGGAGGCTCAAGCAAGCAGCTCAAGAGCGTTAGTTACAGAATATTTTGGGGTTTAAACGCCCTCTAGAGGTTTCCCATTGGTTCACTCTATGCAAATAAAGTAGTGGGCCATGACCAGTCTGATTGGTTGTGGAAAGGGACCAATCAGAGGTACTTTCATTTTCCAACTGCCACGCAGCAACTGCCACAAAGAGAAAGGAGGAATTGAAAGGGGAATAGCCTGTGATATTCAGTCAGCATGAATCAGCCTTAGGTTCCCTGCCTCCAGACCCTAGTCTCCTGCCTCAGAATGTTTTTCCATTTGTTTGTGTCATCTCTGATTTCTTTGAACAGAGCCAAACCATATTACATGGGGTGCATGATTGTTCTTGGTGTCCACTGATTTTTTTTTTCAATGCAGCTGCTGGTGCAATTTTCACATTACCCTGTGAGAAATACTTGGATCTTGTAAGCTAACACCAAGAACAATCATGCACCGCATGTGATATGGTTGGGCTCTGTGTCCCCACCCAAATCTCATCTCAAATTGTAATCCCCACATGTCAAGGGAGGGATTACAATTGGGCAAAGGGATTATTGAATCATGGGGGTGGTTTCCCCCATGCTGCTCCTGTGATGGTGAGTGAGTTCTCACAAGATCTAATGGTTTTATAAGTGTTGGAAGTCCCTCCTTCACTCCTTTCTCTCTCCTGCTGCCATGTAAGACATGCCTGCTTCCCCTTCCACCATGACTGTAAGTTTTCTGAGGCCTCCCCAGCCATGCGTAACTGTGAGTCAATTAAACCTTTTTATTTTATAAATTACCCAGTCTTGGGTAATTCTTTATAGCAGTGTGAAAATGGACTAATACCCCATGTGAGTATTTGGAACCTTACAAGTACACCTGGTAAGGGCTCAGAGCCAGATGGTTTCATTTCCTCTCTCGTGCTGCTCTCTGACTGGTAGAAAAATTGGTGAATCACAAAAACATATTTAAAATGGCAACTATGTGAGGCTTGCAAATATGGGAAAGTGAACAAAAAAAGTAATATTTAAAAAGTAGAACACAAAAGAGTTTGCACAGTCTTATTTAAGCTATGCCATACATGTTCATAAACAAGTTTGAAAGAGAATTTGAAAATTATTACAATTTTCAGATAAAATCTATTCTTTCAGTTTAAGTTTAAAAGCATGCATTTAGAAATAAATTGATATGTACAAAATAAATCTTAGCCATCCAAAAACTTCAAATATCCCAAACAAGTCTTTTTTTAAAGGTGCATGTAAGTCAGATTTTACTATATTTTGAAAAATTGTAATAAATAATGCAGTTGACAAAATAATCTACACTGACATAGAAATAAGCAATTTTCTTATTATTATACTTTAAGTTCTAGGGTACATGGGCACAACATGCAGACTTGTCACATAGGTATACATGTGCCATGTTGGCTTGCTGTACCCATCAACTTGTCATTTACATTAGGTAATTGTTATAATACTATAATCACTCATAATTATATAATATTGTACGTATTATTACATATGTATGCAGGTCCTCCGCTAATGTTATCAATTCCTGGCCAAGGCCACTGTCTGTATAGAGTTAACAGTTTCTCTCTTTGTCTCTGTGTGTGTTTTCTCCAGGTATTCCAGTTTTCCCCCACAACCCAAAGATGTGCACATTAGGTTAATTGGCATGTCTACATTGTCCCAGTAAGAGTGTGGGCCAGGCATGGTGGCTCATGCCTGTAATCCCAGCACTTTGGGAGGCCGAGGTGGGCAGATCACCTAAGGTCATGAGTTTGAGACCAGCCTGGCCAACATGGTGAAACCCCGTCTCTACTAAAAATATAAAAATTAGCGGGGCCTGGTGATGTGTTCCTGTAGTCCCAGCTACTGGGGAGGCAAAGGCAGGAGAATTGCTTGAACCCGGGAGGTGGAGGTTGCAGTGAGCCAAGATCATGCCATTGCACTCCAGGTTGGGTGACAGATCGAGACTCCGTCTCAAGAAGAAAAAGAATGAGTGTGGGTGAGGGTGTGAATGTGCCTTACAATGAAATGGAGTCTTGTCCAGTATTGGTTCCTACCTTGCACCCTGAGCTGCTGGGATGGCCTCTGGCTACTTGTGACCCTGAACTAGAATTAGTAAGGTGGGAAATGAATGAATGAATTTATAAAACATATTATAAAATCAATATCTGGCCGGGCGCGGTGGCTCACACCTGTAATTCCAGCACTTTGGGAGGCCGAGGCAGGTGGATCACAAGGTCAGGAGATCAAGACCATCCTGGCTAACACGGTGAAACCCCGTCTCTACTAAAAAATACAAAAAATTAGCCAGGCATGGTGGCAGGCGCCTGTAGTCCCAGCTACTAGGGAGGCTGAGGCAGGAGAATGGCGTGAACCCGGGAGCAGAGGTGGCAGTGAGCCGAGATTGCACCACTGCACTCCAGTCTGGACGACAGAGCGAGGTAAGGGCTCAGAGCCCCCAAAAAACAAACAAAAAACAAAAATCAGTATTCGTAAAGTACATAATAACCATGCAAATGCACAACAATGCACAATGCAGTAATGGAGTACAGAAGCGCTCTGCTGACATATTTTCTATTTTGAACCCTGAGGTGGTAGGAGGTGCTCTTTGCAATACTTGATTTGCTAACATTTATTCATTCATTTAACCCATCACCACTATGACCACCATCACTTACTGACTCACTAAGAATTGGGTAAGTAATTATCTTACATGTTCATAGTGGTGCGTTCATAGCTCACTGTAAACTCAAACTCCTGGGCTCAAGAGATCTTCCTGCCTCAGCCTTACAAGTAGCTCTATTAACCTTTCTTAAATGTATCTATAGCTCTCATTTATTTCAATGTTTAATATGATAAGTGTTTTGGATCTTTATTTAGAAACTTGGTGATGTTTTTGTTACCAGAAATATGCTATAGGAACTTAACTCCTTTCAATATCAATTACCTTTCAGTAAAATTGGTTTAATGATACACATTTTTGCTTAAAGTCCCAGTTTCTGAGAACCTACTGATGATTTAAGTAAGAACTTACTGTACTACTGAACATCTACAATAAGGCATTGCTATAAGCACTTTTTATCCATTACCTTTCAAGAATTCTCTCTGAGGTAGGTTTTAGTGTCTTCGATTCAGAGGGCTAATTCATAAACAATATATACAATTAAATAAGAAACTAAAACATGAAAGACATCCAAAAATACAATGTTGAATTAAAAATGAAGTTACAGAAGCATAGATAGTGGACACCTTTATATAAAGTTGGGTATATACCCAGTAATGGGATTGCTGGGTCAAATGGTCAAATTGCATTTCTCTAATGATCAATGATGTTGAGCTTTTTTTCATATGTTTGTTGGGTACATAAATGTCTTGTTTTGAGAAGTGTCTGTTCATGTCCTTTGCCCACTTTTTGATAGAATTGTTTCTTTTTTTCTTGTAAATTTAAGTTCCTTGTAGATTCTGGATATTAGAGCTTTGTCCGATGGATTGATTGCAAAATTTTTCTCCCATTCTGTAGGTTTTCTGTTCACTCTGAAGATAGTTTCTGTTTTTGCTGTGCAGAAGCTCTTTAGTTTAATGAGATCTAGTTCTTTTAGTTTTGATGTTAGGTTGTTGATTTGAGATCTTTCTAGCTTTTTGATATGGGCATTTAGTGCTATAAATTTCCCTCTTAACACTGCTTTAGTTGCATCCCAGAGATTCTGGTACATTGTCTCTTTGTTCTTATTAGTTTCAAAGAACTTCTTAATTTCTGCCTTAATTTCATTATTTACCCCAGAGTCGTTCAGTAGCAGGTTGTTCAATTTCTATGTAGTTGTGTGGTTTTGACTGCGTTTCTTAACCTTGAGTTCTAATTTGATTGTGCTGTGGTCTGAGAGACTGCTTGTTCTGATTTCAGTTCTTTTGCATTTGCCAAGGAGTGTTTTACTTATGATTATGTGATCAATTTTAGAGTCAGTGCCATGCCTGGTGATGAGAAGAATGTATATTCTGTTGTTTTTGAGTGAAGAGTTCTGTAGATATTAATCAGGGCCACTTGATTCAGAGCTGAGTTCAAGTCCTGAATATCTTTGTTAATTTTCTGTCTCAATAATCTGTCTAATATTATCAGTGGGGTGTTAAAGTCTCCCACTGTTATTATGTGGGAGTCTAAGTCTCTTTGAAGGTCTCTAAGAACTTGTTTTATGAATCTAGGTGCTCCTGTATTGGGTGCATATATATTTAGGATAGTTGGTTCTTGTTGAACTTTACCATTATGTAATGCCCTTCTTTTTCGATGTTTGTTGGTTTAAAGGCTGTTTTGTCAGAAACTAAGATTGTGAGCCCTGCTTTTTTCTATTTTCAATTTGCTTCGTAAATTTTCCTCCATCCCTTTATTTTGAGTCTATGTTTGTCTTTGCATGTGAGATTGACTCTTGAAGACAGTATACCAATGTGGCTTGATTCTTTATCCAGCTTGCCATTCTGTGTCTTTTAACTGGGGCACTTAGCCCATTTACATTTAAGGTTAATATTGTTATTTGCGAAATTGATCCTGTCATCATGATGCTAACTGGTTATTTTGCAGACTTTTTTGTGTGGTTGTGTCATAGTTTCACTGGTCTGTGTACTTCAGTGTGCTTTTGTGGTGGCTGGTACTGGTTTTTCCTTTCCACATTTAATGCTTCTTTCAGGAGCTCTTGCAAGGGAGGCCTGGTGTATTCCCTCAGCATTAGCTTGCCTGAAAAGGATCTTATTTCTCCTTCGTTTATGAAGCATGGTTTGGCTGGATATGAAATTCTGGGTTGGAAACTCTTTTCTTTACAAATATTTAATATTGGCCCCCAGTCTCTTCTGGCTTCTGCTGAGAGCTCTGTTGTTAGTCTGATGGGCTTTGCTTTGTACATGACCTGGCCTTTCTCTCTGGCTGCCCTTAACATTTTTTCTTTCATTTCAACTTTGAATAATCTGATAATTATGTGTCTTGGGGTTGATCTCCGAATGGAGTATCTTACTGGGGTCCTCTGGATTTCCTGAATTTGAATGGTGGCCAGTCCTGCTAGGTCGGGAAAGTTGTCCTGGATGATATCCTGAAGTATGTTTCCCAACTTGGTTTTGTTCTCCCCATCTCTTTCGGGTACCCCATTCAGTCATAGATTTGGTCTTTTACATAATCCCATCTTTCTTGGAGGTTTTGTTTGTCCCTTTACATTTTTTGTCTATTCTTGTCTGCCTTATTTCAGAAAGATAGTCAAGTTCTGAGATTCTTTCCTCCACTTGCTCTATTCTGTTATTGATACCTGTGATTGCATTGTGAAGTTCTTGTGTTGTTTTTCAGCTCCATCAGTTTGGTTGTGTTCCTCTCTAAACTGGCTATTCTGGTTATCAGCTCCTGTAATGTTTTATCATGATTCTTAGCTTTTTTGTACTGGGTAAGAGTACGTTCCTTTAGCTTAGCAAAGTTTGTTATTACCCTCCTTCTGAAGCCTACTTCTGTTAATTCAGCCATCTCAGCCTTAGCCCTGTTCTGTGCCCTTGCTGGAGAGGTGTTGTGGTCATTTGGAGGAGAAGAGGCACTCTGGCTTTTTGAGTTTTCAGCATTTTTATGTTGGTTCTTTCTCATCTTTGTGGACTAATCCACCTTTGATCTTTGAGGTTGCTGACCTTTGAATGGGGTTTTGCGGGGTCTTTTTTGTTGATGTTATTGTTGTTATTGCTTTCTGTTTGTTTGTTTGTTTATAACAAGTGAAGACACTCAGGGCTGCTGAGGTTTGCAGGGGGTCCACTCCAGACCCTAGTTGCCTCGGTCCCTCCTGCAACTGGAGGTATCACCAGTGAAGGTGTCTCCCTTGGCTGGGGTTGGGGTCTCCCCTGGCTCTGTACTGCTCCTGGGTAGGCTGTTGCCCCACTCTGCTTTTCCTTACTCTCTGTGGGTTGAGCCAACTGCCTAGACAGTCCCACTGTGAGAACCTGGATACCTCAGTTGAAGGTGGAGAATTCACTCGCTGTTTCACAAGATCCATGGACCACAGCTGCTTCTAATGAGCCATCTTGACCATTTCCCAGCCAATAAATTAAATTTAATAGAGTTTATTTGAGCAAAACATGATTCAGGAATTAGTGAACACTCAGAACCAACAGTTCAGAGAGCTCAGAAGTAAAGTATGAAAATGACTGGATTGATTACAGTAAGGTGTGTGCCTCATTTCGACATGCTGTGATCTGCTGGCTGCCTGGAATTGGCTGAAGCTCAGTGCTTGTGACTGGCTGAGACCCAGCTATCTATACCAAAAAATACACTCCTAAATTGGGTTTTCGTTTATTTGCATACTAAGTTAGGTTGTAGTTTATTACACAGGAACTGAAAGTAGAAAGACAGCATTGGGACAATGGTCTTCCACTTATTTCATTTAACAATTTCTCCCTTGTGGTCAGTCTTTCAATTTTGAGAGATTGACAAAAACTTTGCTATGGCAACCACTCTGTGACCATCATAATAGGCTTGTTTAGTCTCAGTATGGGATTCACAAGTCACAATGATAGATTGGTCATATGATCCCTGACATTCTTGCTGTTTTAATCACAGTGACACCATTTAACAAACAATGGATGGCTGCAAAACAACATTTAAGACACTTGAGAGGATACAGTACACAAGAAAGACTATTTTGATGACTGTCAGGATGATAATACCAGTAGACTGAAGTGTACTCCTTAATAGAAGCCCCACAAATGAAACTGATTAAAATTTACAAAAGAATCAAGTTCATGCAATTCAGGCAATTCATCAGTATTTGAGTTCAATTGGTCATAATCTTTGTTCAAGGTGTAATGGGGATTAAGGACCATAGTTCACTGTAGCATGGTCTGATTTAACGAGGATTCCATCTTTATCTTTAGCCTGGTAACACAAGTCATAGAAGCCTGGAGACCCACTCACTAGAAAAAAACATAAATATTAAAAAAAAAGGTTTAAAGTTAAGCTTGTCATCCACCGTTTAGAATGCCCACAAGCAAACTATTAGCTTTTCCTATAAACACATCCCGTATTCCCTTTTTAGTGTATTTATTATCAGTGTCTTAAGAAACAGGATATCAGCCACCTTTTAAATTAAGCTTCCTGTAGTAGCAAAATCAGGGGAAGAAAAATACAGCATTCAGTATTGTTTAGCACCATGCACAAGTGTCCAACAGAGTCAAAGAGGGGATGTAAAATTGTACCATGTCGCATTAAGTGCTTCTGGTGAACACATGCTATCATTCACCTTTTGGAGGGTGGCTTCGACCTGTCTGAAGCCCTGGGATGTCTGGTGGACCACACAATTTAAGAATTTCACGAATGTACAAATTAGTTTCAAATTCCACACAACTGGTAACCCACTGCCAACAGGAGTGAGCCGCTAGGTTCACCTCCACTGAAGAATCTTTCTTCAGTAAAAAGTAGCTCATCTTCATCTATTTAAAGGTATCTAGGAGGTGGCTCACACCTGTAATCCCAGCACTTGGGGAGGCTGAGGTGGACGGATTCCTTGAGGTGAAGAGTTCAAGACCAGCCTGGCCAACATGGTGAAACCCTGTCTCTGCAAATAAAAACAAACAAACAAACAATATATATATATATTAGCTGGGCATGGTGTCACACACTGGCAATCCCAGCTACTCAGGAGGCTGAGGCAGAAGAATCACTTGAACTTGGGAGACGAAGTTTCCAGTGAGCCGAGATCATGCCACTGCACTCCAGCCTGGGTAACAGAGTGAGACTCTGTCTCAAAAAACAAACAAACAAACAAAAACAAAAACACAACAAAAATTAAGATAGCTTGTCTTTATCCATTTCAGTTGTTGACCAATTTAACCTCAGGATCCACTGTCCAACAACGGACATTCTCTCTTAAAATGCTCTGGCTTTCCACACTCGTAACATCCACTCATAGTCTTGGGAGGTTTTCCCTGCATTTCCCTTCTTTCTTGGTGTTGAAGTCTATTATTGCTTTGTCTCCTCTGAGGGGGATCTTGATCTAATCGTTTTCTGACTACCTCTTCCACAGTGGAAACCATGCTTTTCGCTTTCTGTTTCTGCTTCTCTTCCTCTCTCCTTACAAAAACCCTCTGAGCTTCCCTCAGCAATTCCTCAATCGGTTTCTCATTCCATCCATCAATCTTTTGTAATTTTTTTGTAACGTCAGGCCAGCTCTTAGTTACAAAGTTAATCTGCAAAAGGCCTTGCCCTGCTGGACAATCCAGATCTAGCCCAGAGTATTTTCTCATCTCTGAGCCGCTGCGGGAGTGCAGAGGGAGTTTTCTTTTTCTTGTTGAATCTCAAATGCCTTTGAGACATTTTATGTCCTAGGAGTGGATTCTTTGATCCCTCGAATTATTATTTCCCTGAGGTGCTGCATTTGGGCCCAGTCCCTGGGATCATTATTATCCCATTGGGATTGACATTTGGAAATTTTTGTTCAGCTGGCAGCACTCCCTGCTCAGGAGGGTGTTGCTTCTCCCTGATGGTCATGGCCGCTCTCCTAATCATTCCCCTTTCTTCTCCCATGAACAGGATATTCATGATAGACATCATTTCAGCCCAAGTGTAAAAGCTGGTCCTAGGAATTCGTCCAGCTGGTCTGCTAAACCCAGGGGATCTTCTAGGAGTGGTTTCATTTCCTCCTTGCAATTCCTAACTTCAGTACTTGTAAAAGGAGCATTTACAAAGCCAATCTCTCCCTGTCCCATGGGAACTTCCCTAAGAGGGAACATGCTAGATGCCTGCTGTGTGGAAGGGATAGGGAAGTTCTCAATATCCCTCTTACACTCTTGTAATTCTTTTCTTAAATTTGGATAAGGATTTAAAGGAGCAGTTGGCTTGGCTCCCCCGTGGTCTCTGGGTCTTTCTTCCTGTAACCCTCCTGCTGCCCCTTGATCTTCCTGTCCCCTTTTTTGTGAGACGTATGAAGGGGCAGGCACGATAGGGGGTCCCAGGGCTTTTCACTGGGTGAGGGCTCTTCACCAGGCTCTTTTTCTTCTTTTTTGAGGGGGTCATGGGGGCTAATTCCTTGATTCAGCAGAGAATAACCTATCTCTTCTTGTGAGGATGAAGTTTTATTATTCACAGAGAGAATTAAAGCTTAGAACACAATCCTCATCTGAGCCAAACTTAGGCCAAAAGACAGAAGGCTTATGAATGGGGTCTTTGGGCCAGACAAAACAGCAATACTTTATCGTCTTTTCCTTTTCCTTGTCCCTGGTTCGAGGGTTGTTCCACCAAACCTGCAACAATCTCCCCAAAGGACTATCCAGGGGAATGTCAGAGGGAGTCTCTTTGGCTCCCAGGCCTAGAATTCCTGTCTCCCATTTTCTGCCAGTCTCTGCGTCTGAGTTTTTCCCTGTCTACTCAACCCCCCTTACTGGAGGTTTCTTGCACACCCCGAGACCTCCAAAAATGCCCCACGACCAAGGCAGTACTTACAGTCCAATTTTCCTTCCTTGGCTGGTGCATGAGTTTGCCTGGTTCCCGCAGTGCCTGCTTTTCTCCCTGTGTTGCTTCTGCTGCCTCCTGAATAATAGTCTTGGGTTTGTTTATGCCTTCTACGGGAAGCTGGGATGCCCAGATAGAGCAGGCCACCTAAATCAGATGGGACACATCTCCCCTCTCGGCCAAAGTCCCACTTCACACAGGCACATGGATCCCAGATGGGCCCCCACGCTTGTGAGAAACACACTCACCTGTCCAAATCCAAAGAATGGGCTTAGAGGCCTGAAGAACAGCCAAAGGGAGACTTTTAATAACGGTCCTGCAACATCAGGTGTCTGGTAGGCAGGCACAACCGGGGCGGTCACAACAGGTAATTTATCTTCTAGCACACAAGTCCCTCCCCCAGTTCCTCGCTGGTTGAGTACTGTGGGGTTACAATCTTCCCAGACATTGCCTAAGTTTCATCATTCCCCTTATAAGATTATACCCCTGTCCTCTTCCCTGCTTAAGTTTCGATTTCCCAATAATGAAACTTTCTTCTCTTTTATGGGCTAACCCCTCCTCTACATTCTGTTCACTTCTCGTAACCTTCTAGGTGCATAAGCCATGTGGTCTGTTACATTTGCAGGCTGGCTGCCAGTGCTTAGATTTATCATGCTGAAAATGGACCATTTAAAATGTTTTCTCACAAGTCTTGCATGTACAAACATGGAAGGCAACATTCACATTCAGAAGCACAAAAAGCAAACAAACTGAAATCAACAATGCTTCATAGATTCAGTAGAGAATTGAATTTACAGGGCAAATCGCTGCCCGAAATTGGAAAGATAGAGAGGCACTTTCAGAGAATCATAACTTACTTGATCAGAAAACTATAATAAACCTCTGTGGGAAACAATACAAGTGAAAGAAAATCTAAACTCTAATTGGTGAGTTGCTTAAGTTTGGGAGTTAAAATCTCCAGAGTACCCATTCTCAGGGGTCCTCACAAATGGATAAGTTCTTCTCCAGAAACACTCTCAACCCTGTCCTCATGAAGAACACAGCATTGTCTCCTGCTTCTAGCAGGAGAAGAAAAGTAACAATTTTCAAATATGTCCAGATAATTCTGTTCTTAAAGGTCCAGCCTTCAAAAAAACAAACAAACAAAAACAAACAAAAAAAACCAACCACCTATTTCTCAAAAGCCAAACTAACCGAGATTTTACCAGAGCCAAACCTCTTGAGGCCAGGCGCAGTGGCTCATGCCTGTAATCCCAACACTTTGGGAGGCTGAGGCGGGTGGGTCACCTGAGGTGAGGAGTTCGAGACCAGCCTGGCCAACATGGTGAAACCCCATCTCTACTAAAAATACAAAATTAGCCAGGCGTGGTGGCTCATGCCTGTACTCTCAGCTACTTGGGAGGCTGAGACAGGAGAATTGCTTGAACCCGGGAGGTGGAGGTTGCGGTGAGCCAAGATCACGCCATTGCACTCCAGCCTTGGCAACAAGAGCGAAACTCCGTCTCAAAAAAAAAAATCACAGGGGAATTCTTAGAAACACTCATAATTTAAAACCTGACAGCAACTAAGAGGAAAATGTGTTTACCAACATTGGAGTTACAAAATTAAGATACAAAAATCAATTCCACTTTTATACACTTGAGAAGAAATATCTAAAAATGAAATTAATTTAAAAAGTCATTTATAACAGCATCCAAAGAATAAATACCTAGGAATACATTTAACAGAAGAAGTACAAAACATAGACTCGGAAAACTACATACCTTGTTGAAAGAAGCTAAAGCTGTAAATTAATGGAAAACAATCCCATATTTATAGATCAGTAGGCTTAATATTATTAAGATAGCAATAACTCTTCAAAATAGCTACAGATTCAGTACAATCCCTATCAGAATTCCAGATGACTACCTTGTGAAATTTTAAAGTTGATGCTGAAATTTACATATGAAATTACAAAAAACTCAGAATATCCCAACAATCTTGAAAAAGAGCAAAGCAGAGGGACTCAAACTTCACAATTTCAAAATGTGCATCAAATCAACAAAAAACAAGATAATGTAGTTAGTAAAGGCACAAGGAAAGTCATTTAGATAAATGATATACAATAGAAAGTCCGGAGAGAGTGACATCAGCAAAATGGCAGAGTGAGGTACTCCAAACACCTGTCACTGCACAGAAACATAAAAAAACAGGCACAACTATCAGCAACAACTTTGTCAACACTCTTGAAAACCATCAAAGGTTTACAGTGATCATGTGAATGCAGAATCAAAGAAAACAAAGAAAAATAGGAGAAAAGTCTTGTAGCGTTTTTACTTGTCTTTGCCCAAACCCCTCCCTTTCTCAGGGCCAGTCTTAGGCAGCAGCTTGGGTTCCCTGTAAGAGTCTGGTTTCAGAGGGAGCAAAACAGATGTTATTTGCAAATTATTGCATTTGTATGTTACAATTTCTCTGTGTGCTGAAGAATTGAGAAAGCCCCTTGCCTGCCCAAGAAAAAACACATGTTTAGAAAAGACTAGAGAAGACTCTCATTTTCAGCACTGGTTGATCTCTAGGCTTAGTTCAGTGGGAAGGGAAGGCTGAAGCAGAGTTTTAAACAGCTGAAGTGTTGAAGAAATACCCATCACAGAACCGTTTACACAAACCAGAAGAGGTAAGGCTTTTATTTCTTCTTTTTTCTCATTCAAGGAGATATGTGTCAAAACACTACTGAACACAAGCAAAAAAAAGATCAGACTTTAGTGACTATATACAAGTAATGCAGTCCCTGCAAAAATATTTTGGAAAAGTCACTTTAAAAAGCAGACAACTACATTCTTCAGCAAACAAGAATAGCAAATACTAGAGCAGAGGGAATAATTTCCTGAGTTATCCCATTAAAATATTTAAATGTTCACTCTTCAACTACTGAAATTACAAAGCATATGAAGAAACAAGAAAATATGGCTGAGGAATGAAAAAAATTATTTGAGCTAAACCATCTCTGAAAAACCCCAGACAGAGTTACTAGACAAACACTTTAAGTCAATGTATTAAATCTTTAATATGTATATGCCTAAAACAGAAGATCAAAATATATGAGGCAAAAACTTTTAAAACTTTAAAAAAATTAAATATTTACAATGATAGTGGCAGACACCAACACACCTCTATCAGTAATTGACAGATCAAGAAGGCAGAAAATTAGTAATAATACAGTTTAACTCCGCAGCATCCATCAACTGGATTTAATTATTGTTTACAGAATATTTTAACCAACAGCAGCCAAGTACACATTCTCATAGAAAATCAAAGAATATTCACCAAAATAGACCACACTCTGAGCCATAAAACGTATCTTAACAAATGTAAAAGACTAGTTAACATATAAAGTATGCCCAGAAAACATATTAAAATTAAACTAGAAAGCAATAACAGAAACAGTTGTAAAGCCTTCAAATAATTGTAAACAAAACAACAAAGTTCTAAATAACATAAGAGTCAAAGAAAAGTCTCTAGAGAAATTTAAATATTTTGAAGGAAATAAAAGTATATCATACGAAAATTTGTGGAATGCAGCACAAGCAGTGCATAGGGGGAAATTTAGTGCACTGAATGCATGTGCCTGAAAGGACGAAAGATCTAAAACCTATAATGTAACCTCCTACATTAGGAAACTAGAGAAAGAAAGTAAATCTAAATCAAGCACAGAAAATAACAATGGGAGAAGACATCAATGAAAATGCAAACAGGAAATCAATGGAGAAAATCAACATACAAAATGCTGGTTTTTCGTGAACATTGATAAAATTAATAAGCCTATAGTGAGGCTAGAAAAATAGAAAAAGCATAGAAATGACTAATTAGAAATAAAAGAGGGGCCATCACTACTAATCTCATGGACATCAAAAGGCCAGTTTCATAACCAGAAAGTTGATAACTTAGTTGAAAAAAACCAGTTCTTTGAAAGATGCAATCTCCCAAAAGTCACACATGGAGAGATAAACAATATGACTAGGTCTATATGTATTAAAGAAATTGAATCAATAACGAATAATTACTTACATAAGAAAAAAAGGTCTAGATGGCCTCACTGGTGAATTGTGCCAAAGAGTAAAAAAAGAAAACAGAAAAATTGACACCAATTAAGCCACAATCTCTTCCAAAAAATGAGAGTAGGGTAAATACTTTCTAAATCCACTCTATAAGGTCAACATTACCCTACTACCAAACTACATGGGTACATTACAAAAAAAGAAAACTATAGACAAAGCAGTCTCGTGATCATAGATGCAAAAATTCTCAACAAATACAAGCAAAGTGAATCTAAAGATGTATTAAAAAATTATACACCACAACCCACATGGGAATTATCACAGGTGGAAAAGGCTGATTCAAAATTCAAAAGTCAAGTAATGTAAACCATCACATCAGAAAACTAAACAACAAAAATTATTATATTAATAGTTGTAGAAAAACCATAAGGCAAAAAAGGGGAAATATATTGAAATTAAGGAGAAAGAAATTAAACTGTCCTTGCTTTCAGATGATATGATTGTCTATGTAGACGATTCCAAATAATGAAGAAAGAGCTGCTGGAATTAGTAAAAGATGATACAAAGGTTGTAGAATAAGAGGTTAATATACAAAAGTCAACCATTTCCTGTATATTAATAAAGAACAATTGGATTTGAAATTACAAACACAACACCATTTTTATAGCACCAAGAAAAACAGAGAGAGAGACAAATATATATTATATATATATTTGTCATATATATGTCATATATATATGACAAAGATCTTCATGACAAAAACTACAAGTTTCTAATGAAAAAAATCAAAGAAGATTTAAATAAATGGAGAGATGTTCTATGTCATGGAAAAGAAGCCTCAATATTGTTAAAATGTTGGTTTGCCCCAATTTGAATTATAGATTCAAACGATCCCAATAAAACTCTTTAAAAGTTATGTAGTCAATAATGATAAATTGACCCTAAAAATTATATGGAAAAACAAATGACCCAGAATGGTTGACAGAACAATGAAGAGTAAATTTCCAGTACTCACACTACATGATTTTAAGATTCATTATAAAGTTATAGTAATTAAGACAGTGTGGTATTTGGAAAAGAATAGACAAATAGGTCAATAGAACAGAATAGAAAATTCAGAAATAAACCCACAAAATACAGTCAACTATTCTTTGACAAAGGAGTAAAGGAAATTTAATGAAAATGGTTTTTTTCAAGAAATATTGCTTGACACCTACACATCTATATGCAAAGAAATAAATGAGACAAAGACTTGCAATTTTCACAAAGTTCAAAATGAATCAAAAACTTAAATGTGAAATGTAAAATCTGAAACTTCTAGGAGATAAGACAACAGAAACTAGGGCACCTTGGGTTTGACAATAAGGTTTCAGATGCAACACCAAAAGCATGAGTCATGAATGACAAAATTGATGAATTGGACTTTAATCTTGTTTTGCAAAAGATACTGTTAAGACAATGAAAAGACAAGCTGCTGAATGAAACGAAATAATTGCAAAAGACATAGCTGATAAAGAACTGTTAGTGAAAATATATAAAGAAGTCTGAACAACCCAGATGCCAGTCACAAGCACTGTGGGACCATCTACACTTCTGAGCTACTGCCTATAAATTGGCCCTGTTAAAAATCTAAGGAAAACTTTAAGACATACTCAGATATTTTGCTAAATTGCAGCAGGAGAAAATGTCTTATCAGCAGACCTATCTTTATGTCACTTGCTTTCAGAATAAGAGGCTATTTCAGGCACAGCAGTTTTAGTCTGTGTTAAAATCATAAGCAGCCTAAAAATACCCAAAAATGATGAAAAGAATTTGCAGATATATGGAATACATTTTATGTTTTCAAAGTCTCCTATGATGAAAAATAAATAATGTGTTGTTTGGCTTTGATTTCCTAAACTCATTCCTCAGCTATTTTCCTAAATATTCCATATCCTTCCAACATGCTTCTGCAGTTTCTTGAGGGATGTTATGCCAATGATAAACAGTACCATATGGGCGCAAATATCAAAAGAATTCTGCTTCTACAGCAGAAGTATAACTCTCCAGAACCTTGAAGACCCAGGGTAGTTGCATGAATAGTATGGTCTATGGAGGTACACAGGCTTTGGAGTTACAGTTGATTCTGTATCCCAATCCAGCTGCTTAGTAGCTGTGGGGTTTTGGAAGTTTCTTGACTAGGAACACTTATATAAACCTCATCTGCAAGAAAAGGCATGATGATACTGATTGCAAATATTCTTCATTCCTCCCTGTATACATGTCCTTTGTAAAGTGCTTTTATAGCTGCTCCCTTCAAGAGGCAAAATCTGTATTTCAAAATGTTTAGAGTCTTATTTGCTCTGGTCAACAGAAAACTGAACATATAACAGTGTGCTAGTCTGGGACCTAGGTTCAAAACTTGA
This sequence comes from Pan troglodytes, assembly GCF_028858775.2. Taxonomy (NCBI): domain Eukaryota; kingdom Metazoa; phylum Chordata; class Mammalia; order Primates; family Hominidae; genus Pan; species Pan troglodytes. The sequence continues at coordinate 1,903,478 of NC_072398.2, forward strand.
GTGCTTTTGTTTTTCTTTCAGAATCTTGTTATCTCTATGATAATAAGCACACATTAACTTGCTGGGGAACGAGATACCACACGGAGAAGAACGAAGGTGCCCCAGTTGACAGGCAACTCACCCCTAGAAACAGCTGCAATCAGCATCTGTCCACACATGTCTGAAGGATCCCAGCTGAGACCAAAAGAATTGCCCAGCTGAGTTTAGCTTAAATTGCTGACCAGCAGAATCATGAGCTAGTAAGTTTTGGCGGTTTGTTATGCATCACTAACTAACTAACACACACACCCATTACAGACAGGATGTCAGAATTCAATGAGAGACTGATTACTAGTTACCTGCAAACAGTAGGCACCCTATAGGTATTGATTTTCTTTTCCCTTTATTTAAATTTGGATCTCTTGTTAGACGGTGGTGAGTTATGTAGAGATACATGTAGATGTGTACACGTGATTGGTGCATAAACTCACCCAGTCTCGCACACCATAGGAGGAAAAAGACAACCAATAGCCTGTTTATTAGCGCCAAGGCCAAATACCAATATCAGAAGTTTGTTTAATCTATTTTCTGTATATCTAAACTTTGGAAGTCAAAGCTGTGGAAGACCTGAAGACTGGGGATTAGGTCCTCCTGGGGGCTCCATTGTTCTTTTTTTGACTGTCTGATTTTTGGGAGGAAGATGGACAGCAGGCGGGGCAGCAATGGTCTACCTGTGGACACTCTCTTTTTGCAGCCCTTGCTCTCTCTAGGGCCCTGTCCCTTCAGCCTTTGGCCTGGGGAGAGATGTTGATAAGGAGGCACCGATCTTTCACTGCTGGAAGGAAATGAGGGTTCAGACCCTTCACCTCCCTCAGAGCTGCACGTCAGTGTGACAGCCACTGGCCATGTGTGCGTACTGAGGGCCTGGAATGTGGCTGAACCGAGACGTGCTGGGAAGGTGAAATACAGAGTGAATTTCACAGATTGACTACCGAAAATTATATAGTTCATTAATATATTGATGAATATTGAGATATTGATCATACATTGAAATGATAATATTTTGAATATATTGGGTTAAATAAATTATTACAATCAGTTTCACCTGTTACTTTTAATGTTTAAAAGGTGGCTACTAGGAAATTTAAAATTCACACGTGGCTTACATTTTATTTCTTAAAGGATTGCCTCCTTTTTGAAATTTCAGGCTGCCTGATCAAACTACCAGAGGCCAGAAAGGTCATAAAATCTGAAATGTTAAAATCATTGCCATTATATTATTTTCATTTGTGAATAACATATATATATTATTTATAAATGGATATAACCTTATACAAAAGGTTAAATGAAAATGCCCCCTGGGCTGGGCCAGGCCCAGCGCAAGCAGGAAGCCCTGCATGAAAAGGCTGCAGCCAAGAACCTGTCACTTTGTCGCCCTCAGCCCAGCGTCCGATCACATCCTCCGTCACTCAGGGACTGAGGGGGCGGGGCCTGGAGCCCTATCCAATCAGGGGCGCTGACGTAGGAACCGTCCAATCAGGCGTGCAGCCGGACAGAAGGGCGCGGCTTCCGGGATCTGGCGGGGCCTTCGTCTCTCTTGCCAGCCTCAGCTGGGTCGTCTTCTGTGCTCGGCGTGCTCTGCTCGGGGAAGCTCAGGTGGCCGCCACAGCCTCTTGCCCTCTGACCTGCAGGTATCAGGAGATCCATAGCTAAGAAGCCTGGACACCCGGGAAGCTGGGAAATGGTGAGTATGTGGGCGGGGTCCCGAGGTGGGCAGGGGGCTGATGGAAACGGGCTGGAACTGGCTGTGGCGGCCCCAGGCCTCCCCACGGCTCCCTCCGGAGTCTGCAGACCCGAGACCCCGCTGGACCCGCCCGGCCCTCAGCTTCCCCTGGCCTCAGGATGTGGGCTGGGCCGCCAGCCTCACCCGGCGTCCGGTCCGCTTCTGTGCTCGACTTCCGCCCGGCCCGTCCCCTCGCTGGCAGCTGTGCGGTGGCGACGGCAGGGGCCTGGGGGAGAGCCCCGACCCAGGAGGAGCCACTGCGTGGGAGGAGCTGTGGGCTGTGGGGTCCCAGGCCCTCCTTTCTCCTGGTGAAAGTGAGAAGGGAGTCAAGGTTTAAACGTTAAAGAGATTATTTGAGCAAAGAGCTGTTCATCAATGCAGAGCGCCCAGTCATGGTTTGTGGGTGCTTGGAGCAAAGGCTTTTGTAAGGGGCATAAGGAAGCGAACCAAATTCAGAACTCGGTTACAGTTACAGTTGTGGAGTCGCCCTATGTGGACTGTCCAGGTGGAAATTTCCTGGTTATTTAATGAGAGGTTAACTGGAGGTTTGTGGTTGGTTCAGGCTGAATATCGTTTCTTCCTAAGGTAGTAATTTACAAGACATGTATTTCTGTTAGATTTTTTTCCTTAGGAACCGATGGTCCTAGTGCTACTTCAGTCTAATTGATTGCTAGTTAATTATTTTAAACACTCCAGAGGGGGACTGGTTTTCCACTGCGTTTCCAAATGTGTAGCAAGCACGGTCTCACATCCACCATCCTGTCCCCCCAGCCTATGTGTCCTTTATTGTACATTTCACACACAGTGTTTTCATCATTTTTTCACAGAGCATTGGATGGCACTTTTTTTAGACATCTGTTTTCTGTTTGTAAACATTTTATGTGAGCAGAGAAGAATCACCTGACACACTGCTGTAAAAAAAACTTTGTGTCTCTTCTTTTATCTTCCCCAGGCACAGACACCTTATCGGAATGTCTTTGGTTTGAGGTTCTGCTTTGGAAATTGTACAAGGTCATGTGTCCTCAGCCACCCTCCAGTCTTTTTCTGTGCCTGGGTTTCATAATTGTCCTGGGGTGACCCACCTCAAGGCATGTTTAGTGAACATTAGCACGTTGTTCCTTTCCTCCCAGAGGACAGCCTCAGTGATGGAGGTGGAGCCTCTTAAGGGAGCAGATGGATGCCCTGGGGCTGAGAGGAAGCTGGTCCTACCCTTCATTTACGAAGCTAACCCCTTAGGACATGAAGATTGTCTTCACCCAACTCCAGCGTCTGTTCCTTGGAGACCCATTGCTGGTCAGCCAGTTGGATGCTGATATTGAGAAGAAAAAACAGAAATGATTTCTGACATCTGGATTCTCTCAGACTTGTGAAGGGGGAAAAAGCTGTTCCAAAGGACAAGGAAAACCCACTGCAGTGAGGGGGCGCAAGAATCTGCAAAGTCAAGCCACTTGGGGCACCCAGTGGGGCACAGTGTGGTGGCTCCTGGGCAAGGCGGGAAGGTGGTCAGTGAGCAGTATGGAAACAGAGGAATGTCCCAAGTGATAGGACGGCCTGACTTGGCACTTGAGTCAGATTTGTCTGTGTTCCAATCAGCATTGCCACTTCCTGGGTTTTACACCTTGAAAAATTTTTTTCACTTAATTCAACCTTAGTTTTTTATTAACTGTCAATTGCGTTTTAACAGTAGAGTTTCAAAGGTAAGAAAATGTTTAAGAGGTGGATTTCAGAAAAGACATTACATATATAGTCAAATATTCACTTGTTAAAAATTCTGATTTACCTTTTTCTTCACTAGAGTATAGTAAGTTTGTCAGGCCTGTTCTTTTTTAGGGGGTGATTTTAAACAGAATCCCAGGGCTTAGCTGTGGGAATGCTACCAGGGAAAGTAATAGGGAAAAATCCTCTTCCAGTATGGCTATAGGAAATGAATACATTTCCACAAAAAAAGTAGTAGATTAATTGGTGAATTACATTGATTCATCAAAATATTAGTTCCTCTCTTTTGCAGGGTGGAGGACTTGTGGAGTTGATATCTCTGTTATCTAGATGTCTGAGTTTAATACTGAATTTTACAAGATGGGACTTGGCATCTCCTAGATATGTTCATATGTGATTGTTTACTGAATGATTTGAATTACGGAAATATTGTGACGTGTTTATTGTCTGAAACTGATAGAGAGTTTTGCTTTTTCTATTGAGGTATACAATGTAAGTGCCTTATAATTTTATTCTCTTAAATAAACACTGTGTTTGAGTGATTTTGCTGGATTCTTCAAACACTGAGCATTTTCTCATTTACAACTAAGTGAATAACCCTGACTGGGAAATAGAAGTCGGAGCCCAGTGACTCTAAGCTAAGGCCAATCTTGAGCCTGCAAAACAAGGTCATTGAGGACCTGGTTAGTTCTTACTGGGGAGCCTCCTCTGCAGGTGTCCCAGCCTGCACACCCCAACATGAACGGAGCACTTTATACTGAGAGGAGCTATAGAGCCCTAGAGAGCTGGGATCCACAGGCAGATGCTGTTGGGGTCGGAGTCTGGAGGCTCTTTCTGAGGATGGAATTGTTATTGTTCTGGGGCTGTTTCTAGACTTTGTCAAATAAAACAAATTCACATTTAGATAAGAAGTTACTTACTTCAAAGGAGTATTACAACAGAGGGAAAGCACCAACTATATCTTCCAGGATCTCAAAGTTTAGGCAGACGAGGGCTTTCTTTCGTTTGGAGGAACAAACCAGAGTAGAAAGGTGAGAGTGAGAGGACAAGATGCAGGGTGGCAAATCAGATCCTAGATTAGAGAAAGTTTGACTCCCAAATCAGCCTGTTCTTAGGAGGGGCATAAATAGGAGTTGTATGTTAGCTCAAGCAGAGGGTGGGACAAATTCATGGGCCTAGGAGAAGGAGAGAATCTTAAACAGTTTGGTTAATAAGTATTTTGTTCTAACAACTGAAGACAAAATTATTCAGCTGACTGTTTATAGGGGGAAAATGGGAATTTGAGAGTCTGTGCCTGGCTTTGTGATAGGTATAAGAAGGAGCTTCATCTAAGTTAGAGGGGTGTTGCTTTTTATTAAGCTGTTCTTGGAGAACACACAGCTGAAGGATTTCATTAATCACAGCTATTTGCCTGCTCCATCTTCCCCCACCACTTTCCATTGCCATATTCAGCTCTTCCGTTTGACTGTTCCTGAGTTGTATCTTTTACAATAAACTGGTAAACGTAAGTACAGTGCTTTGCTGAGTTCTGCGAATAGCTCTATCAAATTATTGAACTTGAGGAGTGGGTGATGGGAGTTTCTGATCTATAGGCAGTAGCCCAGAAGTATTGCTGGGCCCCCGGGGACGCGTGACTGGCCCCTGCCTTGGGGGCAGCGTTGTGGGACTGAGTCCTGAGCCTGTGGGTCGTGTGCCAACTTGTTTTTTGGGTGGTGTCAGAACCGAGTTGCTCCAGCACCCTGTTGGTGTTGGAGAATTGGTTGGTGTTCAGCAAACTCCACACATTTGGTGTCAGAAAAAAAAGACATCACAGCCTGTAATCCCAGCACTGTGGGAGGCCGAGGCGGGTGGATCACGAGGTCAGGAGATCGAGACCATCCTGGCTATCACAGTGAAACCCGGTCTCTACTAAAAATACAAAAAACTAGCCAGGCGTGGTGGCGGGCGCCTGTAGTCCCAGTTACTTGGGAGGCTGAGGCAGGAGAATGGCGTGAACCTGGGAGGCAGAGCTTGCAGTGAGCCCAGATCACGCCACTGCACTCCAGCCTGGGCGACAGAGCAACACTCCGTCTCGAAAAAAAAAAAAAAAGACAAGACATCACAGTGGCCTGGGCTGGAGGCACCTCAGGGTGTCGCAGGATTGGGAGGCTCTGTTCTCCTGCACACACACTGCACATTCTCCTGGGATTCCAGCTCTCTTCTCAGGATCAGACAGGACTGAGGACTTAGAAGCAAAGAGTTCTGAGGACAGACCCCGTCTTTAGTCTGCTGCCACTACGTGATTTTCACCCACTTGTAAACATACCCACTAGGCACTGACGTGGCCATGTCCCTCCCAGAACAAGGCTTCACCCTCAGGAATCCCATCACAGCACCTTTGCTTCTAGAGTTTCCCATGGAAAACCCACACAGGTGCCTGGAAGACTCCTGGCCTATCCCCACCCCCAGCATCCTGGCCCCTCCACGATATGACCGTCATCTCATCTGCCTGCATGGACACAGGAATGAGCCGGAGCGTAGCCCCACTTGGGCCAGTATCTGTAGGCACAGACCACTTCTTCACTAACCCTGCACTGAGTACTTAACATGGGTACTTGACAGCACTTTTCTGTTTTTTCTTTCCCACAAACCCTCTTTGATACACAGTTTGTCCCAGGCTGCCCCTCAAGTGCCTGAATCCAGACCTACTGGAATTCAGATATCCACGAGTCCAAGACGGTGGCCCTTGACTTGGCTGTGGCAGGTCATTGAAGGCCCGGTCAGTTCTTCCTGGGGAGCACCCCCTGCAGGTGTCCGTACACCCCAAGCATGAAAGAAGCTCTTTATACTGACAGCAGCTAGAAATAAGAGGCTTAATTCCCCCGCCAGAAAATAGGAGAATAAATTTTGCTCTTCTCCCCTTTCTTAAAGCTTTTAATTACTTAATTTTATTTTTTGAGACACGGTTTCATTCTTTTCACTCAGGCTGGAGTGCAGTGGCACATTCATAGCTTACTGCAGCCTCAAACTCCTGGGCTCAAGTGATCCTCCTTCCTCAACAGCGAGAACTAAAGGGACACACCACACCACATTGCAAATTTTATTTTTTATTTTGTGTAGGGGTGAGATCTCACTTATGTTGCCCTGGATGGTCCTGGCTTCATGCTGTCCTCTTGCCTTGGCCTCCCAAGTGCTGGGATTACAGGCATGAGCCGCTGTGCCTGGCTGACATAGACATCTTAAAGCCCCAGTTTCAGAGTGGCACCCTTTGAGTTTTCCAAGTCCAGCGACCTGTTACAGTTGTGCGAGAAGCTCCTGGTATAAAAAGACCCTGGTGGCCAAGGCGGGCGGATCACCTGAGATCAGGAGTTCAAGACCAGCCTGACCAACATGGAGAAACCCTGTCTCTACTAAAAATACAAAATTAGCCGGGGTGGTAGCGCATGCCTGTAATCCCAGCTACTCGGGAGGCTGAGGCAGGAGAATCGCTTGAACCTGGGAGGCAGAGGTTGTGGTGAGCCGAGATCACACCATTTCACTCCAGCCTGGGCAACAAGAGTGAAACTGTCTCAAAAAAAAAAAAAAACAGCCTGGTGACAGAGTCTGTAAATGTAAACAAGAACCTCGGCAGGGTGAGGTTAGGGCCACAAAATAGGCAGAGCTGTGGTCACAGTCACACCCACCTGTAAAGTGTGACATGGAAGCACTGTTGTCCTTTCTCTTACTCAAGATTTAGCTAATTAGGGACAGGTGATATCTCCTCTGGATTAAGAATCTGCCACTCCACCGTGGCAGTTTTGTTTTTTTGGGTTTTTTTGTGTTTTTTTTTTTTTTGAGACGGAGTCTCACTCTGTCACCCGGGCTGGAGTGCAGTGGGGTGATCTCAGCTCACTGCAACCTCCGCCTCCTGAGTTAAAGCAATTCTCCTGCCTCAGCCTCCTGAGTAACTGGGATTACAGGTGCCTGCCAACAGGCCCAGCTAATTTTTTTGTATTTTAGTAGAGACAGGGTTTCACCATGTTGGCCAGGCTGGTTTCGAACCCCTGACCTCAGGTGATCCGCCCGCCTCAGCCTCCCAAAGTGCTGGGATTACAGGTGTGAGCCACCGTGCCGGCCTGTTTTCTATTTTTGTCCCACAGAATCAGCCGGAATCTCTCTTGCCTAGATCACCATGGGGACATAAGCCCAGGGTCACTGAGGACCCTGTCGCAGGTACCTGGGAGTCTTTAAATATTAGTGCAGACTCAGGTCAGGCTGACAGGAAGGTCTAAATCTGCTTCCAGTCTATGGCCATACCGCTCCCAACATGCCCTATCTCATCTCATCTTGGAAGCTAAGCAGGGTCAGTCCTGGGAATACTGGATGCTGTAGGCTTTTTTCGTTTAAAAATAAACAAATAAACAAAGCTGCTTCCATCTCAGAGGAAGAGAAATGAGTCATGCATGTTTCTTCTTTCCCCCTCACAAAAGGAATCTCTTTGATTGATATCCAGATGGGACTGGCTTCCGTTTCCTGGTATTGGGTAAAAAACAAGGAGGAGATCTCAAGACTCAAACTGATAAACCAGTTGCTTCCATTTCATATGGCCATTACAAAAACAGATGACACAGTCTTGGGTCCTTACCAACCAGGAACTTTCAGTCTAGAGCCAGTGGATAAACGGTCGAATTCGGCATCCTGTGGTCAGCACAAAGGGAGGTATACAGAGGATTGTGGCTTCATTGGGGCCACTTCTCTTTTCTTGTTCTTTTGTGAGTTCTGGTGTTGCCACCTGAAGGGCTATTTATGGACAAAAGAGTTGTTATTATCTTTATTTCTAGTGCATTTTCCTTGCCAAGAATAAATATTTAGTTTCTAATATATTTGTCCTAGAAAGCTCTAAGGGTGTTGGTTAAATTGCTCGTTACTGGATCTTATAAAATAGACGAGGAAGTAGCTAAAATTGGTTAAAATTACACAAACTCTGGGAGTCAAGTGTCTGTTGGGCAGGCCTAGGAAAAACAGAACCGGTAGTACCCAGAGGCGTAAAGATGAGACGCTGAGGGTCTGCTTCTTGGCCCAGCTCTGCCAGATCAGCCTGCTTCCCAGGCCGTATCCCACCCTGAAATCTCCGTCACAGAATTCATTAGAAGACATCAGAGTTGTTGCGTGGTGGTTCCTGTGATCTCTCCAGAGCAGGTGCCGACAATTTTCCCAAATCCAAAAGCAGGTAAATGAGAACAAAGAACTGTGTAATTGTGGCCCTTTGTGTTTCATTGAAACCAGTGCTGCTAGAGACATCCCACCCGGCAGCCTGTTGTTCATCCTGCAGACCCAGTAGTTCCTCCATGAGTTACCAGAAAGTAAATACAAACACGACAACAACGAAAAATCCCTCTCAACTACATTTAACCCCTTCTTTCTGTATCTCTCCCATCTGTCTGTATTTAGCTTTTATTCTATATATTTTCTTTCTAAAACTCAGTGATGGAGAAACAGAAAAAGAAAAGCTGGGCCCTTCATGTAAACCCTGGGGATTATGGAACACTTAGTACCCACCTCCCGGAGTGTTAGAATTACCTCACCTATTACTAGGTTTTCAGCGCTGTCCTCTGTAACACACTTCTGAGCACGTAGTATGTGTTCTGTAAACAGTCATTAATGCCCGTGTCCACGTTCTCCCAGTGCAGACTTACTCAGACATTGCTGCCTTCTCTAGACTTTAGTAAACTTTAAACGCTCAGCAGAGAATGCCATTTTTCAGGATGGCGATTGGTGGTCTTCACTTGCAATCAGAAGCATTTCTGGGTTTTGTTTGTTTGTTTGTTTGTTTTTTGAGACCAAGTTCCCTCTTGCTGCCCCGGCTAGAGTGCAATGGTGCGATCTCAGCTCACTGCAACCTCTGCCTCCCAGGTTCAAGCGATTCTCCTGCCTCTGCCTTCCCCAGTAGCTGGAATTACAGGCATGCGCCACCACACCCGGCTAATTTTGTATTTTTAGTAGAGACACGGTTTCTCCGTGTTGGTCAGGCTGGTCTTGAACTCCCGACCTCAGGTGATCCGCCCGCCTCGGCCTCCCAAAGTGCTGGGATTACAGGCCTAAGCCACTGCGCCCGGCCAAAGCATTTCTGTTGTGATACCGGTGTTGAGTACAAGGGACTCTGTGCCGTATTTGCCTTCTCTAGCTGAGTGCTGCTGATAAGGAGTCCGGGGGAACAGTATCAGAAGACTTGTTATAGAAGCCAATTTGCAGACCCCTTTCACACCTGCGGAAACACATTACTTAGAATGGGGCCTGGAATACCAAATTAGAATACCAAATTATTTATATGTACATTGAAGCCAGAGAGACAGTACTCAGGTATGTGGTTCTCAGCCCAGGCTTGCAATTAGAATCAAATAGCCAGTTTGGAGAACTACCATCACACATGCCGTCTCCAAAGATCCTGTCTGTGGTCTGGATGGAAGCATAATTGTTGTTTTAAGTAAGTGCCCCCCAGCGATTCTAAGGTGAGATCAGAGTCAACCTTGAGGGCTCCCAGATACAGTCACGAGACTTGGGTTCCAAAAGGAGGTCAGAGGGCCTGCTCTTGGGTTTGATAGGGGTAGGTCACCAAGATCCATATTTCCTTTGCTGTACCAGAAATTGCTGGAGTTCATGGCAGGGGAGATCACCTGAAGGCAGGAAATTTTTGGTCTTTATGTGGTAGCTCATTTTTCCTCTCCTGTGATAAAGAATAGGGGAGTATTCCCTTTTCTGCACTGCAGGGCCTTCTGCCTCTAGGTGTGCTGGTTGCAGGTGAAAGGGTTGTGCTGACACCTTTAAAGACATATTCTCAAATGCAGGTGTGATTTGTCCAGATAATCTCACCTGAGAAGGAATCCCAGAGAAGAAGGAAGAAGAGGAAGAAATGGCTGGTTCTCAGGTGAATGTGTCTGGGTTCAGGGGATGTGTCCTCTTTTCTTCTGGGATGTTATGTGCTTAGAACTTGCAAACCTTTATTTCTGTACTTCTGATGTACCTGCCTGATGTGTTTCTTCCCAACTACCTTCCCTCTTCCCCCCTCCTTTCTTATGATTGATGAGGAGCTCTGTAAAATCCTTCTTCCTGTGTACCAGAACCTTCTCTCCATTCTCTCCTTCCAGGCTTCTTATATGTCATGACCAAATCTTACCATTAATGTATGATGGGCAGTATTGAGATGTTCTGTGACATATCAACATGGGAAAGTGTGGATCCCCAGGATTGTCCCTGGGGATGGGGCTGGGTCTTGGGGTGTCAGTGAAGAAGGGGATCACATACCGTTTAGATTTCATCCACATGCTCCATCATCTCTATGCAGAACAGAAGTAAGAAAAGAGACATTTAAAGAGGATGGCATTCATTGCCTGGAGTAACTTAAAGTTCTGAAAAGAGAATAATTAGAAGACATTTGCTGTCTAGGATGCTAAAGAAACACTATTGAAATACCCTATTGCAGATTAAAGAACCAGGGAAACAGCTATAGCTTGAACTTTGCATAAAACTGATGTTTCTGGCCAGGCACTGTGGCTCACACCTGTAATCCCAGCACTTTGGGAGGCCGAGGCGGGCGGATCACTTGAGGTCAGGAGTTCAAGACCAGCCTGGCTAACATGATGAAATCCCATCTCTACTAAAAATACAAAAGTTAACTGGGCGTGGTGGTGCATGCCTGTAATCCCAGCTATTTGGGAGGCTGAGGTGGGAGAATCACTGGAACCTGGGAAGCAGAGGCTGCAGTGAGCCGAGATTGCGCCATTGCACTCCAGCCTGAGCGACAGAGCAAGACTGTCTCCAAAAAACAAAACAAAAAAAGGATGTTTCTACATGATTAGGTTCAGATTGTAATTTACTATTTTTGTGGTCAATAATATCAGAGCAGTGATACTGTGTCCTTGATGTCATGTGATCCTTGATGTCATTTTATCCTTGACATCTTTGATGTTGATTTATCCTATTATAGTTGATCTTAATTTTATTTACTTGGTTAAGGTGCTCTCTGCCAGATTTTTGCACTATAGAGGTATTTTTTTCATTATTGTTTAGTACCTTGGGGAGATTTACTGACTGATACATATAAGCCATCACATTTAATTAGGAAGCTCTTCTTTCTTTTTAGATTCTCCTCGCTTATAGCTTGCTTTGGAAAATGAAGGCTCTCGTGTTTGTTTATTGGTTAGATAAACTGAAATAAACACAGGCTCTGCCACTTCCTGCATGTTTGAAAAAATATTTTCCTTGGCCCAGACAGAGTGGCATCACTGTATGGCTCACTTAGAAATTCAGAGACTCGGGCTTCACCCGAGGTCCTCTGACTCACAACCTGCATTTTAAGAGGATCTCTAGTTTATTGTGTACGCATTAAAATTTGAGGGGTACCTTCTGATGAATCATGACCTCTGCATATGAGAAATATTTACAACTTATCCTGTGTGATGTAAATAGAGCAGGAAAAAACCTATATGCCTGTGTTGATGCCCTTAATTTTATACTGTATTATTCACAAGAGTAGAATATCTACACTGGTTATGTGGAGCTTATGCCATCCTCTTTCTTCAGGATTAAAGACTATGTTAGAGAATATTTCTGTGTTTACAATTATTTGATCATTTCAGTCTCTTCTATAAGTAAGAACCAGTTCTCTCTGTCTCTCTTTGTGCCTGGAATCAAATTAAGAACTCTGCCCATGGCCACTTGATAAGTATGTGTTTTTTCTTTGCCAGGGACTGTTGATATTCAGGGATGTGGCCATAGAATTCTCTCCGGAGGAGTGGAGCTATCTGGACCCTGCTCAGCAGAATCTGTATAGGGACGTGATGTTAGAAAACTACAGAAACCTGGTCTCCCTGGGTGAGGATCGCTTCAATGCATAATTTCTATTTTACACTAAGGATTTTATTTCCTTCATTGTAGAATATTTTTGGGAATTCTGCTTTGCACGAATGAATTTCAGATTTCTGCTTTCAAGGAAAACTTGGGGATTTGTTGGTGTAGAACAAAATAATCTTGGAGGTATTTTATCTTGACATTAACCTTCCTTTCTTGAGGTGATGTGCGTACTCAGATTAGTGGTGGCAATTCCAGAAATTTAGTAGCATAAAATAGTGTCGCCCACACCCTGAAAAGTCCAGTTACCACCACCGATTCTTGATTCAGTAGTATTAGGTAGTGAAGCTAGGGACTCACAAATTTAAAATACTTTCCAAATATTCTAAAGGTTCTGTCAGGAAACAGTATTTTGGGATTAATTTTTAGAATCTTCTATTTCCTTATTTCTCTACTGAGCACAGTACTAGGTTGGTAATTAGAGAATCCAAGCAAGAGTCATGCTACTTCTCAAAAAATAAAACAGGTCCTTTTAATTTTTTTTTTAAAATAGGTATTGCTGTCTCTAAGCCAGACCTGATCACCTGTCTAGAGCAAAGGAATGAGCCCTGGAATGTGAAGAAACATGAGACAGTAGCCAGACACCCAGGTAGGTGGGAGTAAATGAAGTGGATGATACAGATGAGAGGTTCAAAGATCAAGGCGGAAGCCAGACCTTAAAATGTGGTTTGAGAAGCTCTGCTCCAATGGAAATGGTTTCTGCGAAGCCTGAGTTTCTTTCCCTTGCTGTCACATAGGAACACCTTCTGTCCCATGCTCTGAAATTCTTTTAGGGCTCTACTTTCCCTTCAGTGATCTTTCTTCAAGATGACAGTGACAGCCAAAGGCTTTTTCATAGCTTGGAACAGACCGTATGATCTGATTGTTCTTCCATTGCTTTGGGGACACAGGAATATCTGTGTATTTTTGAGAAACTGTTTGTTAAGCTGTTTTTTAAGTTCCCTTTTTGCATTATGTCTAAGGTGTGTGAGAGCAGTGGGATTTGGCTCAGAATCCCAGGAACACCAGAACAGATGTTACATGTTTTCTGCTTTGTGATTTCCCATTCTATAGAGGTTTTAAATGTCATTCTATAGAAATTTATACTCAGTAATTTTATAAGAACACTAGACATCTCCCTAAATGTAAGAAACTGTTATTTTTTATTAAACATTTATTGTTTTAGTATAAACTGAGACTGGTAATTTAAACTCTGCCCCAAATTCTCAAGTGTAGTGTGGTTTAGTGTATCTATTCACTTCTGTATTAGTCGGTTTTCACACTGCTAGCAAAGACGTACCTGAGACTGGGAAGAAAACGAGGTTTAACTGCACTTAACTATTTCCACATGGCTGGGGAGGCCTCAGAATCCTGGCGGGAGGCTGAATACATGGCAGCAGCAAGAGAAAATGAGGAAGAAGCAAAAGCAGAAACCCTTGAGAAAGCCATCAGATCCCGTGAGACTTACTCACTATCATGAGAATAGCACGGGAAAGACTGGCCCCCATGATTCAGTTACCTCCCCCGGGTCCCTCCCACAGCACGTGGGAATTCTGGGAGATGCAATTTAAGTTGAGATTTGGGTGGGGGCACAGCCAAACCGTATCAGCTTCCTAGATTTCTTAAATATGCTGTGTATTTGGGTAGCTTAGAGCAGTGCTCAGCATATGTTTAACTTCCACTTGCTACCTTAGTTTATAATAACTGTAATTTTATAATTTTGTTTGGAATGACTGGAACTGTTATTCATATATATGTTGGTGTGTATACATTTATGTATATATGTACATGTGTGTAACATGGATTTTTTCACAAATAAAAATTGTGTAAGTATTGTGTACAATGTGATGATTTGATACAACTATCTTAGCAAATTTTAAGCATACAGAATGCTATTATGAACTACAGTCATAATGCTATACACAAGATCCCCAAAATGTATTTATCTTATAATGGAAAGTTGTACTCTTTGAACAACAGCTCCCAATTTTCCCTAACTCCAGCCTCTGGCAATCATCTTTGTACTCTCTGCTTCTTTGAATTCAACCCTTTTTGATTCCCCTTATAAGAGAGATTATGCAGTATTTTTCTTTCTGTGCCTGGCTTATTTCACTTGGCGTAATTTCCTCCATGTTCATCCATGTTGTTGAAATGGCAAGATTTTATTATTTTTAATGGCTGAATAACATTCTAGAGTGTGTGTGTGTACTTTTATTTTTAGTGTCTGCAAACATTTAGGTTGTTTTCATATCTTGGCAATTGTGAAAAATGCTGCAATGAACATGAGCGTACAGTTTTTTTTCTTTTGAGATAATTATTTTATTTCCTTTGGTTATTTACACAGAAGTGGGATTGATGAATTATATGGTAGTTTTACTTTTTCATTTTTCAATTAAGAACCTCCATACTGGTTTTGCTAATGGCTCTATCGATTTACAACACAGCAGCAATATATGGAATTTATTTTTCTTCACACCTTTGTCAATACTTGTACTGGCTTATTTCAGTTAACATAATATTCTCAAGCTTTATCCTTATCATACAATGTGACAATATCTCCTTTAAGGCTGATAATATCAGTCTTATGTATATGCCACATTATCTCTTTTGTAGATTTTTTTATTTGTATGAATTTAGGGTATAAATTAATTTTCTTAAGTGGAGAGATTATGCAGTAGTGAAGTCAGGGCTTTTGTCCATCCCTTGAATAATACACATCTCTCTTCTTTTTGATATTTGCCATCCAAACAGGTGTGAGGTGATGTCTCATCGTGGTTTCGAGTTGCGGTTGTTTGATGACCGGTGATGTTGAGCACCTTTAAGGATACATTTTTAGTAACGTTACACGTAGTCACATTGTTATGCAAAAGACCGCTAGAAATTTTACATCTTGCAAAATCAAAACTCAGTACTCCTTAAGTAAGAACTGCCCATTTTATTCTCTCTCCGGCCCTTGGCAAACACCCTTCAACTTTCTATATGATGTTGGCTACTTAAGATATTATATAGAAGTAGAATCATACACTGTCACTGGTACTGGCTTATTTCGGTTAACATAATATTCTCAAGCTTTATCCTTATCATACAATGTAACAATATTTCCTTCTTTAAGGCTAAATAATATCAATTTTATGCATATGTCACATTTATTTTTATCTATTGATCATTTGGGACATCATGGTTGATTCTGCATTTTGGCTTTTGTGAATAATGCTGCAATATATCTTCTAGGTTCTGAGTTTGAATATATACTCAGAAATGGGATTGCTGGATTATATGATAATTCCATTTTTAGTTTTTTGAGGAATCTCTATACTGTTTTTTAATAGTGGCTGTGTCATATTTTTTCATCAATAGCGCACACAGGTTTCCATTTCGCCACATCCTTGACAGATTAGTTTCTGTTGGTCTTTTTTTTCAGACAGGTTCTTGCTCTGTCACCCATGTAGGAATGCAGTGGTGCAATCTTGGCTCACTGCAACCTCCGCTTCCTGGGTTCAAGTGATTCTTGTGCCTCAGCCTCCCGAGTAGCTGGGATTGCAGGCATGCACCACCATGCCCGGTTAATTTTTGTATTTTTTGGCAGAGATGGGGTTTCACCATGTTGGCCAGACTAGTTTCGAACTCCTGGCCTCATGTGATTCACCCGCCTCAGCCTCCCAAAGTGCTGGGATTATAGCCATGAGCCACTGTGCCCAGCCTCTGTTCATTTTTAATAGTGGCCATTTTGATGGATGTGAGGTGATAGCTCATTGTGATTTTGCTTTGCAGTTCTCTACAAATTAGTAATTTTCAGCTTTATTTCAAGTGCCTGTTGGCCATTTGAGTATTATCTTTTAAAAAAAAGTCAGTTCAATCCTTTGTCTGTTTTTAAATCAAATTATTATTTTTGGGGGGCTGAGTTTTAGGAGAGATACATTCTGTACATTAACTCCTATCAAATATCTAATAGGTCAATATTTTCACCCATTTCTAAGGTGACATTTTCATTCCACTAATTGGTTCCTTTAATGTTCAGAAATTCTGAAGTTTGATGTAGTTCAGTTTTTTTGTTCTTTGTTGCTTATGCATTTGACATCATATCCAAGAAAACGGTGCAAAGACCAATGTCATGATCTTCTCTATATTTTCTCCTGAGAGTTTTGTTATATTTTTATTTTTAAGCATTGAATCCTTTTAAAATATTGTTTGCATATAATGCAAAGGAAGGGTCCAACTTAATTTTTTTCATGTAGATACTCCGTTTTCAACATGGTTTGTCGAAGAGTCTCTCCCTATTGTGTGGCCATGGCAACCTTGTGGAAGATCATTTGATTGTATCCAAAAGGGTTTATATCTAGGTTCTCTCTTCTGTTTCATTATCTATTTATTCATATTTGTCTTTTTATAGCTTTGTGTAATATGTTTGAAACCAGGAAGTGTAAAGCCTCTTCTTATTCTTTTTATTTTATAGTTGTTGTTGTTGTTGTTTTGTTTGTTTGTTTGTTTTAATAATAGAGGCAGGGTCCAATCTGGCTTCAAACTCCTGGCCTCAATGATCCTGTCATGTTTACCTCCCAAAGTGCTAGAATTACAAGCTTAAGCCACCACACCCATCCTTTTCTTCTTTTGAAATGGTGTTTGGCTAGTCATAGTTTCTAAACAAATTTTAGGATTTGGAAAATATTTCTGCAAAAAAAGTACCATTGGGATTTAGATAGAGATTACGTTGAATTTGTACATCACTGTTGGTACTGATACCTTTTTTTTTTTTTTTTTTTTTTTTTTTTGAGACAGAGTCTTGCTCTGTCGCCCAGGCTGGAGTGCAGTGGTGCGATCTTGGCTCACTGCGAGCTCTGCCTCCTGGGTTCACGCCATTCTCCTGCCTCAGTCTCCCGAGTAGCTGGGACTACAGGCGCACGCCACCACGCCTGGCTAATTTTTTTGTATTTTTAGTAGAGACGGGGGTTTCACCGTGTTAGCCAGGATGGTCTCCATCTCCTGACCTCGTGATCCACCCGCCTCAGCCTCCCAAAGTGCTGGGATTACAGGCATGAGCCACCGCACCCAGCCGGTACTGATATCTTAACAAAACAATCATCTGACCCTTGAGCAAGAATGTGTTCAACAGTGTGTTTAATTTCTACACATTTTGGATTTGGTTAGAAAAAAATACACTGTTTGATTTCAGTCTTCTTACATTTGGTCAGTTGTTATGTGTCCTAACAGAATGAATATGCAATTGAGAATATTGCGTATTCTGCTGTTTTTCCTGGAGAATTCTGTACATGTCTGTTAGGTCTAATTAGTCTATAATCCTTAAATTTTCTGTTTTCTTACTGATCTTCTATGTCATTTTTCTATTCATTATTGAAAGTGGAATCTTGAAGTTTACAATTGTATTGCTGTGTATATCTCAGCTCATTTCTGTCCATATTCACTTCATATATGTGGCAGCAAATATTGCTTCATATATATATATACACACACACACACACACATACACACATATACTATATATACATATATATGTATGCTTGTGTGTGGAGTGTGTGTATATAAAACTGTTAAAGATTTTTGGTAAATAGGCCTATTTTACCATTATATCAATCTTTGTCTTGTGTGACAGTTTTTAATTTAAAATGTATCTTGTGTGATATAATTGTGGCCACACCACCCAATTGTGGTTACTATTTTCATGGGACATATTTTTTTCATTCTTTACTTTCAGCCTGTTTGACTCCTTTAGAGCTACAGTTGAGTCTGTTGGATACAGCATATTTTAGAATCTTGTTTGTTCTTAATCTATTCAGCCATTTTCTTTTCATTAAGGAATTTAATCCATTTATATTTAAAATAATTCCTAAAGGAAATGGCAGTACTATTACCATCTTGTTTGTAATTGTTTTCTGTTCCTTGTAGATATGTTGTCCCTCATTTCCTTTCTCACCTCTCTCACTGCCTGTCTTTTTGTTTTGTTGACTGTGCAGTGACATGCTCTGATTCTTTCTCATTTTCTTTTGCATTACTTATATAAGTACTTTCTTTGTGATCACCTTGACAAATGGACAGTTCATAAAACTTCTTAAAGTTCTAATAATCTATCTCATAACTTCCCTACAATTGAGTATAAGAACTATTTATCTTTATATCCCCCCATTTGATATTAATGTCAAAAATTATATCATTTTATATTGTGCATTTATTAATAGATTTACAGAGATTTACATTGTTTTTCACATTCTGCAGAGCTTTTGGTTTTATGTAACATTGGACAAGTCTATATCTGTGTATATATTTACCTTTAACAGCTTTATATTTTCATATGAATTTATGATGTTCTCCAGCATCATTTTATTGTTCAACATAATGGACTGCTTTTATCATTTCTTGTAGGACTGTACTAGTAGCAGCAAACATTCTCAGCTTTTGTTTATCTTGGAAGTCTATTTTTCACTTATTTTTGAAAGTAAATTTTTTTTAGATCAAGTATCCTTAGTAATATTTTGGTTTTATCTCATTGAAAGTTTAGAAGTTCTCAGCCCCCCTCCCCTTTTTTTTTTTTAAATAACTTATCGCTTTTCCCCTATATCTTCTAAGTCTCTTTTTATGGATATATTGGTCTACTGAATGGTTTCTATTAAGTCTAATATTCCATCTTCATTTTTTTCCATTTTTAAAATTTTGCTTCCACAACTCAATATTTATAAATGATATGTCTTCAATTTGCTGATGTTTTTTCTGCCTCATTAAGTCTGCTGTTTTGGCTCTTCAGTTAATTTTTCAACACAGTGTATTTTCCAGCTCAACAATTTTAGTTGGGTTTTTGTGTTTTTTTTTTTTTTTTTTTGGTGGGGGGCAGAGTCTTGCTCTGTTGCCCAGGCTGGAGTGCAGTGGAGTGATCTTGGCTCACTGCAACCTCTGCATCCCAGGTTCAAGCAATTCTCCTGCCTCATCCTCCCGAGTAGCTGAGATTACAGGCACCCGCCATTACGCCCGGCTAATTTTTTGTATTTTTAGTAGAGACGGGGTTTCACCATGTTGGCCAGGCTGGTCTCGACCTCCTGACCTCGTGATTCACCTGCCTCAACCTCCCAAAGTGCTGGGATTACAGGCGTGAGCCACCACACCAAGCTTAGTTGGGTTCTTTTTTATAGGTTTTTGTTTTTTTTTAAATCTCTTTGTTGATGTATTATTTTCCTCATGCATGGTTTTCTGTTTTTTGTTTTGTTTTGTTTTGTTTTATAAACAGGGTTTCACTCTGTCATCCAGGCTGGTGGTGTGTAGCGGTATGATCATAGCTCACTGTAGCTTCAAACTCCTCAGCTCAAGTGATCCTTCCACCTCAGCCTTCTAAGTAGCTGGGACTATAGGCATATACCACCATGCCTGGCTAATTAAAAAAAAAAAAATTGTAGAGACAGTCTCACCGTGTTACTCAAGCCGGTCTTGAACTCGGTCTCAAGCAGTTCTCCCACCTCAGCCTTCCAAAATGCTGGAATTCCAGGTGTGAGCTTCCGTACATAGCCAGGATTTATTTTTAAAGGAACAATAAGGAGAATATTTTACTTTATGTAAACCATAATGCTCTTGTCACCATGCCCAACCTGATTTTGTAGAGTTATCTATATGTGTTCTACTTTTGGTCATTGAACATGTTTAAGATGATTACTTTAAATTCTTTGTCAAAAAAATGCAAAAATCTCCCTTTTTTAAGGGTCAGTTTCTAGAGATTTGTTTCTTCAAGTAGGGCAGGTTTCCTATTTTCTCTGTGTGCCCTGTGATCACATACACAAAAATAAAATTCTATAGTACTAGAATGATGGTATATGAAACAACTATGCTCTGGTAATCTCATAGAAGCATGCTTATAGATGACATATTGCTTTTCCCTTTCTGTTTTTGAGATTCTCTTCTCATCTGTAATTTTTTGAAACTGCTTATAATGTATCTTGTTATGTGTCTGTTTGTGTTTATCCTATTTGAAATGTGTTGAGCTTCTTAATTTTTTTTTTTTTACATTTGAGAATTTGTCAGGGTTTCTCATTTTCTTAATTTCATGTCTGTTTTCCTGTTTTACTCATTGGGCATTATTCAAATGGTTATCTCAGATTTTTCAGGTAACTTATACATCTCCATTTCTTTAGGGTTGATTTCTGGATATTTGTTTATTTATTTATTTTTTGATTGAGCCATGTTACCCTAATGTATATGTTGCAATCTTTGGTTGAGATTTGGGCACTAAAAGCCACCTGTCAAAATCTTTATAAAATGGCCTTGTCCTGGATAATCTGATACCAAGTGACTTGGGCTAGGGTTTCCATGAGCCTCTCAAACCTATTCTCAGGATGTATGTTCTCTGGAATTTTGTGTTTAATTTCCAGTTAAAGAGGTTTACCCTTGTTTCTTCTTTCTTTCTTCTTCTCTAATCAATTATTTGCTAAATCTGTTGTCTGTCTGTGGTACTGCAGCCTCTCTGCTGCTATAACAATTATTTACCTTTGGTCTCAGCAGAACCAACCTTTAATTCAAAGGTTGGTTCTATTCTACCACTATTCCTTTCAGCACTTTGTGTCATGGGAGACAGAAACTAGTCTTTGGAAATTCCATCAAAAGTATGGGCATATGTGCCACTACTGTCTCTATTGAAGGAGAAGCTAGGAGTTGGGAGTTTATTCCTGAAGTCATTATGCTGTATTGAGGAGAAGAAAGAGTTGTGGTGGGTAAATGTAACAAGCTTTCCTTCCCCTTGTCTATGGCTTTTAATCTGGTTTCTAGAGTTCTCACAAAGGCATTTTGTTCAGTATACTTTTGTTATATTATGTTCATCAAAAAATCAGGGCCTGTAGTATTTTATTATGCTATCTCGCTAATGTGTTTGGTATAATTTCATATATTAGCTTTTTAAATTATATTCACCTAAGTCCAGTAAGTTGGATAATATGTTATTTTAATTTTTTTCAGCTGTTTCTTCTCATTTCACCCAAGACCTCTTGCCAGAGCATGGTATAAAAGATTCATTTCAAAAAGTGATACTGAGAAGATATGGAAGCTGTGGCATTGAGAATTTACACTTAAAGAAAGATTGGGAAAGTGTGGGTGAATCTAAGGTGCAGAAAGAATGTTGTAATGGACTTAACCAATCTTTATCAACGACACATACCAAAATCTTTCAATTTAATAAATGTGTGAAAGTCTTTAGTAAATCATCAAATCTAAATAGACATAAGATAAGACATACTGGAGAGATATCTTCCAACTGTAAAGAATGTGACAATTCCTTTTACATATCCTCAGTTCTAACTCCACTTCAGAGAATCCACACCGCAGAGAAATCCTACAAGTGTAAACAATGTGGGAAAGCCTTTATGCACTGCTCATGCTTTCTTGAACATGAGACAATTCATAATGAAGAGAAACATTACAAATGTAAAGAATGTGGAAAAGTCTTTAAATCCTTCACAAGCCTTTCTAATCACATTATAATTCATACTGGAGAGAAACTCTATAAATGTGAAGAATGTGGCAAAGCTTTTAACCACAGTTCAAACCATGCCAAACATAAGAAAATTCACACTGGACAGAAACCCCATAAATGTGAAGAATGTGGCAAAGCCTTTAACTGGTTCTCATACCTAACTCTACATAAAAGAATTCATACTGGAGAGAAACCCTACAAATGTGATGAATGTGGCAAAGCTTTTAACCAGTGTTCAAACCTCACTAAACATAAGAGAATTCATACTGGAGAGAAACCCTACAAATGTGAAGAATGTGGCAAAGCTTTTAACCGGTGCTCACACCTTACTGAACATAAAAGAATTCATACTGGAGAGAAGCCCTATAAATGTGAAGAATGTGGTAAAGTCTTTATATCTTGTTCAAGCCTTTCAAACCATAAGAGAATTCATACAAGAGAGAAATGCTACAAATCTGAAGAATGTGGCAAAACCTTTAACCACTGCTCAGACCTCAATGTACCTGAGAAAATTCATACCTGAGAAAAATCCTACAAATGTAAAAAATGTGGCAAAGCCTTTAATACCTGCTCGTGTCTTACTCAGGACCAGAGTTCATATTGAACTAAAGAATTATAAATATAATGACTGTCACAACACCTTTCACAGAAAAAAATAATTTTACCACAGATTAATTTGTTCATTAATGGAACTTTAATTCTGTGGGTTTTTTTTTTTTTTTTGGTCTACATAAATCTGTCCTTATGCCAGTACTATATTGTTTAATTACTGTAACATTGTAGTAAGAATTTATATCAGGAGTGCAAGTTACTAAATTTTGTTATTATTTTTCAGAATTCTTGTGTGTTTGATTTTCTTTACATGTTTATATGGATTTTAGGAAGAGCTTGTCAATTTATATTAAAGAAAAGCTACATTGGAATTTGCATTGAATTTGTAGATAAATTTGTTGGGTATTTTGATCTTCATATTCAGTATTGTTATATTTGAATATTGAGTATATCTCAGTTTATTCAGCTCTTTGATTTCTTTCAGCATTTTAAATAATTTTCAGTGTATAGTATGTGCAGTTATTTTGTTAAGTTCATTTCTAATTTTTTTTTCTAGGATACTATTAATGAAATTTTAATTTAATTCTTATTTTGTTTATTCCTATAATATAAAAGTACTATCTAACCTTGTATGTTGATCTTGTGGCATTGATGAACTTCTATATTAGCTCAAGTAGGTTTTTATTTATTTATTACTTTATTTTATTTTATTTTATTTTATTTTTTTGAGACAGAGTCTCACTCTGTCACCCAGGCTGGAGTGCAGTGGCCGGATCTCGGCTCACTACAAGCTCTGCCTCCTGGGTTCACGCCATTCTCCTGCCTCAACCTCCCAAGTAGCTGGGACTACAGGCGCCTGCCACTGTGCCTGGCTAATTTTTTGTATTTTTAGTAGAGACAGGGTTTCACCATATTAGCCAGGATGGTCTCGATCTCCTGACCTTGTTATCCGCCTGCCTCGACCTCCCAAAGTGCTGGGATTACAGGCGTGAGTCACCATGCCCAGCCTCAAGTAGGTTTTTAATGAATTTCTTATACTTTTAAAATACAACATTATGGCAATAAAAGACTATTCCACTTCTTTTCTAATCTGGAGATTGTATTGATTTTTCTAGTATAATTTTCTGGCTCATACCTCCAGTACAGTGGTGAATAGTGGTAAAAGTAGAAATTCTCGTCCTGTTTTCAAACTTGCAGATAAAGCCCCTAGTCATTCACCATTAAGTATATTAGCTTTTGGTGTGGAGTTTTTCATCTTGGCTCACTGCAGCCTCAACCTCTTAAGCTCAAGTGATCCTCCCACCTTAACTGCCTGAGTAGTTGGGACAATAGGCATGCACCACCATGCCCAGATAATTTGTTTTTTAATATTTTGTAAAGATGGGGATTCCCTATATTGTCCAGAATGGTCTTGAACTCCTGGCTTTATGCAGTCTTTCCACCTCAGCCTCCCAAAGTTCTGGGTTACAGGTGTGAGCCACTGCGCCAGGCCAATTTTGGTTTTTCATGGAGGACTTTTAGCAGGTCTCAAAAGTTTTCTTCTAATAGTTTTCTTGGTGTTCTATCATTCATAGGTGTTGAATTTACCAAACTTTTTCTATTTCAATTATTACATTTTTACTTTGTTCAAGTAATATTGTATCATATTAAATGAACATTGCATTGTGAAAATACCCTGCTTAGTCATGGTATGTAATCATCCTTATACCTTTTTGTATTCTTTTTTTAAATATTTCTGAGAATTTCTGTGTCTAAATTTAAATAGGATGTTGTTTCATAATCATCTTGTGATTCTTTTGTCTCCTTTGGGTATTATTGGCTAATAGATGAATTAAGAAATGTTACCTCTTCTACTGCTTGAAGTTTTTGTGAGAAATTGATGTTTTTCATTAAGTGTTGATGAAATGTACAACTTAAGCAGTTTATAACAGCTATTCTATCTAAAAAGATATAATTTTTTTGTTCTATGGATATAAGTATATTCTATTATATATATAATGAAACAATTCATAGGATGTTTTTTCAGTTTACTTTTGTAATCCATCTCTATCGGTATTTTTTATTTCATAGTATGTCATGAACAATTATTCTAGGCACTTGACATGGAATAATTTGAAAAAATAGAGAATGAGTCCCGTACTACAATCAATAAATAACTCAAATTTTTTTCCATTTTTAGGATGAAGAATATGAATATAGTTCTGTTACATAATATTTGTGTTTACTGTGTGAGACAAATGAGTTACTGAATGTAAAAATAATTAGTAAAACTGCCCTTTGATTTTGGAATGTATGAAGTAGGCAAATGCCCCTACCCTCTATTTTTATCAATATTTAGATAAGGCAGAAAAATAAATTTTAATAAGATATACAGAATAATCTTGTATTTGAAGAATGCTATGAAAAAAGATAGTTTGGAGGAGTAGTTAGTATTTGGCTCATATAATGTGTTAGGTACTATCCTAAGCCATTAAACATTTGTATGCTTAATACCTAAGAGTTTAAAGTGAAGAAATCAAAGATTCATTGAAAAAGAAAAATTAAATTTTTAAAAAATTATATTTTTAATTGAAAAATAATAGTTGTATATATCTGTCTACAGTGTAATATTTTGATATATGTTTATGTTGTAAAATGATTAAATCAAGTTAAGGTTTATAACCTCATATAATTTTTGTGGTGAAAACATTGAAAATAGTCTTTATAGCAGTTTTGAAATACACATTATTGTAGTCACCATTCTGTGCAATTGATCACTAAATCTTATTTCTCCTAAGTGAAACTTGGTACACTTTGAAGAACATTTCCCCTCTTTTTATTCACCCCATCTCCTAGCCTCTGTCACATTTTCATTCATATTAGGTAACATTAAGATCATTATGGAAATTAACTTTTTGGTGTCCCACAACTAAATGAACATAAATAATGTTAACTTTGTTAGGAAGTTATAGTAATTACGCATAGGAACAAACGGCAGCTATTTTTGCCAGTAAACAAAGGATGCCCATTATTTTCAAATATTAGATATAAGTATTTTAGGTGGTAAAGTCTTAGGCCTAAAATACGTCATTGAGTTTATTACCCCAGAAACCCAGCAGGTCATATTTTCTGAACATTGTAAGTAACAATAGAAATTATATACTAAAATGTTACCAGCAAGTACTATCTCACCACATGAAAATTGCGTTGAAATTTTTTAATCTGTGGTTCAAATGGAAGACTCAAACAGATTCTTTTATGGATTCAGGGAAGTGCTAATGAGGAAGCATGGTGATTGAAGCCAAAAATCTGAATTCAGGTAAATAATTCTGCCAATATTTTCTTTTTTATTTTTGAAATGGAGTCTCGCTCTGTCGCCCAGGCTGGAGTGCAGTGGCACGATCTCCACTCACTTGCAAGCTCCTCCCGGGTTCACGCCATTCTCCTGCCTCAGCCTCCTGAGTAGCTGGGACTACAGGTGCCCGCCACCACGCCCAGCTAATTTTTAGTATTTTTAGTAGAGACGGGGTTTCACTGTACTAGCCAGGATGGTCTCGATCCCCTGACCTCGTGATTCGCCCGCCTCGGCCTCCCAAAGTGCTGGGATTACAGGCGTGAGCCACCGCGCCTAGCCAATTCTGCCAATATTTTCTCAGTGGTGTAGAAAATCAGTAGTTTTGGCCATATATAGGTACTGTTCTCTGAAGTAGAGTACATTTATCTCAGAAACTTATGCAAAATGTAAAATCAGTTCCCTAGTATTAAAGTTAAACTCTACAAATTATTACTTTACAGTATATTGAGGAAAGGATATGTTCTAAATAAAGTAACGAGATTTCTTGTCTGTTACAAAAAATTGTGTAAAATGTATTTCATGTGTACACTGTTGACATTTGTGCTTGTTGGAAAACTAGATTCTACACATTTTAAATGTAGAAAGCTAAAATTCTCAGAAAGTTACAAGAATCTTTAAAGGACTGTATAGCGTTGAAAGTGAAAGTAAAATATAATTTTCCAACTAGAGAAGCAAACCAAAGAAACCACTTATGAAAATAATCAACTGAGAACTAAGTGCTCCTCTTAGATATGGGCGATCAGAGTTGCCAGATCCGTGTGGGTGGCCCAACTTGCCATAAGGCAAATTTAAAAAACAAAGACATAAACTGCAGATGTCTCAAATGTAATGTCTCCCATAAGTGAAAAGAAAATTAAAACGTATGTTACACACAGTTATAGGACTTATTTTTTAAATGTTTAAGTCAACACAATGAGAAAAATAGGAAAAAAAATGTTAAAGAGCAAATGACTACAAGCTTGACAAGCCATATTTGAAAAAGAGGCAAATACAAACAGTTGGAAGTAGAATCAACCTACTTAATATACAACATATGGGTTAAATATTAAATTAGTCTCAGCTGATGAGATTAGTGAACCGAAATACTGAGCACGATTAATGTAGTTAAATACAGTAAAAAGAGAAAACACCCGCCGACCCCAGCAGAAGGGACTAAGGCCTGGTGCCTGGCCCCTGCCCCCCTCCGAGCCCCAGCCTCTGAGGCAGTCTCCAAGCCTTTGGGAGTAGCTTCTGAAGAGGAATTGGTGGGTGAATTCCTGCAGGACCACAGTGTACCCTTGTGTCCCGTGCCCCTCAGACCTTCAAGATGGATGAACTTCTGGCTGAGATGCAGCAGACTGAAGAGTCAAACTTCCTCCAGGCTCCCCAGAGAGCCCCTGGTGTGGCCGACTTGGCCTTGTCTGAGAACTGGGCCCAGAGTGACTTGCAGCTGGAGATGCTGTGGATGTAATTCAGGATTATAATGAGACAGACTGGTCCCAATCATTCATTTCTGAAGTTACAGACCCCTTGGCCATTTCCCCCACCTGCTGGGCTGAGGCATATTTGGAGCAATTGGGAGAAACTGTGGTTGGGAGAGCCTAAGGGAGCAGCAGCCACCGATCGTTGGACGATGAATGTCATCTTGAGGAGGATCTGCAGCACATGGCCAGTGACTTTGTGGCCAAAGGGGATGACCCCAAATTGGCTAATTCTGAGTGTACATCAGATGCCTGGGTTGACCATTCACAAGACAAGTAAACACAGCTGCCCTTGATAGGGGGTTTGAACGCACCAAGTCAGCTGTAGAGTTGCAGACAGAGTTGGAGGAGATGGCAAAACGGGATGCTGACACTCACCCCTGGCTTTCTGGCTATGATGACCTCCATCAGCTTCCTATGATAAGGGGTACCCGTTGGAGGAGGAGAACCCCCTGCGTGATCACCCTCAGCCTTTCAAAGAAGGGCTGCAGCGACTTCAGGAGACGGCCCTCCCAAATGCTGTGCTGCTTTTTGAGGCAGCTATGCAGCAGGATCCTAAGCACATGGAAGCTTGGCCGTATCTGGGTACCAACCAGGCAGAGAATGAACAAGAACTGTGAGCCATCAGAGCATTGCAGAGGTGTCTGGAGCTAAAGCCAGATAAGCACTGATGGCCCCGGCTGCAGGCTTTACCAATGAGCCTCTGCAGTGACAGGCCTGTGAAACCCTGCCACACACCAGCCTGTGCCTATCTGGTGACACCTGCTGAAGAAGGGGCTGGCGGGGCAGGACTGGGCGCCAGCAAGCATATCTTGGGATCTCTGTTGTCTGACTCCCTGTTTCTTGAAATGAAAGAGCTCTTCCTACCAACTGTGCAACTGGACCCTACATCCATTGACCCTGATGTGCAGTGTGGCTTGCAGGTCCTTTTCAACCTGAGTGGAGAATACGACAAGGCCATGAACTGCTTCACAGCTGCCTTCAGTGTTCATCCCAATGACTATTTGCTGTGGAATGAAAACCAGAGTGAAGAAGCAGTAACTTCATACTGCCAGGCCCTTGAGCTCCAGCCTGGCTATATCCAGTCCCGCTATAACCTGGGCATCAGCTGCAGGGCTCACTGGGAGGCTATAACCTGGGGCTCACTGGGAGGCTGCGGAGCACTTTCTGGAGGCCCTGAACATGTGGAAGAAAAGCCGGGGCCCTCGGGGTGAAGGAGGTGCCATGTCGGAGAACACTTGGAGCACCCTGCATTTCGCATTCTGTGTTAGGCCAGAGCGACGCCTGTGGGGCGGCTGATGGCTGGAATCTGTCCACCCTGCTAACCGTGTTTGGCCTGCCCCAGTGACAGTGGGATGGGCTGCCCTGTGGTGTCCGCCTAGATGGGTCCCCCCTCTGGATGTGATGTGAGTCCCTCTCCCCAAATGCACCTACCAAGCGGGTGGGCTGATGGCCATAAGCAGTAAGGCCTGTTAGAAGCTGCCTCATCATAGGGGTGGGTAGTCCATGTTCCAGTTCCTAGATAATCGTAGGAAAACAAGGCTTGTTTTCTCTGAGTCCCTTAGTAATTCAAGGGCTGTACATCCAGCTACAGAGCCCTCTGCTCATCATGCCCGTTCTCTGCTCATCATGCCCGTTCTTTTTGGATAGGACCCAGGGATCTAGGCTAACTGTTGTCATCAGCTACCATTTCTGATAGGGTCTACCACATTTGTCATGTCTGTCCTTTCCCCCACTGTTACTGGGAATTGGTAATGGTTCAGGGCAAGCAGGAGGTTCATCTACTGCGCGCCTCCAATGATGACTGTCTGGGATGGGATGTTAGGAGTTGGCCTGTTGGATTGAATTGTTTATTTGGCTCTGCAGAGCTGAGTTTTGGTAGGGGTTCTAGAGTTCCGTCATTCTTGGACCTCTCCTGGCTGAGCTCCGAGTCCCTGTGAGTACGATGCTGATGCAAAAATGCTGTGTCATCATCCCAGCAGTCCTCAGGAGCTGCCAGGGCCAACAGTTACAGAGTGTCTGTCTGAGTGTGGGGTGGGAGGAAGGTTCACTTGTGAAATGAGGCTGGGTGGGAGCGGGGAGGGACTAGATCAGATGAGATCAAGAGCTCTGTTCTGGGGCCTTGGTGGGAGAACAGAGCAAGTGGGAAGGGGGTGTGATGAGTGCAGCAATCCCTCCTCGTCTTAGAAGTACCTGTGAATAGGAATTAGGCTAACTCTTCTAGTAGGTTGGTTCACAGGTTGCAAACTTGCTAAATTTCTAGCAAAGAGCAGGTTCAGTGTTACCATAAGACTTGGCTGTACCTCTTGCAATGTTTCTAGGGGAAAGCACTGGAAAATCCCCTTCCCCCATATTGTCTCCAGAAGGTTAAAATTGAGGGAAGATGAGGGAGCAGCTTGGATTCTTCTCAATTGTCCCTTGCATGGGGAGATACACTAACCCCTAGAAATGACTGCTAAGCCTCTTGCCTTGTCTTCAAGTGGCTAATGATCAGATATATATATATATATACATATATATAGATATATATATGTATATATATATATATTTTTTTTTTAACTACCGTGGACCCAAGATTCCATTCTGAAATTTATTTTTCTTCGTGTGAATATGTATAAATGATTTACAAATAAGACTAAAATATTTGTTTAAAAAAAAAAAAAAAAACAGCCAGGTCTGGTGGCTCACGCCTGTAATCCCAGCACTTTGGGAGGCTGAGGTGGGCGGATCATGAGGTCAGGAGATCCAGACCAGCCTGGCCATCATAGTGAAACCCTGTCTCTACTAAAAATACAAAAAATTAGCTGGGTATGGTGATAGGCGCCTGTAATCCCAGCTATTCCAGAGGCTGAGACAGAAGAATTACTTGAACCTGTGAGGTGGAGGTTGCAGTGAGCCAAAATTGCACCATTGCACTCCAGCCCAGGCGACACTCCAAGACTACATCTCAAAAAAAGAAAACATAAAACAAATACATATATCTGTGAAGACTAGAATGCTAGAATGAGAAGGAATAGGACAAATCTCTTTTTTTATGGGATATATTAAAAGAATTTGAGGCTGGGCGCAGTGGCTCACGCCTGTAATCCCAGCACCTTGAGAGGCGGAGGCGGGCGGATCACCTGAGGTCGGGAGTTCGAGACCAGCCTGATCAACATGAAGAAACCCCGTCTCTACTAAAACATACAAAATTAGCCAGGTGTGGTGGCGCATGCCTGTAATCCCAGCTACTCCGGAGGCTAAGACAGGAGAATTGCTTGAACCCGGGAGGTGGAGGTCGTGGTGAGCCAAGATTGCGCCACTGCACTCCAGCTTGGGCAACAAGAGCAAAACTCCATCTCAAAAAAAAAAATGTTTGAATAATGCCTTTAAGAGTTGGTGGTTTGTAAGTTTCTAAACTGAAAACCAAACATAAATCCTTGAATTCAGAAATGCAGTGTGTCAAAAAGTGAAAAAAAAAATTACTTAAAAGAAATAAGCTGGATAACACCAAAGAGAAGAAAAATACTAAAAATCAGTGTGAGAAAGAGGTAAGTTGCAAAGATGAGAGCAAAATTTCTACAGCTTTTATAAAACCCAAAACATAAATAGGAATGGAGCTAAGAGAAAGTATTTATTAAAGCTAGAAGTAGATACTAGGCTAAAATACCTTTAACAAAAAACAGTAAATTAAAATATATTTTTAAAACCCTGAGTGATTTGTTTACCAATAGGAGCTTTTTAAAAGTGTACTTCAAGAAGAAAAAATAATATTTCATGTATAAGATTAAAAATGAAAGTGTGGCCGGACGCAGTGGCTCACACTTGTAATCCCAGCACTTTGGGAGGCCAAGGTGGGTGGATCATGAGGTCAGGAGATTGAGACCAGCCTGGCCAACACAGTGAAACCTGTCTCTACTAAAAATACAAAAATTAGCCAGGCGTGGTGGTGCGTGATTGTAATCCCAGCTACTCGGGAGGCTGAAGTAGGAGAATCGCTTGAACCCAAGAGGCGGAGGTTGCAGTAAGCCGAGATCATGCCACTGCACTGTAGTTCAGGCAACAGAGCGAGACTCTATCTCAAAAAAAAAGAAAGTGTAAGAGACTTGATTTGGAAATATCAAACCCTGATGGACATTGAACTAAAGATTAGACTTTGGCAGCACCAAGCAACTATTTAGATATAATGAAATTGCTATTTAATTCATTGCATTTAAGTTAACAAATCCTGTGCCATTTGCACAGTTTAACTGGTGGCAGAAAAATCTACTTCTCTTCAGAAGATTTTTGTCCCAGTACAACCTTGTTAAAAATGGGTGGCACTTTGATAGAATTTTTTTTGGAATATTGATGATTCTTCTGTCAGGAATGATTTGTATCAAAGGACAGACAGTGGCACAGAGAGTGACCACAGGCATCTGGACATCCCGGGTGACTGGGCCATGAACCCACCACATGG
Organism: Pan troglodytes; assembly: GCF_028858775.2. Classification (NCBI taxonomy): domain Eukaryota; kingdom Metazoa; phylum Chordata; class Mammalia; order Primates; family Hominidae; genus Pan; species Pan troglodytes. Next base: position 1,935,041 of record NC_072398.2, read on the forward strand.
TTAAGGAGGATGAAGTAATAACGTCCACTGAGTACGTGGCCACAGAGCAACTCACCAGAAGACACAGGCTGGTCTGCGTGGCCCTTTTCTCTGGGGAGGCTCTTGGGGAGCGGCTGGTGTTGCGAAGCCTCTGGGATCACCTCTAATGCCTGAACAAGAGAATGACCGTGTACATACTGGACAGCAGCATGATTCCTAAAAAGAAAATATTCTGAAATAACATTAGAATAAAAATCAGTCCCCCGAGGATGGAGCTCACTGGAGAAAGTGAGCAGAAGTCACCGACACTCGGTAAATTGAATTGGTCTGGGTCACACTGAAATAAGCTACCGTGCAGATGATCATGCTACTACTGGAAGATAATTTATGTTTTTAAGTCTCACCTACCACAAGATGCTAGGGCTGATGGTGATGGCCTGGAGCATGCTCAGGAGGCAGGTGGTGGTGATGGCCAGACCCCTCATCACCCTGTTCATGGAGAATAATGCTTGACATTTGAAGTCCTTCCAAAAATTCAGTGACTCAAACACCATCTAAAGAGAAAAAAATCCACTACAGTGGGGTGCATCATTGAGTGAACAAAAGTCAAGTGACAGGTGATCAGGTCCGTGTGCTTCGGCCTGTGATCCAGGAGTGTGAAGATGAAGAAGAAAAGGAGAGAGGTGTTGACTAGGACTGCAATGTCAGCTTGAAAATAGAAAGTATTTTTTAGTAATTACATAAGCCAAAATTGTGTTCTTAATCATGAACTTTATGTATTTTTCATATTTTACTTTTTTTTTTTTTTCAAGACAGGGTCTTGCTCTGTCACCCAGGCTGAAGTGCAGTGGTACAATAACTCACTACATTCTGGGCCCCCTGGGCTCAAGTGGCCACCTGCCTTCGTCTCCCAAACAGCTAGGATTCCAGGTGAAGCTAATTGTTAAAAAATTTGTAGTGGGGATGGAGTCTCGCTATGCTGCCAGGTTTGTCTTTAAAGTGATTCTCCTGCCTTGGCCTCCAAAAGCACTAGAATGACAGGTGTGAGCTACTTCACCTGGCCAGAAATTGGCTTTGTACATCAGAAAAACCCCAAAAAATCTCACTTCATCATTGTTAATTCTGCATTAGTCAAAATTATCACAAATCACTTTTATTGTTTTGCCCTCTTAATCTTGGTAAGCCCTATCTCATATAAATTCTTGATAATCCAGCCTCTGCATCATTTTCTATACCAATTAGCATATGAAATACCAACACATTCACAGTCTTCCCCTTATAAGATTCACACTATCTATTCCTGGGTATAGATACCCATGGTACCTGGGCATCCCTCTTTAGAAATCGTATCTTTGTTCTGCATTCTTATTTTATATTTAGCACATCGATGCTACAAATATATAAAATTACCCAATCATATGTGCACAGTGGAACTGAATAAAATTTATGCTAATAGGGAAAGAATCACCAAAACAATTGAAAAAAATAATATCTAGTTGTCTTTCTGATATGCCGACCTTTCAACACTTTTAATTCTTTGTCTCTCACATTTTGAACCTTTATGATTAGATGTTTGAACCTACCATAGTAATTCAGGATAGTATCCTTATTTTTCACCAACAAATTAGCAATTTTGATCCCATGTGCAACTTCTCATACCCATTGCCATGGAATGTATATTTGCTGTATCTGAGAATTAGAACATGGACACCTTTGGAGGGCATTATTGTGCTTACCAAACCCTATTAGCTGTATCACATAAAAATGGCTCTGGCTCTCTTACAGTTTAGTTTCCATCTCAAAAATAAATTATCTACATCTCAACAGAGGATCCCCAGTGTCCAGCTCTGAATTGTCAAGAGAATAACACTAGTTGTAATCACTTGTGACAACCATAAAGTTGCATCAAAAGGATCAAATGCTGATCCTTTTCTTGAGATTCCACTTAATACAGAGATCTCCTCTTTTGCTTTGAAAACACTTATTTCTCCAATAATAAAGGTAGTTTCCCTCTAGTTTTATTAGGATATCTGTAATATCAGAACACCTGGCATAATTTCACTGAGCAATTTTGAAATTACTCTCTAATGTTACTGGCCAAGGTGCAGGCATAATTGTTTTATCAAATTAATCCAGTGATTAGAACAAGTCAACTTAACGATACAAAAAATTAGAAAACCATTCCACACCGCTCAGTTTTTTTCTGAGATGACAGCTGTCCAATTATATTTTAAAGGTCACTTATCACAATACCATCCCATGTATGGAGCTATAGGTGATAGATTAGGTAGATGTAGATATCTCAATGCAGAAATGGTGACAATTAGTATTTTTGGCTCTTACTCAGAAATTAATGGCTAAGGTACAAAATTTCTCTAAAACAACCTCATATGTATGAGCTAATCATTTCAACCTCATATGTTGAAATGATTGCTAATACATCTGCAAAATCTTAGTAAAGGAACACACTTCCAGAACCAAACAACTGACAGTTCCATGAACACGCACCTTAACCCTCAGCACAACTTGGTTTTGCTGTCATGATAAAACCAGGAAAAGAGCCAGGATATCGTTGATTTAAAGGCTTAATGGTCTCTCTTTTGGGGATTATAGCTTCGGTAAAAGAATACTTGGACGTGGACTATTAATATATGTGCAATTATTTATAAACTACATGTCCATATAAATTTGTTAATAAAACACATGGAAGCCATATAACAGAAAGAGAGAAAATAGGAAACCTGATGTTTTATTCTCTTAAGATATATTTAGTTCACCCTATGTATTTCACACCCTTCTCTCTACAAATAACGATCACATGCTGAAAAATACTTTATCTGCTGAATCATCAGATGGAGTCTCTCTCTAACAAGTCTCTTGAGGTCATTGGTGTTGAGACTACACAAGGAAGGATCACAATACTGTGGATTAGAATTGACAGCTAAAGTATATTATTTTCATTATTCCTTTTGGAAATTTATCTCTCAGAATCTAACTACTGATCATTGTCAAAGACATATTTGTGCACTCAAAAGTCATTTGTCATTTATTTAAATTTTAAAGTTAATTTTCTGTCCTAGTTTTTACTTGATGAATCTGGCAACTTCACTATGAATCACAGGATTTACAATAATATGGTACTGACCTGGGAGAAACAATATAGAAGAACATAATCAGAGAGCTTATCTGTAGGTGGGTCAGAGTGCAAAGGACTATTGGGTCCTACCTGATACATTAAAAACTGATCAATCTAAATGCACATCTCAGCCCTCACTGTGAGAAGTGACAGCCATGGGTGACTGGGGCTGAGGGTGAAGCTCCCGAGCCCTCTCGGGAAACAGATAATGCAGATCAAGTTCATCCTTATGTTGGCTTTCACCTCGGACTATTCTAAATATTGTAAGTCCCAGGTATTTACGTAATTATGAATAATGATGGGAAAAAATTACCATTGAATGAACAAGAAACGAAAGACTGATTATAAAGTCTTGAGCTTAATCGACACCTCTGAAAAGAGGAGTGTACTAGAATGAAAAAGCCATTTACACAAATCCACAAGCAATTTTACATGCAATTAATGTGTTCTTTGAAAAAAAAAGTATCCCGTGTTTTGTTTTATTAATAAAAATGTCGTTGTTATTATACACAAGTAACAGCCAGCATTTTAAAACCTATGACTGGTCATTGATAACATAAAGTGATCATGAGAATTTCACGTTAAAAGTCAAAGAGGAGATGGCTAATGTATGCTGGGCTTAATACCTAGGTGATGGGTTGATAGGTGCGTGGGCCCAGACTCCCCTTTTCTCTGTGATTGGAGTGGATGCTAACAGTGAGGAGAAGCCAGACAGTGGGAGCAAGCACTTCCAAGCCTGTGGGGGTGGGGGAACCTTCCTGAGCCCTCCAGAGTGCAGAGATGCCTGGGTCTGCAGCCATGGCGGCTGTGCCCAGAAGGATGGGCCTCCTGCCTGCTCCAGCTCCCAAGAGCACAGGGATGCCCAGCTCACCTATGGGTCAACCCCCAAGAACATTTATAATTTCTCTAGAATGGCATAACCCTTCTGAAAGCTGACGGGGACCTTGGGAATCTTCTTCCAGAGGGTCCTGGGTCAGGGATGTTGGCCTGGCTGTGAGACAGACAACCTCCTACCCTCCCTGTGCCTCCTGGGTCAAGACGTGGAAGCCTCACCAGGATGCACTGCCACTGGCAACAGGCCAAGAACAGGATCCGCTTGGGAGGCGCAAGTGGTTCGGGGGTCCCAGGAGAATTTAGAACTTCCTGCAGACAAGATGCCTCTTTTTCCTCATTTTTGGTCCAAATGATATACTGGATAGTGAGATAAACCTTACATTTTAATTTGTATGTATTTTTTCATTATATGCATAATGTATATTTAAACAGACAGTGGATTTGAAGGGAACAGTATTTGAGATTCATTCTTTTCTTTCAAGTGTCATTTAGTCCTATATACATAGGTTATATATATATATAGTGTATATATATAGCATATATAGTGTGCTATATATATACTATGTATATATAGTCCTATATATATACACATAGTGTGTATATATATATAGTGTGTATATATAGCATATAGTAATATAGTATATATGTAGTGTATATATAGTATATATATGTAGTGTATATATACTATATATGTGTATATATAGTATATATGTATATATACATACATATATAGTATATATACATATATAGGAATATATATGCTATATGCTATATATATAGGACTCTCTATATATACATACACACACGCGTATATATATAGTCCTATATACAGTCCTATATACAGATTTGCCCTATGTGTAACAACTATGTAGATAAAAAAGTTATGAAATTGTTTTTGGTTTTACAATGCTATATTAAAAACATTGAAATTCACCAGTTGAACAATCTATGCAAGGGTATTATGGTTTTTTGTTATTGTTGTTTAAGTCTTGAAATACAGAGATAAGAGCTGAGAGAGTAGCCACTGGTGGAGAAACAGTCTTCACGGGGCCAGTATTTTTCTGCCCCGTCTCATTTGGCTGCGGATCAACACATGTCATTTAGTACAAACAAGCAAACAAAAACAGCAATATGCTTGCGTGCCTACCCCAGGTGCTTTATGTGCAATAATGAAATGAGGAAGGGGAAGATAAGAGAATGGAGAAAAGGATACTGTACCAGCCAGAATGTGGAGTCAGAATGTGGAGTCAGAATGTGGAGTCAGAATGTGATGAAATCACGTTGTGGGTTTCTACATGAGAATGTCTGCTGGAGTTGTAGGAACAGGTCCTGGGTAAAGGAGCAGGTGTGTTCTTAGACGGCCCTCCTGTCTGCTGCTGGAACACATCACCTGTTTATTCGTCCTCCATTTCCCGCTTTGCAGGTGTGTCAGTTTCACTGCGTGACCGTCCGTAAAATCCAAATCTGATTTGCTTCATGGCCAAACCCTGCCATTCACCATAGGCTTCCACTCCTTCATTCAGTGATGTGTACTTCTTCCCCTTCAACTGCGCCCCAGAACCCTTCTACCCTCCACCTTCAAATTCACAGAATTGTTGTTCTGTCTTGACTCAAACTTTTTTCCTGCCACAGCAGAGCACTGAAAGTCTCTTAAGTTACAGCTTCACAACAGAAGTCTAAAGTCTGCGCAGAACTAGCAAATCTGCAGCCGTAGGAGCAGCAGAATGACCAGGCAGCAGAGCTTTATTCCATGTTTTCATCCCCATTCCTACAACAGCAGCGGCAGCAGCAACAACTGCTACTACTTCTAATTGTGATAAAAATACTTAGAATAATAATGCATAATAACATTATTATTATTATGTAGTTGACATTTTTGGTTTATATATGATTATTTGTAATGTTCTACAATTTACCTTTAGTAATACACACATAACTTTTGCATAAACATCAGGACCCTAAAACACCACACCTGGTGATTGAGTCTCACCTATGGACCTAAGGTCTTCACCTGCTGGTGCAGGCCCTCTCACCACTCCATCTCCAAACAGAGGATCTGGTCCACCTTCTGAGTCAATATAGTAGCCCTGACACTCACATGATCTATTTGAGGTCTTGGAAAACAACCTTGCCTTGTTAAAAATCAAAGGATGGGCCGGGCACGGTGGCTCACGCCTGTAATCCCAGCACTTTGGGAGGCCGAGGCGGGCTGATCACGAGGTCAGGAGATGGAGACCATCCTGACTAACACGATGAAACCCCATCTCAACTAAAAATACAAAAAAATTAGCCGGGCGTGGTGGTGTGCACCTGTAGTCCCAGCTACTCGGGAGGCTGAGGCAGGAGAATGGCGTGAACCCGGGAGGCGGAGCTTGCTGTGAGCCAAGATCGCGCCACTGCACTCCAGCCTGGATGACACAGCGGGACTCCATCTCAAAAAAAAAAAAAAAAAAAAAAAAAAATCAAAGGATGGCTTCAAATTGTAGTCAGCTGTTTCGTTAAATTGCAGCAGGAAGAATTTTTTCTCAGCAGCTCTATTTTCATGTCACTTGCTTTCAGAGTAAGAGGTTATTTCAGACACAGTGGTTTGATTTAGTCTTTGTTGAAAATCATAAATAGCCTACAAACAACAAAAAGGGATGAATAGGATTTGCGTTCATGTGGCGTGCGTCATCTGTGCTTTTAAATTTATCCTATGAAAAGAAATAAAAAATATATAATATCGAACATTGGTTTCCTAAATTAGCAAATCAACCATTTCCTCAAGTTATTCCACGTTCTTCCAAGATGCGTCAGAAGCATTCTCTGGAGGCAATTGTTCCAAAAGGTGAAGAGTACTAGATGGATCCCAATCTCACAGGATTCTTGCTTCTATTGTAGAAGAGTTACTTTCCAGGACTTCAAAGGTTTAGAGAAGCTGCTTGATTCGTGTGGCTTGCAGAGGTGCATGGGCTTTGGAGTCACGAAAAGTTAATCCTGGTCCCAGCCCAGCCTCTTAGTAGCTGTGAGGCTTTGCACAACTTCCTTGTCTTGGAAAGTTATATAAACCTCATCTGCAAGAAAAGGCATGATACTGATTGCAAAAATGGCAGCAATTCTTCATCCCTTCCTGTATTTATGCCCTTTGTGATGTGCTTTTATAGCTGCTTTCATTGAGAGGCAGAATCTGTTTCCCAAACCTTGAATCTCACTGGCCTTATTTGCTCTGGCAGTAGAAAGCTGTGAATATGACCATGTGCCAGTTTGGGGCTGAGGCACAAAAGCTCTTAAATGCTTCTGCTTTTTATTTCACAACCCTGTCATCTCCATAATAACAAGTCCATGTTAGCCTGCTAGAGGATGAGATACTATAGGGAGGAAAACCAAAGTGCCACAGTTGACAGGCAGCTCACCCTCAGAAGCAGCATTGCCTAGTCAACCAGCAGCTGACCACACGTGCCTGAAAGGGCCCAGCAGAGACCAAAAGAATGGCTCACCTGAGCCCAGCCTAGAAGGTGGACCAGCTCAATCTAATACATTTTGGGGAATTTTACTGTGAAGCAATAGGTAATACGTACACCTAGCGCAGACAGGATGCCAGGATTCAATGACATGTTGATTGCAAGTTACCAGGCAAACACAAGGCACCCTGTATGTACTGATTTCCTTTTCCCTTTATGTAAAGTTGGATTTCTGGTTAGACGGTGTTGAGCCATACAGAAGTGCATGTAGACATGCATGCATATGATTGGTGCTTAAACTCACACACTTAAATTCCACACCACAGGAGGAAACAGAAAACCACAGCCTGACCATTAGGGCCAAAGCCAAACTGTAAAATGAGAAGTTTGTCTTTAATGTATTCCCTCTACATCTAAAGTCCTGAGGTTAAGGCTGTGGACAAATCTGAAGACATGGGTTTTCTTCTCCTGGGGCCCCTCGTCTTTTTTTCACTGTCTTATCTATAGAAGAGGCTGGGCCCCTGGCAATAGCAGGTGGGAAATAGTAGACTCCCTCTAGATACTTCTTTATTGCAGCCCACTTCTCTCTCTGGGCACTGTCTCTGCCACTCTTGGGCCTGAGGAGAGATGTTAGCAGAAGGAGGGCATTCCCTCACCTCTAGCAGAAAAGAGGGGTTCGGGCCCTTCACTCCCTGAGGTCAGGGGAACCAGAGCCCTCAAAACTGCACTTCAGTGTGACAGTCATTGCCCACAGGGGTCTACTTAGCACCTAGAATGTGGCTGGTCTGAATCGGTACATGCTGGAAGTTTAAAACGCAGAGTGACTTTGAAAGATTTAGTACCAAAAAACAAAGAACAACAAAAAATACTTCATTAATATTATATTTATCATATATTTAAATTATACTATTTTGTATATATTGAGTTAAATAAAGTATTGCAATCAATTTTACCTGTTTATTCCTCTTTTCTGTTGCTACTAGAAATTTTAAAATGACACCTGTGGGTCACACGTGATTTCTGTGGAAATCGCTGCCTTGGAGGATTGCTTCCCGTTTCAACACTCGGGCTCCTCGGACTGCTTCCTCAGAAGACCAGAGGCCATGAAGGTTAATAAGTCTGAAATTTTAAAAGAATTATTATTATATTGTTTCCTATTTTAAATATCATATATATTATTCACAAATGAATGTAACATTGTTTACAAGGTTAAGTGTGTATAAGTGAATGTCCCCTAGGCAAGGTTGGGACAGCCCTCCCGGAGAAGAGCTGTAGCCAAAACGCTGCCTCATTCAGACACGCGCGGGAGCTGTTACCTGTCACTGAGAGTCTGAGGGGGCGGGGCCTGAGGCCCTACCCAATCAGGGGCACCGGGGCGGGGACTGCCTAATCGGGCGCTCCGCTAGAAAACCCGAGGCGGCTTCCGGGTGTGCCCGGCCTTTGTCTCTCGTGTCCGCACGTGCGTGTCTCGGTCAGTAGCCGCTGCGCTTCTCGAACTTCTCTCTCGGCGGTTCAGGAGGCTCTGCCGCAGCCGGGGCCCTCCTGTGACCTGCATGTACTGGGGGATTCGCAGGGAGGATGTCGGGACACCCCGGAAGCTGGGAAATGGTGAGTTGCGCCGCCGGGGGTCTGGAGAAGGGAAGGGGCTGTGGCGGCCCCGGACCCGGGTCCCTGCTGGCGCGGCGCGGCCCTCGGTCCTTTCTGGCGCCCGGCAGGGCTGGGCGGGCAGCGGCACCCCGGGCTCCCGTCCCCCCGTCCCGTGTCTCCATGGCGACTTCCGTCCTGCCCGAATCAGCTTCCCTCCCCGGCCCGCGCCCGCAGCCCCGCGGCTCCTCGGGATCCTGCAGTGAGACCCGAGGCGCCTCGGGGGAGGCCCAGCGCGGTGTGCGGGCTCCCGCCTGCGAGGAGCTGTGGCCACTGGCGTTTCCAGTCCCTCCTTAATCCTGTTAAAAATTAAACTGAGGTTTAATTAAAGCGTTACAGAGTTTGAGCAAACAGCGATTCATGAGTAGGGGAGCACCCAGCCACGGTTTTTGGTTTGTGGGCCACCGGACGGGCTTGATGGAAAGGCTTCTATAAAGTGTCTAAGGAAGCAAACCAAATTTATTTATTTTTTATTTTAATGATCGGGTGGGGCGGGGGTGTGTCTCCCTGTGTTGCCCAGGCTGGTCTTGAACTCTTGGTCTCAACCTCCCGAAGTGCTGGGATTACCCCGCCCAGCCCAAAGCAACCCCAGTTTAATAACTAATTGGTTATAATTATGTAGTTCTGTTATTCGGATTATTTAGGTGGATGGTTCCTGGTTACGTAATCAGAGGTAAATTGCTGATTTGGGGTTGGTCAAGTTTTCTTTCCCTTCAAGTTAATTACAAGAAAGGCATGGAGTACCTTTAGGTTTTCTTGGTGAGGAACTCAGGGCACCATCATCACTTAAGGGAGGAGACCACCCCTCATATGGTCTTAGGCCCAATTTCTGCCTCCAAAGAAAGAAGAAGTAAAAACTAAAAGGCAGAAATGAAATCCACAGGCAGACAGCCCGGCGCCGCGCCCTGGGCCTGGTTACAGATTGACCCTTGACCTAATCAGTTATGTTATCTATAGATTCCAGACATTGTATGGAAAAGCACTGTGAAAATCCCTGTCCTGTTCTGTTCTGTTCTGATGACGGTGCATGCAGCCCCCAGTTATGTACCCCCTGCTTGCTCAATCGATCACGACCCTCTCACGCGGACCCCCTTAGAGCTGTAAGCCCTTAAAAGGGACAGGAATTGCTCACTTGGGGAGCTCGGTTTTTGGAGACGTGAGTCTTGCCAAAGCTTCCGGTGGAATAAAGCCCTTCCTTCTTTAACTTGGTGTCTGAGGGGTTTTGTCTGCAGCTTGTCCTGCTACAACTTCAGTCTAATTTCTTCCTATTTAATTATTTCCACAAGGGTACTGGTTTCCCCTGCATTTTCCAAATGTAAGGCAAGCAGGGTCTCAAATCCATGACCGTATTCCCCAGCCTAACTCTTCTAGAACTTGCAGTAAAATTCTGAATTTCCAGTTTCTTCCTCATACTCTCAAACTCCAACTTCCCCTCTCCAATTTACAACATTATTATTTGTTCTTTATTGTGCATTTGAACCAGATGCAGTATTGTAATTGTTTATCATGTTTTCACTGAGCAGTGAGGAGCTGTTTCTGAACATTTCTCGTGAAAACAGAGAATAATCACCTGATCTAGTCCACTATAAAAAATTCTTTGTACCTCTCCTCCTTTTGTCTTCCCTAGGCACACTCACAAACGTCTTTGGATGGAGGTTTCCCTTTGGAACCTTCACGTGGTGATGTGTCCTCAGCCACCCTCTTGTCTTTTCTGGGTCCTGGGTTCAAAACTGTTTGAGGATGACCTAATGTGCCCACACTGGCCATGTCTCTTGGAGTGTCATAGTGAATGTCAGCTGTTGGGTCCTCTTCTCCCAGAAGACAAGGTGAGGTTTAGGGGTGGAGCCTCTCAGAGGAGCAGCTGGATGGCATGAATCCCCTGGGACCGAGAGGAGTCTCCTGGGATACTCTTCTATACTCTTCCTCTAAAAAGCTAATCCATTGGGACTTAGATTTTTTTTTTTTTTCTCTTACCCCCGTTATCACTCCTTAGAGACAAAATGCTGGTCAGCTAGTCACATACTGGTATTGAGGGAAGAAAGAATTTCTGCCCTCTGGATTGTCTCATACTTGTGAAGGGAGAACAGCTATTCCAAAGTACAAGGAAACCCCGCCCCGCAGTGAGGCAGGAACCTGAAAAGCAAAATGCATTTGGGGCACAGTGGGGACACGGCACAGGTTTCTGGGGAGCGTGGGCATTGAGTACTTCCCTGAGCAGGATGGGGTGGGAGGACACAGTGGGGACACTGGGAGAGACACTGGTGTCATCCAATCCAATGCTGGTATTTTGAGGGAGAGACAGAAATGATTCCTGCCCTCTGGATTCTTTCACACTTGTGAAGGGAGAAAAACAACCTTAAAGAACAAGAAAATTTCTTCCCAGGAAGATGACACAAAAACCTGCCAAGCAAACTGCACCTTAGGCACACAATGGGCCACAGTGCAGTGCACTGGGAAGTTGGTCCTTGAGTACCTAGTCTCCAATGAGGAGACCGGGGACCAGGGACTCTCCTGTTTGAGAGATGGTCTTACTTGACATGTGAGTCAAACATATCTGTGTTCCAGTTAGCGCTGCTCCCTGGGCTGTCCTCTTGCAAAACTTTGTTCATTTATTGGTGCCTTAGGTAAACATAAAATGTATTTCATCAATAGAGCTTTAAAGATAAAATATTTACAAAGAGGCAAAGAAAGAAGTGGATATTTTAAATATATGTAGATATTTTAAATCCACTTTATATATATTTAGTTTTTTAATTAAAAACATTTTTAATGTTATATCAATACATTTGGGGTAGCAGGTGGTTTTTGGTTACAAGGATAAGCTCTCTAGTGGTGATTTCTGAGATTTTGGTCCTGTCACCTGATCAGTGTATGCTGTACCCAATATGAAGTCTCACCCCCTCCCACCCTTGCCCCCAAATCACCAAGGTCCATTATATCATTCTTATGCCTTTGTAACCTCATAGCCTAGCACCCACTTATAAGTGAGAACATAGAATACTTGGTTTTCCATTCCTGAGTTACTTCACTTAGAATAATGCCTCCGTTTCCATCCAAGTTGCTGCAAAGCCCATTATTTCATTCCTTTTTATGGCTGAGTAGTATTCCACCACATTTTCTTTATCCCCTCATTGGTTGATGGGCATTTTAGGTTTGTTTCGTATTTTTGCAGTGGCAAATTGTGCTACTGTTAACATGCGTGTGCAAGTGTTTTTGTTTGTTTGTTTTTTAATTGAGACAGAGTCTCACTCTGTCACCCAGGCTGTAGTGCAGTGGCACGATCTTGGCTCACTACAACCTTCCGTCGCCTGGGTTCAAGGGATTCTCATGCCTTCGCCTCCCAAGTAGCTGGGACTGCAGGCATGCACCATCACGCCCAGCTAAATTTTTTTTGTATTTTTAGTAGAGATGGGGTTTTGCCATGTTGGCCAGGCTGGTATCGAACTCCTGACGTCAGGTTATCCACCTGCCTCAGCCTCCCAAAGTGCTGGGATTACAGGCATGAGCCACCATGCCCAGCCGTGTTTTTTTCATATAATGACTTCTTTTCCTTTGGGTACATACCCAGTAGTGGCACTGCTGGATTGAATGGTAGTTCTACTTTTAGTTCTTTAAGGAATCTTCATACTGTTTTCCGTGGCGGTTGTACTAGTTGACACTCCCATCAGCAGTGTAGAAGTGTTCCCTGTTCACCACATCCACTCCAGCATCCCAGCATCTATTGTTTTTTATTTTATGATTATGGCCATTCTTACAGGAGTAAGGTGGTATCTCATTATGGTTTTAATTTGCATTTCCCTGATAGTGATGTTGAGCATTTTTTCATATTTGTTGGCTATTTGTATATCTTCTTTTGAGAACTATTCATGTCCTTTGCCTACTTTTTTGATGGAATTTTTTCTTGCTGATTTGAGTTTTTTGTGAATTCTGGATATTAGTCCTTTGTAGGATGCATAGTTTGTGAAGATTTTCTCCCACTCTGTGGGTTGTCTGTTTACTCTGCTGATTATTTCTTTTGCTGTGCAGAAGCTTTTTAATTTAATTAGGTGCCATTTGTTTATTTTTGTTTTTGTGCATTTGCTTTTGGGTTCTTGGTCATGAGTTCTTTGCCCAAGCCAATGTTTAGAAGAGTTTTTTTGATATATTTTATTTTCATTCCCCTGAGCGTATGTGGTAACTTTCTGAGGTCTCGTCTCTTCTTTTGGGTAGTTTCAAATGAAATTCTAGGGCTTTTAATCAGGAGTGCTACCAGGGAAGAGAAATAGGAAAAATCTCTCTTCCTTTATGGTTACAGAAAGTGAATACATTTCCACACACAAAAGTGTGGTACATAAATTGGTGAATTACAAAAATTAACCAAAACATCAGTTTGTTTCCTGCAGGGTGAAGAATTTGTTAGAGTGGGTAAGTCTGTGCTGTTTTCTGTTGCCTGCATTTGGCACATTAATGCTAAATCTGTACAGCAACCTTGCCCGATCACTGTGGCCAGGATTTCCAATACTGTGTTGAATGGGAGTGATAAAAGCAGAGGTTCTCTACTGCTCTTTCCTGATCTTGAGAGAAAAGGGTTTTTTTGCTTGTTTGTTTTGGTATTTCAGCATTGATGGTGATGTTAGTGCTGGTTTTTCATACTGTAGTTTCCTTGTAGTCCTAGTTTATTGTGTATTTTTATCATGAGTGGGTCTTAATAATTTGCCAAATACTTTTCCTGCATCAGTTGCAATAGCTACGATATTTCAGTCATTTTGCTAATGTCATACATTACACTGATTGATTTTTCATATATTGAACCATTTTATTTTAGGGATAAATCTCACTTGGTTTTGGTGTATAATCCTTACTGTGCTGCTAAATATGGCTTGTGAGTACTTAAGTGAGGATTTGTGCGTTAGTACTTAAGTGAGGATTTCTGGGTTAAGTACTTAAGTGAGGATTTCTGGGTTAGTATGATGCTACATATGGTTTGTTGGTATTTAAGTGAGGATTTCTGCATTAATAGTTATAAAGAACATTTGTAGCTTGTTGTAGTATCTGTCCAATTTAGGGGTTCTGATTACTACATCAATGTCATATAACTGTGAGTCTGTTTAGATTTTCTAATTCTTCATGATTCATTCTTGGTACACTGTGTGTTTCTAGACATTTGTTCACCTCATCAATGTTATCCAACTTGCTGGTGCGCCCTTAGAGACTTTTTACATAAGATTTAAGACACAGATTTCTTTTATATGTGTTTTACTCTTATTGTATATGTATTCTGCTTGTTTTGTAAATGTTTATTTTAGGTTCAGGGGTACATGTACACAATAGCAAATACATGGAATCAACCTAAATGCCCATCAACAGTAGACTGGACAAAGAAAATGTGGTATATACACATTTGTGAATAATGCTACAGTGAACCTATGCATGCATATTTCTTTATGGTAGAATGATTTCTATTTCTTCGGATATATACTCAATAAATGGGATTGCTAGGTTGAATGGGAGTTCTGTTTTAATTTCTTTGAGAAATCACCACACTGCTTTCCAAAATGAGTGAATTGAATTCCCACCAGCAGTGTATAAGCATTCCCTTTTCTCCACAAGCTTACCAGCACCTGGTTTTGTTTTGTTTTGTTTTCACTTTATTATTTTTTTGAGGCAGTGTCTTGCTCTGTCACCCAGGCTGGAGTGCAGTGGCACGATTTTGGCTTACTGCAGCCTCTGCCTCCTGGGCTCAAGCAGTCATCCCACCTCAGCCTCACGAGTAGCTGGGACTATGGGCATGTGCTAACAGGCCCGGCTACTTTTTTTATTCTTTCTTAGAGACAATGTCTCACTATATTGTCCAAGCTGGTCTCGAACTCCTGGACTGAAATAATCCTCCTGCCTCAACCTCCTGAACTGCTGGGATTACAGGCATGAACCACCCTGCCCAGGCTATTTTTTGAATTTTTAGTAACAGCATTATGACTGGTATAAGATGGTATCTCATCGTGGTTTTAATTTGCATTTCTTTAGTGATGAGTGATAATGTTCATTTTTCTCATGTTTGTATATCTTTTGAAAAGTGTTCATGTCCTTTGCCCACTTTTTAATGTTTCATTCTTGTTTCCTCTTTGCTTGTTAATTTATTTAAGTTTCTTACAGATTCTGGATATTAGACCCTTGTTAGATGCATAGTTTGCAGATATTTTCTCTCACTTTGTAGGTTCTCTGTTTAATCCTGTTAGTTTGTTTTGCTGTGAAGAAGTTCTTTAGTTTAATTATGTCCCATTTGTCAACTTTTTCTTCTGTGGCAGTCGCTTTGGGCTCTTCATCATGAAATACTTGCCAGGTCCTATGTCCAGAATGGTATTTCCTAGGTTATCTTCCAGGGTTTTTTTATCTTTAAATTTTTACATTTAAGTCTTTAATGCATCTAAAGTTTATATTTGTATATGGTGTAAGGAAGGGGTCCAGTTTCAATCTTCTGCATGTGGCTAGCCAGTTATCCTAGCACCATTTATCGAATAGGAAGTCCTTTCCTCATTATTTGTTTTTGTTGATTTTGTCAAAAATCAGATGGTTGGCCAGGCGCAGTGGCTCACGCCTGTAATCCCAGCACTTTGGGAGGCTGAGGCAGGTGGATCATGAGGTCAGGAGATCGAGACCATCCTGGCTAACACAGTGAAACCCTGTCTCTACTAAAAATACAAAAAATTAGCAGGGCGGGGTGGTGGGCGCCTGTAGTCACAGCTACTCGGGAGGCTGAGGCAGGAGAATGGCGTGAACCGGGGCAGCGGAGCTTGCAGTGAGCCGAGATTGTGCCACTGCACTCCAGCCTGGGTGACAGAGCAAGACTCCGTCTCAAGAAAAAAAAAAAAAAATCAGATGGTCGTAGGTGTGTGGCATTATTTCTGGGCTTTCCATTCTGCTCCATCAGTCTGTCTGTTTTTATACCATTACCATGCTGTTTTGGTTACAGTAGCTTTGTAGTATAGTTTGAAGTTGGTTAATATGATGCCTCCAAACTTTGTTCTTCTTGCTTGGCTATGTGGGATCTTTATTGGTTCCACATGAATTTTAAAATAGTTTTATCTAATTTGGTGAACAATGTAATTGGTAGTTTGATAGGAATAGCATTGAATCTAAATTGCTTTGGGTAGTTGGACCATTTTAGCAATATTAATTCTTCCTATCAATGAGCATGGAATGTTTTTCCATTCATTTGTATCATCTCTGTTTGTTTGTTTTTTTTTTTTTTCCCAGCAGCATCTTGTAACTCATTGTAGAGATCTTTCATCTCCTGGTTAGCTATATTCCTAGATATTTTATTCTTTTTGTGGCTATTGTGAATGGGATTGCCTTCCTGATTTGGCTCTCTGCACGGATATTATTCGTGTATAGAAATGCTCCTAATTTTTGTACATTTATTTTCTGTCCTGAAACTGTGCTAAAGTTGTTTATCAGGAGCTTTTCAACAGAGACTGTGGGGTTTTGGGGGGTATAGGATCATATCATTTGCAAACAGAAGTTTGATTTCCTGCCTTCCTATTTGGATGCATTTTATTTCAGTAGTATGTTAATAGGAGTGGTAAAAGAGGGCATCCTTGTCTTGTTCCAGTTCTCAAGAGGAATGTTTCCAGCTGTTGCCTATTCACTATGATGTTGGCTGTGGGTTTTTCATAGATAGCTCTTATTATTTTGAAGTATGTTTCTCCGATGCCTAGTTTGTTGAGGGTTTTTAACATGAAGGGATGTTGAAATTTATTTAAAGCTTTTTTTTGCATCTATTGAGATGATCATGTTGTTTTTTTGTTTTTAGTTTTGTTTATGTTGTGAATCACATATATTGACTTGTATATATTGAACTGTTACATCCAAGGGATAATGCCTACTTAATCATGGTGGTGGAATAGGTTTTTGGTGTGTGCTGGATTTGGTTTGCTAGTATTTTACATCTGTGGATTTTTCATCTATGTTCATCAAGGATATTGGCCTGAAGTTTTCTTTTTCGTTGTTGTATGCCTGCCATGTGTTGTATGCCTGCCAGGATGACGCTGGCTGTCATAGAATGAGTTAAGGAGTTTCTCCTCTTTAGTTTCTTAGAATAGTTTCAGAAGGAATGGTACCAGCTCTTCTTAATACATCTGGTAGAATTTAGCTGTGAAACCATCTGGTCCTGGCTTTTCTGTTTGATAGGTTTATTATTACTGATTAAATTTCAGAGCTCATTTTTCTGTTCAGGGATTCCATTTCTTCCTGGTTCAATCTTGGGAGGTTTTTTGTTTCCAGGAATGTATTCGTTTTTCTAGGTTTTCTAGCCTGTATGCATAGAGATGTTTGTAATAATAGCCTCTGAGGGATTTTTTTTTTTTTTTAGTTTCTGTGAGTCTGGTGGTAATACCCTTTTTGTCACTTCTGATTGTGTTTATATGGATCTTCTCTCCTTTTCTTTATTAGTCTAGCTAGCAATCTATCTTATTTCAAAAAATTGACTCCTGAAGTTGTTGATCTTTTGCTTTTTTTTCTCTCTCTTTTCTTCAATTTATCTCTGATTTTGGTTTTTTTGTCTTCTGCTAGCTTTGGGGTTGGTCTGCTCTTGTTTCTTTAGTTCCTCTAAGTGTAATGTTAGGTTGCTAATTTGAGATCTTTTCAAAGTTTTTGAAGTGGGCATTTAGTGCTATAAAATTTCCTCTTAACATTGCCTTAGCAGTGTTCCAGAGATTCTTGTATGTTTGTTCTTATTAGTTTCAAATAATTTCTTGGTTTCTACCTTAATTTCATTTTTTTCTTTTGATTTGTTGAGGATTGTTTTATGGCTGAATGTGTGGTTGATTTTAGAGTATGTGCCATGTGCAGCTGAGAAGAATGTATATTCTGTTGTTTTTTTGGTGAAGAGTTCTGTAGGTGTCCATTAGGTCCATTTGGTGAAGTGTTGAGTTCAGATCTCAAATATCTGTGTTAGTTTTCTGCCTTTATGATCTAATACCATCAGTGGGGCATTGAAGCCTCCCACTGTTAACTCTGTGGTTAAGTCTCTTTGTAGGTGTGTAAGAATTTGCTGTATAAATCTGAGTGCTCTTGTGTTGGGTGCATACGTATTTAGGATAGTTAGGTCTGCTTGTTGGATTGAACCTTTTACCAATATGTAATACCCGTGTCTTTTTTTGTTTTTGGTTTAAAGTCTGTTTTATCTGAAATTTGACTAATCCCTGCTTTTTTTTTTTTTTTTTTTTTTGCCAAGGGTTAATATATTTTATATATAAGTAAAGATATACAGTCATACATTGCTTAATGTGTTGTTAGGCAGTTTTATAGTGAGAACATAATAGCGTGTACTTACGCAAACCTAGATGGCATAATATACCACACACGTAGGCTATATGGTATGGCCTATTGCTCCTAGATTTACTTTTTTCTGTTTTCCATTTGTGTTGTAGATTTTTCTCTATCTCTTTACTTTGAATGTGTGGGCGTCATTGCATGTGAGATGGGTCTCTTGAAGACAGCATACGATTGGGTTTTGTTTCTCTATCCAGCTTGTCATTTTGCCTTTTAATTGGGGCATTTAGCCCATTTACATTCAAAGTTACTATTTATATGTGTAGATTTGATCTTGTTATTGTGTCGTTAGCTAGTTATTATGCAGACTTGTTTCTATGGTTGCTTTATAGTGTCACTGGTCTATGTACTTAAGTGTGTTTTTGTGGTGGCTGTTAATGATCTTTCCATATTTCGCACTCCCTTTAGGACCTCTTATAAGGCAGATCTAGTGGGAACAAATTCTCTTAGTAGTTGCTTGTCTGAAAATGATTATGAAGCTTCTTTTGGCTGGATGGGAAATTCATGGTTGGAATTTCTTTTCCTTAAGAATGCTGAATATAAACTCTGATAATGCACAATAAATTTTCTGGACATTAGAGAAAAATTACTTGACTGTAGATTGTGGTAAAGTTCAAATTACTGGAAATAGCAATGGAGTATATCCACTGCCTTGGCCTTCATTTCTGCGTATTTATTTGGTGTGGTAATCACCACTTGAGATTCTCTAATTTTTGTTCTTCTAAAGAATGTGAACTATTATTTACTATTATTATAGTAATATGCCATATTATTTGGCTGTTTTATTACCAAGAAAATGGATCTCTTTCCATAAATGGTCTTTTTTCTTGTTATGTATCTTTTGCTTTTTTTTTTCCCATTTTTTAATCATGTTTTCATTCATTTTTACTGTGCACACTAATTTCTTTTATATTGCATGTATTGCAGATTTTTATTTTACTGTTTTTTGTCTTTTAATTCTCCTAATTTTAATATATTTGAATTTGTCAGTCTCTATTGTTTGCTCCTTTTCTCCTATTCATATGTCAAAAAAAACCTTGTCTGTGACTTCTGCAAGTGGTCTATTTATACTTTTTACGTTTGAATATATGACAAATTGATTATTGTCCAACTAATAGAGGTCAATGCAATTCATTTTTTTCCCAATTAAATACTGGTTAGCTTTGTTCCATGTTTAAAGTGCTTGATACTTCCTTCACTATCCTACAATGCCTCATCTGTTATTAGTCAGCTTTCCATATCAATTCCAGCTCATTAAAGACTATATGCCTTTCTCTTGGCCTAGTTCTTTATCTCTCTGCTTATACTACACTGCCCTGAATATTATATTTGAAAATCATTGATGTGTATTAGGCAAACCATCACACTGTTATTCAGAAGACTTTGACGGTTGTTAGGCGTTTGTTATTTCTGTAGGTTTTGAAAAGTAGTTTCTGCTGAACTGCTAGAAAGTCTGTTTCAGGCATCTATGAAATTTTACATAAATATCATTTGTAAGAGGTGACATCTAGATGACATTGAGTTTTTTTCTTTGAATGCATGCCTTTTCACTTATTCTATTCTGCTTTGACATTTTTCAGTAGAAATTGTAAAATAATTATTTTTGGATTATTGAATATTGATTATTAGTGTTAATTACCTCTTGATTAAATTTGGGCTTGAGTGAACCACTTATAAGCTTCTACACATTTTCTCTTTGTGTAACCACGTGGATTGGGCTCAATTTCCCAATTAAAAAGTTGTGACATCATATATGAAATATTGTCTACCAGGGAAGCTCATCAGATACTCAGTGCTCAGAGTGTGTTTTTGTTTGTTTATTGAGGCTGATCCCCCTAGGCACCACTGCTACAATAAAACAAAATAATAGACTTTTGGAAGGAAAACAGGGGTTCAGCAAATACCAGATTGTTTAGATAAACTATTTAGCAACAGTGAGCTACTTTTATCACTTAGGTTGTTGGGATGCCTCTTAAAATGTAAGTTCCCTCATACCAGCAAAGGTTGAACTTTGTAGCAGGTATTTCTAAGGGTAAGTAGTCTTGTGACGGCTCATATTAACTCTCTTATGCACACCAGATAGTAAGACTTTGTTATGATATGTACTGCAGGTATATGCTATAAAGAAAAATCATAACAGCAAATATTACTCCCTGGACCCACCAACAAGAAGGGTGTTCCTTCTCTGCTGCTGCCTTGCTGAACAGTTCAACTTTAGCATAAGAACTGCTGGCCGGGCGCGGTGGCTCACGCCTGTAATCCCAGCACTTTGGGAGGCCAAGACAGGCAGATCACGAGGTCAAGAGATCGAGGCCATCCTGGCCAACATGGTGAAATCCCGTCTCTACTAAAAATACAAAAATTAGCTGGGCATAGTGACGTGTGCCTGTAGTCCCAGCTACTTGAGAGGCAGAGGCAGGAGAATCACTTGAGCCTGCGAGGCGAAGATTGCAGTGAGCTGAGACGATGCCACTGCACTCCAGCCTGGCAACAGAGTGAGACTCCGTCTCAAAAAAAAAAAAAAAAAAAAAAAAGAACTGCTATGTGGGAGAAAGTAAGTGTAGACAGAGTCATAGTTCTAGTGACCAAATAGTGGAATAAATGTTCACCACAGAATCAGGTGAACATCTTATAAATTGACTACAGATTTCCAGTGCTTTCAGTCTCATCCATCCTCTACAAAAATGTGGAATATTTTAGAACTCGGTTGCCTTTGAGGATGTGGCTGTGAACTTCACCCAGGAGGAGTGGGCTTTGTTGGATCCTTCCCAGAAGAATCTCTATAGAGACGTGATGCAGGAAACCTTCAGGAATCTGGCTTCCATAGGTAAGAATCACAGTATTTCTTCACTTAGTCAATCAGAAAGTAAGTGTTTCATGGTTTTCAATGTCATTCCATGATTTGGAATGTACAAAGGGAACACTTTGATGAGTGAATGAGGCATGGACCCAGTGTGCAATGACTCTTGTTTCTTAGTCTATTTTTTAATTGTGATAACAGAATACCTGATCCTGGGTAATTTACAAAAATAATTTTATATTGGCTTATGATTCTAGTGGCTAGAAAGTCCAAGGTTGCATCTGGTAAGGACCTGATGCTACTTCAGCTCAGGGCATGAAGCAGAAGCGAGTGGGCATGTGCAAAGGGATCACAGCAAGAAAATAAGAGCAATTCTTGGGAGCTAAACTTGCTTTTATAACAACCTGCCCTCTGGCAACTAATTCAGTCTTGCAAGAGTAAGAGAAAACATGCATTCCCAAGCAAGGACATTAATCTATTAATAAGGAATCTGTACCCATAACACAAACAATGTTGCCATATTGATGACCAAATTACAGCATTCATTTTGGTGGGTACAAACCATATCCCCAACATAGCACCTAGAGTCTAGTAATTTTTCTATAATTTCAAATAATTTGTAATATATTTCTGGGTCTACATTTTAGGAAACAAAGGGGAAGACCAGAGCATTGAAGATCAGTACAAAAATTCTTCAAGAAATCTAAGGTAATTTGCACTCACAAGAGGAAGCAGTCCCCCTTGGGGTCAATTGTAGTATATAATCATAAGTTTAAAGCAAACAAGGCCAGGCATGGTGGCTCACACCTGTAATCCCAGCACTTTGGGATGCTGAGGTGGGCGGATCACCTGAGGTCAGGAGTTTGAGACCAGCCTGACCAACACGGCAAAAACCCATCTCTACTAAAAATACAAAATTAACCCAGTGTGATGGTGCATGCCTGTAATCCCTGCTGTTTGGGAGGCTGAGGCAGGAGAATTGCTTGAACCTGGGAGGTGGAGGTTGCAATGAGCCGAGGTTGTGCCATTGCACTCCAGCCAGGGAAACAAGAGCAAAACACCATCTCGGGGGAAAAAAAAAACCAAGCAAACAAAATAAATTAAGACAACATCAATTTATTCTCAAAGTTTTTACCAAAAATATATACTTCAATGTAACATGGATGTTAAATGTTTGCAAAATAGTTCACTTGAAAACAGTATTGTTTTAGTCTACTTGCATTGCTATAAAGGAATACCTAGGCTGAGTAATTTATAAGGAAGAGTTTTATTTGGCTAATGGTTCTGCAGGCTTTATCAGAAGCATAAAGCCAGCATCTGCTTCTGATGAGGACCTCAGAGAGCTTCCAGTCATGGCAGAAGGGGAAGGGGAGCTGACATGTCACATGGGGAGAGAAGGAGCAAGAGAGAGAGAAAGGAAGTGCCAAAGTTTTTGGCGTTTTTTTGTTTTGTTTTGTTTTGTTTGAGATGGAGTCTCTCTCTGGTATCCAGACTGGAGTGCAGTGGTGCAATCTTGGCTCACTGCAACCTCTGCCTCCCGGGTTCAAGTGATTCTCCGGACTCAGTCTCCCAAGTAGCTGGGATTACAGGAACACGCCACCACACCCAGCTAATTTTTGTATTTTTAGTAGAGACAGCATTTCACCATGTTGGCCAGGCTGGTCTTGAACTCCTGACCTCAAGTGATCTGCCCACCTTGGCCTCCCAAAGTGCTGGGATTACAGGCGTGAGCCACCATGCCCGACCTTTTTTTTTTTTTTTTTAACAATCGGATCTTTCAGGAACTAATAGAGCGAGAAGTCACTCATTACCACAACAGTGCCACTTATGTGGAATCTGCTCCCATGACCCAAGCACCTCACACCAGGTCACACCTCCAACATGAGGATCAAATTTCAGCATGAAATTTGAAGGGAGTAAATACCCCAACTGTATTCAATACTAAGAAACTGCATATGAGAATATTACTGTATTGTTAATAGCTATAGGGGAGGGAGCCATGTTGTAGACTAATCAATCCATTTATGTTCAATTTGTTTATGTTAGAAAACCTGCACTTTCTCTGATATTGGTAGCAGTGTAAGTTCAGACTTAGTAATAAAAGAAAATAACTAATAAACCATTAATGATGGGGTTGTCATTTTTTGTAGAAGTCATATGATAGACATACTGTGTAAAATTAAATAAGTCAGTGTAGAAAAACCTCCAGATGCCAAATTTTAATCTGAACAAAAAAATTCCTGCTAGAGTAAAACCACATGAATGCATTGTGTGTGAAAAATTCTTCATACGTCATTCATCCCTTCATAGGCACATCATATCTCATTCTGGAAACAACCCATATGGGTGTGAGGAATGCGGAAAGAAGCCATGTACATGTAAACAATGTCAGAAAACTTCCCTTTCTGTCACAAGGGTTCACAGAGACACAGTAATGCACACTGGAAATGGACATTATGGTTGTACAATATGTGAGAAAGTTTTTAATATTCCCAGTTCATTTCAGATACATCAGAGAAATCACACTGGAGAGAAACCCTATGAATGTATGGAATGTGGGAAAGCCTTAGGTTTTTCCCGTTCTCTTAATAGACATAAAAGGATTCACACTGGAGAAAAACGCTATGAATGTAAGCAATGTGGGAAAGCCTTCAGTCGTTCCAGTCACCTTCGTGACCATGAAAGAACTCATACTGGAGAGAAACCCTATGAATGTAAGCACTGTGGGAAAGCCTTCCGTTACTCCAATTGCCTTCACTACCATGAAAGAACTCACACTGGAGAGAAACCTTATGTGTGCATGGAATGTGGCAAAGCTTTCAGTTGTCTCAGTTCCTTGCAAGGACATATAAAGGCTCATGCTGGTGAAGAACCCTATCCATGTAAGCAATGTGGGAAAGCCTTCAGATACGCCAGTTCCCTTCAGAAACACGAGAAAACTCATATTGCACAGAAACCCTATGTATGTAACAATTGTGGTAAAGGCTTCAGATGTTCCAGTTCCCTTCGTGACCATGAAAGGACTCATACTGGAGAGAAACCCTATGAATGTCAGAAATGTGGCAAAGCCTTTAGTCGTGCTAGTACCCTTTGGAAGCATAAAAAAACTCATACTGGAGAAAAGCCCTATAAATGTAAAAAAATGTAAAGGCTTTAATCACTACAGTTTTTGTCAAAAACATGAACAGTCACATACTTGAGAGAAACTGTGAATGTAAGGTGTAGGAAAGTACTTAATTTTCCCAGATTTCCTCAAATACATGAAAGGAATCAAACTGGAGATAAACCCTATGACTATAAGCAATAAGGTAAAGCATTCAATTTTTCCATTTCTTTTTGAAAACTTGAAAGGACTCACTGAAGAAAATCCGTATGAATGTTTAAAATGTGGTAAGGCCTGCAGTTGTTCCAGTGGTATTTGATGGTATAACATAACTCATTCTAGAGAAAAACTTTATGAAGGTATCGAATGTGAGAATGCCTTCATTTATCCTATAACTCACTCAGAGACACATGGTAACACATACTCCAGATTGACCTTGTAAATAAAAGAATGCCCACCAGATTGAAATCCTAGAAATACAGAAAATTCTGAATTTTAACAATTACTTTAAAGGTCATGTGAAAACTCCCACTGGAAATAAATCCTGTAAATGTAAATATTATGGAAAACCTTATGGAAAATAATTATAGTACAATTCTCAGGAAAATTCACTATGTGAATGAGATGTTTTAGGAGCAATAAATAAATTGAATATATTGGTTGCTCATTTTTGAAGAGTCTCTCTAGAATATAGATTTTCACTTCTTTTGAAAAAAAAAATTGAGGTGAGACTTTTTTTTTTTTTTTTTGAGATGGAGTCTCACTTTGTCGCCCAGGCTGGCGTGCAGTGGCACAATCTCGGTTCACTGTAAGCTCTGCCTCCCAGGTTCACGCCATTCTCCTGCCTCAGCCTCCTGAGTAGCTGGGACTACAGGTGCCTGCCACCATGCCCAGCTAATTTTTTGTATTTTTAGTAGAGATGGGGTTTCACTGTGTTAGCCAGGATGGTCTCGATCTCCTGACCTCGTGATCCGCCCGCTTCGGCCTCCCAACGTGCTGGGATTACAGGCGTGAGCCACCACGCCCAGCTGAGGCAAGACTTCTGTAAGTATTCTTCAAGCAGTAGTACAAGAGTTAAATATGTATTCTTCTTTTTTAAGCTGGTAAATAAATTTCCTTTTTCTACCCATTTTAAAGTGTGTTGGTTATATGGGTAAATTGAAATGTATTTCTTTTCCTTTTTTCTTGCATAGCCATTTTAAAAAATATTTTTTAAATATTTAAAATAAAAAATATTTTTTAAATATTTAAAATATAAAATATTTTTAAAATTTTTAAAAAATTTTGTGGGTTACAGTAGATGTGTGAAATGTATTTGTAGGTTTAACTTCTGTGTAGTTTTAATTATTTTGTTATTAATTGGCCATTGATAAATGAGTCTATTTTCTTTGCTAATAGAGTTGCTGTCAATTTGTAAGTATGTAAAGTTTATTATATATTCTCACGTGAATTATTATTTTCATCTGTTGTTCTTTACATTGTCATTATTTTTGGCTATTTGCATAGGTCACATTGGTTTAAGGAGAGAGACCTGTGATCGAACAGTGTCTTGTGTCTAATCTGAGAAAGAAAGCATCCAGTCTTATCATCATGTATGATGTTAGCTGAGGGTTTTTAAAATAAATTCCTTAAAGCAGGTTGAGAAAGTTTCCTGCTGTTCATTATTATTGAATATTTCATTGTCAAGTGTTGTTGAAGTTTTTCTCATGGTTTTTGTGCATCTATTGGAATGATCTTGTGGTTTTTCAAATTTATTCTGTTAACATGGTATATCACATTAATTGACTTTCTAAAATAAGAAATTGGGTCTAACTTTGTCACCCAAGCTGGTCTCAAACTCCTGGGCTCAAGTGATTCTCCTGCCTTGCCCTCTCAAAGTGTTGGGATTACAGATGTGAGCCACTGTGCCCAGCCAAATTGACTTTTAGATGCAAAAACAACATTGCTTTTTTGGGGGGTTAAATCTCTCTTGGTAATGAAGTGTAAGTCTTTTTATATATTGGTAAATTCAGTTTTGTAGCATCTTTTGAGACATTTTGCATCTATATTGAAAGAAATTTGAGTACCCTAGCATAGTTTATAGTGCTATATACTATATAGTGTTATTTCATATATATGTAGTTTATTAGTTCATTCTTGAACTGCTATGAAGAAATTCCTGAGACTGGGCAATTTACAAAGGAAAGAGATTTAATTGACTCCCAGTTCAGCATGGTAGGGAGGCCTCAGGAAACTTACAGTCCTGGCAGAAGGTGAAGGGGAAGCAAGGCATCTTCACAAATTCACAAGGTGGCAGGAAGGAGAAGTACAAGCAGGGAAAATGCCAGATTCTTATAAAACCATCAGATCTCATGAGACTCACTCATTATCATGAGAACAGCACGGGGGAAACCGTCCCCATGATTCAGTTACCTCCACCTGGTCTTGCCCTTGACACATGGGGATTATTACAAGTCAAGGTGAGATTTGGGTGGGGACACGGAGCCAACTTATATCTGTGTGTGTGTATGTCACACCTATGTGTGTACAAGGAGACATCCACTCTGGGGAGAATTAGGTATCTCAGACAGTTGCCTGACAAGTGATTGTTGTGTAGGAAAGCATAGTGACCTTGTGTTTTCTGTGCTGCTTTTTCTCTTGCTGCTGTTATGTGCACTCTTCTGATGAGGTGCATATCCATAGATCCTCATGATTTAGGTGCAGATGAGCAAAGACAAGGGAAATAATCACTTTATATTATCCTCTCCCAGTACCCCTCCCAGTACTAAACTCCTAGCCAAAGGGGGCTTTCGTTAGCATGGCTGCTCACCAGCATTCTAAAGATATAATCCTGTGACCACAAGGCTTGATGAACTTAGACAAAATGACCTTCTTATGGACGCTAACTTCAGCAAGATTTAGTAGCCCTCACTGGAGGCTTAGGTGGTTTTCTCCACTGTGGGTTGCTGGGGTTCTGAACTCTTTCCCTTAATCACACAGATGGTCTACACTGTCTGTTTCCAGGTAGAGATAGTACCTGAAACCTGTAACTTTACATGAGTAGAAATCCGAAATGTTATAAGGCAATTGTTACAGCAAGAAAGGAAAAGACTAGTTATGTGATGTGCTCACATCCAGAAATCTAATAGCAGATGACTCACCAATCATAATAGAGCATGTCAGTTAAAGGCACTCCGTGACTTCAGTCCAGACAGGATCAAGTCCCCACTCTACTCCTGTCCAGTGTCTGAATTTAGACAAATGACTTACCCTCTCGATGTTTAAGTTCTCATCCTGATAATGGCAGCACCTACCTCACAGATTTGTGAAGAATAGAAAGTTACTACATGGCTGCTCATCATAACAGTGATGAATACATTGCAGGGACACTTTAACTGGTGTACATTTACATGTTGGAAACCTTTTAATAATTGAAAAAAATCAAGTAACATTTCTAAGGGTGAAACTAATGGTCAGTGCAGAGTATTGGATTTTATTTGACCTTTTTTTTTTTTTTTTGAGATGGAGTCTCGTTCTGTTGCCGAGGCTGGAATGCAGTGGCGCAATCTCAGCTCACTGCAACCTCCACCTCCCGGGTTCAAGCGATTCTCCTGCCTCAGCCTCCTGAGTAGCTGGAACTACAGGCGCCCGCCACCACACCCAGCTAATTTTTTGTATTTTTAGTAGAGTTGGAGTTTCACCGTGTTAGCCAGGATGGTCTTGATCTCCTGACTTCGTGATCCGCCCGCCTTGGCCTCCCAAAGCTAGATAAGTAATTTTAAAATCCCTTAATCTTCTCAGAAGTACATGGGTTGTATATGTTTGTTCAGTGCTCATCTGTTTATTCACTCATCTCCATAGAACTGTAAACATAATTACAAAATAGTAACATTACAAGAAACTGACAGTATATACTCACATACATAAATACATTATCTGGACATAACAGTGTGATTGTTTTTCTGTGTGACACCCAGATTATGCTTATCTATCAAGCAGTAACCCTGAAAAATTGCACATTAAGAAAGTAAAAGCAATAGTAATTACAATGACAATGATTTACCATAAAGTCTATTATATTTAACATATCACTGTACTAGGTAATTCGTGGTTAATTTATCCAACTATATACAATCAGGTAATATTTGTCTTTAATAGGAATAATTAGTCTATTTTGTTGAATATTATAATGGATATATTTGGGACTGGGTTTATTGCATTGCTGTGTTCACAATACCTGCTCTGTTTTCTTTTTATCTTTTGTACTAAATTTTAATATAATTCTACTTTTTCCCTCATATATATATAATTACATATATAGTTATTTATTATATTTATTTATATTGTTTTATTTTTGTTTTTAACCTAGAAATTGTAGCTTACTTTTAAACACTGTCGCAGTGTCAAGCAACTTAATACCTGTGCCCTGTGGGCAGCAATACTCTATTTAGCATCCTTCAACTTAAAACAAAAATTCTTACATGTATTTAAAATATTTAAAGATACATGCACATGTCCTAAGTGGATAGCACCATACAGTTTTAAATATTGGGGACAGTTTTGTCTGAGGCTTTTTAGATCTTAAAAAAAAAAAAGCGGGGGGTGGGGAACGACATTTTTAGCCCAAAGATACCACCAGATACCACCTTGTGATCCCAGTCACTTATTCTCAGGGATGGACACTATATTGATCTCTAACAGCATAGGTCACTTTCCTCTTGTATACTTTATATAAACATCATGCAGCAGGAGCCCTTTTGTACATGGCTTTTAAAATCCAGTAGGTTGTTTTGAGTTTTTCGGTAATTCTGCATGTTGTTTTGGTTTTTTTTTTTTAGCATTGAATTCTGTTATGTGAATATCAGACAATTAATCACTCCGTGCTGATGCACATATGCATGTGTTTTAGTTGAGGGTATTAGGAACAGGGCTGCTATGTAAATTCCAGAAAATGTATTGGTATTGGTGAAACATACAAGTTTCTGTTGGGAACGTGTAATAATCACATTGTTGTGTTGTATGTTTACGTCTCTTCAGCTGTAGGTGATATTACCAGTTTTCCAAAATTGTACCACTTTTTACTTGTAACACTTTTCATGCCAACAAGTAACGTGTGAATTTCCTAGGGTACCCACATCCTTGCCAACACATGGTTTTTTTTTTTTTTTTTTGAGACGGAGTCTCTTTCTGTCACCCAGGCTGGAGTGCAGTGGCACGATCTCAGCTCACTGCAAGCTCCGCCTCCCGGGTTCACGCCATTCTCCTGCCTCAGCCTCCCGAGTAGCTGGGACTACAGGCGCCCGCCACCACACCCGGCTAATTTTTTGTATTTTTAGTAGAGATGGGGTTTCACCATGTTGGCCAGGATGGTCTCGATCTCCTGACCTCATGATCTGCCTGCCTCGACCTCCCAAAGTGCTGGGATTACAGGCGTGAGCCACCGCGCCCAGCCCAACACATGGTATTTTCTGTCATTTTCATTTAGTCTTCTGGTTGCTGTGTGATGGTCTCAGGCTTTATTTACATTTCTCCGATTACTAACAGACTTGAACATTTCAGCATACTTTTTAGTTATTGAATAACCTCTATTTTGAAGACTTACTTTGCTCATCTCCCGCTATTTTAGGGCTCTTTTTCTTCTTGATTTATGGTGGTTTTTTACATGAAGCTGGATAAGATTCCTTTCTTTGGTATCCCTCTCACTCAGTCTCTCTCTTTCTGTATTTTAATAAGCTCTTAATTTTAATAAAATTTTGTTATTTTTCCCAGTATATTAAATATTTTTTGTTTTATTTAAGAAATATTTCTCTTAAGGCCACAGAGATTTTTTTAAATGAGGATGTATATTTAAATTTTTATTTTGCAATTCATTCAGAATTGAGTGTTTTTGTGGCTAGGAATTCCATTTTTTCCAGTAAGCTAACAAAATATAATTTATTCTGTATTTTGATAAGGTCTTAATTTTAATAGAATTTTATTTGTTCTTTCCCCAGCATATTAAATGTTTTTTGTTTTATTTAAGAAATCTTTCTCTATTTTAAGGCCACAGAGATGCTGTTTTTGTTTTTTTAATCAGGATGTATATTTAAAATTTGATTTTGCAGTTTATTCAGAATTGAGTTTTTTTATGGCTAGTAATTTTATTTTTTTCCAGTAAGCTAACAAAATATAATGAATTTTCATTTGCCGTCACCTGTCATTGTCTCACCCAAGTTAATATCTCACCCTCAAAGCTGACTTTTCTGTGAAGACTGTATAATTCTGTTATTTTCTTCATCTTTCAGTTTTCAGCAGCCCCATAGCACCAAAGAGTCAATGGTAGTTTTGGTCAGAAATCTTCAGTGGGCCTTTTTTGCTCAGTGGATAAGTTATTTTCATATTTTATTTATTTGTATGTTTAATTTTAAAATATTAGTTGACAGATAATATTGGATATATTCAAGATATCTCCAAATACACATTGTGTGGTAATTGTTACAAAATCAATATCATCTGCCGTGACTTAAAAGTTTGTCCTCCGCCTAAATTCATGTTGAAACTTTAAACTCCAAAACAATAGTGTTAAGAGGTGGGGGCCTTTAGGAGGTGGTGAGGTCATAAAGGCTGTGCCCTCATCATTGAGATGAATGACTTCATAAAAGGACTTGAGGGAGTGAGTTCTGCCCTTTCTGCCCCTCTGCTGTCTGTGAACATAACATTCAGGATGTCATCTTGAAAGCAGAGACCAAGGTCTTCACCAGAGACAGTCTGCCAATGGCTTGATTTTGCACTTCCCAGCCTATATAACTGTAAGCAATTGAGTTTATGTCATGTATAAACTACCTAGTCAGGTATTTTGTTAAAGCAGCAGGAAGGGACTGAGACAACATCTATTGCCACCCGTGCTGTACATTAGATTGCTAGAACTTATTCATGTTATAACTGAAAGCTTGTACCTTTTCAGCAATGTCTCCCCATTTCCCCTACCTTCTGGCCCCTGGAAACCACTATGTAGTCTGTTTCTACGAGTTCAATGTTTTTAAGCTCCATCTGTAAGTAAGATCATATAACATTTGTCTTTCTGTGTCTGACTTATTTTACTTAATATTCTCCAGCTTCATATTTTCACAAATGACTTTATTCTTTTTTATGGCTGAATAATATTTCATTGCGTGTGTGTGTGTGTATCACAATTTCTGTATCCATTCATCTATTAATGGGCATTTAGGTTGTTTCCATGTCTTTGGCTATTGTGGAAAATGCTGCAATAAACCTGGGATTGCAGAAGTCTCTCTGAGATACTGATTTTATTTCCTTTGGATATAATCCCAGAAGTGGGCTTGCTGGATAATATGGTAGTTCTAGTTTAATATTGTGATGAGCCACCTTACAGTTTTTTATAATGGCTGTATCAATATTCTCATACATGTAAGGGAATGTTGCTCCCTTTTGGAAGACAATTCTTCATGGATCTCTCACTTCATTTTCCCACATCTTGTATAAGCGTTTCTTCTGGGGTGTCTTTTTCAGGATTTTTTTAAATGAAAGAAACAGACTTGAAGGATGTGTATCTTCAGGTCAAAGGCCAAATAAATACCTGGACAATTTAATAAAGATTATGCCTTTCTCTGAGGCAGCGGTTGGAAGGTTTTCTTTGAAACACATGTTAAAGCACTGGGATTTCTTTTTTTTTTCTTTCTTTCTTTTTTTTTTTTTTTGAGACGGAGTCTCACTGTGTCACCCAGGCTGGAGTGCAGTGGCACAATTTCGGCTCACTGCAAGCTCCGCCTCCTGGGTTCATGCCATTCTCCTGCCTCAGCCTCCAGAGTAGCTGGGCCTACAGGTGCCTACCACCACACCCGGCTATTTTTTTTTTTTTTTTTTTTGTATTTTTAGTAGAGACGGGGTTTCACCCTGTTAGCCAGGATGGTCTCGATCTCCTGACCTCGTGATCTGCCCGCCTTGGCCTCCAAAAGTGCGGGGATTACAGGCGTGAGCCACCGCGCCCTGCCAAAGCACTGGGATTTCTTAACCTTGAGATTCCTCAGCTGTGATCAAAATCTACTGAGCAGAAAGCATCCAGTTGGGTCTCTTTGATCATCCCTGTCACTTGGAGTGGACGTGGGGAACAAATGCAGATATGGAGCTCTTGCTTCCATTTGTGTGATGAATCATCAAATATTTTTCATCAGGCCCAGGAATCTCATGCCTTCTTCTAATATCCATGAAGTTGACAGTCTTAATTTTTTGGCTTGCAAATAGAAAAAAATCCAAGAATGTTCACATTTTTGACCTCTTGGGTGATGATGCGATTGATTCTGATAAATCTATAACCTTATAACCTGGTATAAGAGGAAAGTAGAAAGATTCTCCACAGACCTGGCCAGGGCTTATGAGAAGGCTTCCTGGAACAAGTAGCAAATTCTCTTACCCAAATGAGAGTTGAGTAAGAGAGTAAGATCCCTCCACTCTCCAACCTGTTAGCGAGGTTGTTGTGTGAGAGGGAGAATTGAAAGGAGCAGTCTAAATGTGCTCATATGTTCATTCTCCTAGCCAAAGTAGGAAAGAATGAGGAGTCCCCAAAGCTGATAGAGCACTTTGGATAAATAGAAAATACTGTAAGTTCTTGTGGTTTTGCTGAAAGCAGTCAACAGGCTGCTAGAAACTAAAAGGAAATGTGGGTGTTGGTGCCTTGCTTATAAGCAGAGAATCTCTCTATGTACTCACTGATACCAAAACTCCACTGACAGGGCTTGGGCAGGGTTCACCATGAAAGCAGAAATGTCACAAAACAATGGAGGTGGGGCCTTTGGGGCTAACTCAATGTCTTCTTGTGTTTCTACACCAAAATTTACAGTTAGAATTTTGTTGTATGTGTTTGTGCTTCCCTGTCCCCTAAGTGCCGGAGGGGATTATTCCAGTCTGGGTGGGAGACAGGTAGAAGAGTGTGAGAGAGACAGAATTCTCCATTTGCCACAGAGGGCAGGTCAGTCTTTATCATGAGAACCTTTACACTCTGATATCCAAAATGTTCACCCTGCATGAGCTGTTAGCTGCAAAGACAGAGGTGTCTGTCTCAGTGCTCCTGTCTAGAATGGTAATATCTCTCTGCTAGTAGATGTAGCTGATAATTGAGACTGTGCTTCAAAAAGTTAAAGAAGCAGCCAGGTGCAGTGGCTTACGCCTGTAATCTCAGCACTTTGGGAGGCCAAGCCGTGTGGATCATGAGGTCAGGAGTTCGAGACCAGCCTGGCCAATATGGTGAAACCCCATCTCTAATAAAAATACAAAAATTAGCCAGGCATGGTGGTGCATGCCTGTAATCCCAGCTACTCTGGAGGCTGAGGCAGGAGAATGGCTTGAACCCAGGAAGCGGAGGTTGCAGTGGGCTGAGATCATGCCACTGGACTCCAGCCTGGGCAACAGAGCAAGACCCTGACTCAAAAAAAAAAAAAGTTAAGCCAATGACTAACAGAAATCCTTGAGTTTACAGGATGGCAAATTAAAAAAAAAAAAAAAAACTTGCTAAAACACTGAAATTCCCTCCACTTACGAGATAAAGTAACTAGCTGAAATTGGTTTGAACCAATAGAACCAATGGGACTCTGCACAGAATCAGCTTGCTGACATCATAGCCTGAATTTCCACTATGTTTCCTACTAACTCCCCCCAAATTTACACATATGACCCATGAGGAAGCATGAAGAGATAACTGGGCATGCCCATGGACATTCCAGACCTCCCATTATCGTCCGCTAGTCACCTCCTAACCTCAGAAGCTACCCCCCGTACCTGTTCTAGTAGAAATTCTGCCTTGATGCCAGCAGAGGGAGACAGATTCGGGCTTGGGACTCCTGTGTCTTTGGGAGTGAACTTTCAACATAAAGCTTTTCTCAAAAACAAAAATCCAGTGACAACTCAATGTATTGGCTCTTAGCATATTGGATAGTAAGCACTGTTTTCTCAATAACAAGAAGACCTGAAAAAAACCCAGAGTTCTGCTTTCCAAATAAGGTTTAGTGAAGCTAAGTGGACATATTTTCATTGCTTAATTCTTCCAGCAGTCAAGAAAAACTTGATCACTTTGCCATTTGAAGCCTTTGACAAAAAGAGCCTGCACCTAAAGATATTCTTTGGGGTGTCTGACTCATAGCCACCCTGACACCATTGCAGGTTACACTAATGTGAAAGTCAGTTATAAGCTTGCTACAGAACTCCAGTCAAACTGAATCCAAACTCAAGGAGGGCTGGGGGCTGCCTAGCTTTGTATTCCAATTTTGAGGTGGGTCAATTTGAACTCTTATGAAAGACCTCAAAAGACTACTTGTTAAATATAAATAATGTATTCTAGAAGGAAATTGGACTGGCACAGAAATAGTTCTAAAGGGAAAATCGGAATCTATCTTTGGTGGAAATTTTATGCCCTGCTGCACTATATGAAGCAAAGCTTCTGGCTCTATGGGGCCCCCACTTCACTAAGTATTCCCTAAATTTCTGTCCCTGCTTTACCAATAGGTCAGGGAAACTGATACCTCATGGTGTTCACTGAGCTACTGTCTATGGTGGCTTCTGAACTTCAGTGTCAGCCATGCGGAACCTGAGTGGGGTGGTCACACCACTCAATGGTCAGAACTCAGGGTCATTGCTCACATTCTAGCTGTTTGGTCTTTTGCATTAAAAACTATAGACTGTCTGAAAAAAGGAGACCTTTCAGGCTGCAAACTGGAAATAACCTCAGCAGCTGATTTACTGCTGTGTCCAGTCACTCAATTACAAGTCTTTGGCCGGGCGCAGTGGCTCACGCCTGTAATCCCAGCACTTTGGGAGGCTGAGGCTGGTGGATCACCTGAGGTCAGGAGTTTGAGTTGGCCAACATGGTGAAACCCTGTCTCTTCTAAAAATACAAAAATTAGCCAAGCATGGTGGTAGGCGCCTGTAATCCCAGCTACTCGGGAGGCTGAAGCAGGAGAATCGCTTGAACCCAGGAGGCAGAGGTTGCACTGTGCTGAGAATGCACCACTGCACTCCAGCTTGGGCGACAGGAGTGAAACTCCGTCAAAAAAAAAAAAAAACAGAGGTTTTTAATAAGAGCCTGTTCTCTGAAGAGACTGACTATAACCAGGCTGTGGATTGAATCTGAATCCATGTCTAATGCTGAGGGCAGCACTGCAGCCAGACTTGTGGTTCTTGGTGAAAGGTGATCTTTTTGTCTCACAATGTGGGAGGCCCCTGACCGTTCTCAACAGAATGACTTCACCGACCTTTTGACTCACTTTGGAAGGTATTGTTAATACCTTGTCACTGCTCACACCATCAGCATAAAAACTGACTCCAGACACACCATGTGTCCCTTGAAACTAATCTCTGTCACCTTTTCAAATTTCAGAACCATTTGCACTCTGACAACGTTGTGTCTTTTATCATCAAATCTACTAAAAATT
Source organism: Pan troglodytes (assembly GCF_028858775.2). NCBI lineage: Eukaryota > Metazoa > Chordata > Mammalia > Primates > Hominidae > Pan > Pan troglodytes. The sequence goes on from NC_072398.2 coordinate 1,970,685, forward strand.
GGCTGATTTTACCATCTTTTCCTTCTCCTGATCCATATGTTACAATTTGTTGACTGAATGTAATTCTTTCTAAAAAGGAATAATCTCTTTTTGACTGCCTCCAGGATAAGAATGAAATGTTTGAGAGCTGTAGAGATCTGTTTCCCAAATTTGAGATTCCACACTGACTACCTGAAAAGATACATCTCACTGGCCAGGCGCGGTGGCCCACGCCTGTAATCCCAGCACTTTGGGAGGCCAAGGCGGGTGGATCACAAGGTCAGGAGTTCGAGAACAGCCTGGCCAATATGGTGAAACCCCGGTTCTACTAAAAATACAAAAATTAGCCAGGCATGGTGGCGAACGCCTGTCGTCCCAGCTACTCAGGAGGCTGAGGCAGGAGAATTGCTTGAACGTGGGAGGCGGAGGTTGCATTGAGCCGAGATCGGGCCACTGCACTCCAGCCTGGGAGACAGAGTGAGACTCTGTCTCAAAAAAAAAAAAAAAGAAAGAAAGAAAAGATAATCTTCCTTTCCACTAAATGCAACCCTAGCTTAGTTTGTACTAGACTAGGGTTTAGAGCTAGTCTTTTGCGGCCTTTCATAGAGTTCAAATTGACCCACCTCAAAAGTGGAATATAAAGCCACACAGCCCTCAGTCCTCCTTGGGTTAGGATTCAGCTTGACAGGAGCTCTGTAGCAAGCTTTTAGCTGACACCCACCTCAAAAGTGGAATATAAAGCTACGCAGCCCTCAGTCCTCCTTGGGTGAGGATTCAGCTTGACAGGGGCTCGGTAGCAAGCTTCTAGCTGACTTTCACATCAGCTCTAAACCCTAGCTTTCCCCTAACTGCCCCAAGCCTAGTTTGTAGTAGGCTGAGTGGCATCCTAGCCCAAAGTGGGATTATGATACTCCACCTTAGCTGTGGTTGAGTTTTATGTAAACATTTTTGTCCCTATTTCATCTGGCTTTTCTAGATAAAATGTCTAGGAGAAGGTAGGGAGTGACCAGAATAAAGGTGAAATTCTTGGTGCTGAATGAGATACACTAATTTTGTGGATGTAGTTGGGGAGGGATAGCTACCCGAAACCCACAGAGTAAACAACTGAGACCTCAGGAGATGTGGAGAATGGAAGGGCATTAATAACTTTTTGTCTTTCTGAATCACCCTTAGTGAGGGCCAAAGAAAACTCTGGAAATCATGTTGGGAAAGGACAGGGTTAGTATTGGAGCAGATGGTAGGGCAGGTGCTGTGGGTTCATATCCTTTTGGTCTCTCCACATTACCCTTCACGGTCCTTTGGGATTGTTCTATCTCTCTGTGATGTGGATGTGGAGTTTTATTGAGCATGCATGCTTACTGCCTAGCTGTCTGAAGCTACAGGGGTAGATGATGGAGAACTGTTACTTTTTTTTCTGAGACTTAGTATCTCATGGCTGAGCTTAAGCTGGATCTATGGAGCATTGATCCCATTGTCTACTTCTGTGAGCTAGAGCTCCTCCATCTAGTTTCTACCATCTAGAGATGAATCTTGTCAATACTTGGGTAAACCAAAGACATAAGTCAGGTAAGGGAACCCTAGACATAGCCCGACTCTTGCCTTGTTCCTCTTCTCAGTTTAAATCTTGTTGGCTCAGAGAGATACCCTCAGATGGAGTCTCTCAGGAGTGATTAGAACATTGTACTTCTAGAGAAGCTGGTGGAACAGGGCAGGGTTCCCAGTTCAAAGCTTCTGTCAAAAACTTCCAGTCTGTGTGTAGTAAATCAATCTAGAAACGATCCTAGAGCTCTGGATGGATCATTAAGAGAGGGCAGGATTTCTGTAGATCAGAATACCAGGACACATGTTCATCCGTCACCTTCCGGGGTCAAATTCTCGGTTAAGCCTGTGTGGTAGGGTTGTAGAGCAGTGTGTGCCTGGGAAAGCCTCTGATCACACATTTCCTCAGGGATTTTTTAGGCCTGATGTCCCTTTGAATTTACTTTAACAATTCTTTTGTAATTTTATTTTTTACATCAATTGTAACTTACAAATTAGTATTATTATACATATATAGGCATGTGGGTGTGTTTTGAAGGCATGTCCTGGTTTCAAACTGATTTGTGGTATATTATTGAATTAGGCCCATTTACTGGAATTATAAACTGCTATCCAACTACACAAAGAGTTGAGGATTCTGGGGAGGTCAGGATGGAGATGAAATAGAAGTGAGGAGAAAATAGCTCTCTATCTCACATGCAGATTCTTTATGGATAAAATGCATAATTACCTAAAATTTAAAATACTCAAAAAATTATCTAATCAGTATGTAATGGAAATTATACAGCAAAGAACAAAACAAACACCAAAATAATTTTCTTTTTTCTACATAAAAATTAATTTACATAATGAAATATTCCATGATCCCAGTGTAAAATGCCAATAGAATATATGTAAAAAAAAAAAAAAAGACAATATCTGTATTAGATTTAAAATCTTCTACCATACGTAAGATGAATTGAAATTTTTAGAGTAGAAGAAAGTTTAAAATTAGACAAATGATATGAGCCAGGTGAAGAATAGGATCATTAAGCATTTAATATACCTTGTCTTAGATTCTATGTAAGAAAATGAAAAGTAAATAACAATGGCATGGTGATTTCATCAAACTGAAAAAATAGAAGCATTTCTCCAGAGAGAATGCTATTAAAGGTTGGTGAATATCAGTCTTCTGAGGACTCGGCCTGGAAGAGTAAAGAGCTACAGCCTTTTCTGAGTTCAAGTGGGGAGGATATAAATATATATTCATTTTGCTACTCTTTTTAATATACAAACATATATGAATGATTACACCCTAATAATATTTTCTGATTTACAGAAGTGCATGACTGTCATAAGACAGCCAAAAGACATCAGATGTCTTATATGAAATACAAAATTTGTCAGTAATCAGCCTTAAAGAAAACTGGGTTTACTATTTTCAGTATATTGTTCAAATTCCTTTTCTACAACCACCACAGGTTCTGTTATTAACATGGTGTGTCTAAAGTTGTCACTGCTGGTCATCCGGAAGAATCTGAGAAGCAGCAAGTCTTTGTTTTCACTCCCAGACCTGTTTTCTTTGCTGAATAGGGTCAGGAGACCCCCAGGTCAAGCTTCATCTCATCTATAGATAGGCTGAGTTACCTTTGGTCCAAAAACGGGCTGGTCCTATCTTTCTCCCAGAAGGAGCTCTGGACTTCTCCAGCCAGGGCTGGACCCTGGGACAAGTCAGGGTGGCTGAGATTCCCAGCCCTCAGCAGGGAACACAGGCCACCTGGGAGTCCATGGTGTAGAAGTTCTGCACTGCAACACAGAGGCCCGCAGAGCTGGCAAGCTAAGAGAGCTGCTCCCAGGTCAGCAGAGAATGGGCCTACTGTGCTTGTGTCTGACTAGGTCTTGATAAATGGCCTCAGACTTACCATAGAGGTCACCAGGCTTTTCAGAACTGGCAGCAGGTGGTCTCCTGGGGACTGAGATATGGGCTTCTTGCTGCACCCAGTGCGGACGCTTGGGGATCCACTATGGCAGGCATCACAGGTCTTCTCAGTTTTGCTGCTGTAGGGCCCCCAGCTCATGAACACAGAACAGTCACCTCTCCCATGGCTGAGCATACCCACCAGTAGTGGCCCAGAGTTTCCCCATGGAGAGGCTCCCAGAGGCATATGACAGCCCCTCTGCCATTGCCACAGTAATAGTTCTATCCCTGCTGCCTTTGGTCTGGGGAAGAAACAACCTGAGAGCTACACCCAAGCTTACAGCACACACCACAGCCACCATACCGAGACACTAGTCTTTTCTCCCTGTGAGCCTTCATCCCATTGCTCCCCAACAAGCGGAACCCCAAGCTTATGCCAGCAGTGCAGGTGCCCCACCCAGCAGCTGAACACCCCCAGTAACTATGGTTCTACATTTCTTGGAGGTGGAGCCCCCAGGAGCAAACAAAAGCCTTGCTACCACTGTCTGCAGTGGAACTGCCCTTGCTATCCTCAGACAAATGAATGAACAAATACCATAAGTGCCTTATCCACACCTACAACAAACTGCAGCTGACCCAAGGAGAGGAGACCAGTTCATCTCCCACAGGTTCCACCCACTCCCCCTGCTTGTCACCAGATAGGAAACCCTGGGCTTTGTCCCACAGCACAGACCCTCCGTTCTGGGCTGATTGCACTTAGCAATTGCTAACCGGCTCCTCTTGGGTGGAGCCCCCAGGAGACAAGCAAAAGACCTTTGGCCGCAACCACTATTAAGGTCCCTTCCTCTGCTGCCTCCAAGCCAGGGGAGGAACATAAGCCCTGAGAGTGCCCCAGAGCTGTGGTGGGCAGCCCAAGAGTGCCAAGCCACAGTTTATAGCCAGCATTCAAGTGGGAGAGAAGCCCACACTTTCAGAACATTGAGAGGGAGCATGACTGCAACTGTCAGAAAATATAGGGGAGCCACATGACCAAGCAAGAGCCTACCAACTAACCAGTATGCCTAAGCACCACCTACTGGATCACATCCCGAAGTTCCAACACCAAAAACACCTTGCTAGCATTCCCCTCTGTGAGACCAAAGACAAGTCAGCTACAAATGAAGACCCTGCACAAAGCCTTGGCTCTGCGAAGACATCCAGAAAAAAAAGTGTACTGACTGTACTCAATTTACACTGCAGTTACAGGAACACCCACGTGCAGACATGAGAAAGAACCAATGAAAGAACTCCAGTAACTCAAATGGCCAGAGTGTTGTATGTCCTCCAGATGACCACACCAGTTTTTCCACAAGGGTTCTTACTCAGGCTGAGCTGGCTGGAATGACAGAAATGGAATTTAGAATATGGATAGGAATTAAGATCATCAAGATTCAGGAGAATGCAAAACCCAATCCAAAAAAACTAAGAATCACTAGAGCTGAAAGACAAGATAACTGATTAAAAAAGAGCCTGATGATTCTGACAGAGCAGAAAAACACACTACAAGAATTTCATAATGCAGTCACAAGTATTAACAGCAGAATAGACCAAGTGGAGGAAAGACTCTCAGAACATGAAGACTGGCTCTCTGAAATAAGACAGTTAGAAAAATGAAAAAGAATCAAAAATAACAAAACTTCTGAGCAATATGGTATTTTGTAAAGTGGCCAAATCTATGAATTATTGGCATCCCTGAAAGGGATGGGAAGAAAGCAAACAAGTTGGAAAACATTTTAGGATATCATCCACGAAAACTTCCCCAACCTTGGTAGAGAGGCCAACAGTCACATTCAGGGAAACCAGAGAACCCCTGTAAGATTCTACACAATAAAATCATCCCCAAGACACATAATAATCAGATTTTCCATGGTCAAAATAAAAGAAAGACTGTTAAAGGCAGCTATACAGGGCAGGTCACCTACAAAGGTCACCCCATCAGGCTAACAGCAGACCTCTCAGCTGAAACCCTATAAGCCAGAAAAGACTGAGGGCCTATATTCAACATTCTTAAAGAAAAAAAATCTTCAACCAAGAATTTCATACCCAGCCAAACTAAGCTTCCTAAGTGAAAGGGAAATAAGACCCTTTTCAGACAAGCAAATGCTGAGGGAGTTCATTACCACCAGACCTGCCTTATGAGAGATCTTGAAAGGAGCACTAAATATAGAAAGAAAAGTCTGCTACCAGCCAATACAAAAACACACTTAAATACACAGATCAGTGACACTATAAAGCAACCACACAAACAAGCCAGCATAATAACCAGCTACCAACATGACAGGATCAAATCCACACATATTAATACTAATCTTGAATGTAAACAGGCTAAATGCCCCACTTAAAAGGCGCACAATGGCAAGCTCCATAAGAAGGCAAGACCTGATGGTATGTTGCCTTCAAGAGACCCATGCAGTGACCTAGGATCAAAATAAAGAGATGGAGAAAAATCTGCCAAGCAAATGGAAAACAGAAAAGCAGAGGTTACAATCCTAGTTTCTGACAAAACAGATTTAAACCAATAAAGATTTAAAACGACAAGGGTATTACATAGTGGTGTGAACCGTGAAAATTTGAGATGGGTCTCAGTAATTTAGAAAGTTTATTTTGCTAAGGTTGAGGACACGCATCCATGACACAACCCCAGGAGGTCCTGACAACATGTGCCCAAGGTGATCGGAGCACAGCTTGGTTTTACACATTTTAGGGAGACATGAGACATCAATTAACATATGTAAGATGAACATCGGTTCAGTCCAGAAAGGCAGGACAACTCAAAGCAAAAGCAGGACAACTTGAAGTGGGGAGGGAGCTTTCAGGTGATCGGTAGATAAGAGACAAATGGTTGCATTCTTTTGAGTTTCTGACTAGCCTCTCCAAAATGAGGCAGTCAGATATGCATTGATCTCAGTGAGCAGAGGGGTAACTTTGAGTAGAACGGAAGGCAGGTTTGCCCTAAGCAGTTCCCAGCTTGACACTTCCAGTTATTTGTTACTGTCAATCATGTTCACACTCAGCTTTAAACAATTTGCCAATTACACTTTCAATTTTCCTACAGATGTACTGGTTCATGAAGATGTTGTGCTTATGGGTTTCTACTCTAGTAAGTTTTGGGTCTATGTATGTACCTTTCTTTCTCTGCACTCTTGGGGCAAGGATTTGCCATGTGATTGATCGGAGAATTGTTCATTTTAAATTAGTCCAGAATTTTTATGTTTTATTTCTTCTAAAACAAACAAAAACGGGATACGTGTAGAACATGTGAGTTTGTTACATGGGTATACATGTGCCGTGGTGGTTTGCTGCACCTATTGACCTGTCCTCTAAGTTCCCTCCCCTCATCCCCCAACCCTCAACAGCCCCTGGTGTGTGTTGTTCCCCCTGTTTCCATGTGTTCTCAATGTTCAGCTCTCACTTATGAGTGAGAACGTGTGGTGTTTAGTTTTCTGTTCCTGTGTTTGCTGAGGATGATGACTTCCAGCTTCATCCATGTCCCTGCGAAGCACATGATCTCATTCCTTTTTATGTCTACATAGTGTTCTATGGTATATATATACATATATATATACACCACATTTTCTTTATCCAGTCTATCATTGATGGGCATTTGGGTTGGTTCCATGTCTTTGCTGTTGTAAATAATGTTGCAATAAACATACATGTGCATGTGTCTTTATAGTAGAATGATTTATATTCCTTTGGGTATATACCCAGTAATGGGATTGCTGAGTCAAATGGTATTTCTGGTTCTAGATCCTTGAAGAATAGCCACACTGTCTTCCACAATGGTTGAACTAATTTACATTCCCACCAACAGTGTAAAAGCGTTCCTATTTCCCCACAGCCTCACCAACATCTATTGTTTCCTGACTTTTTAATAAATGCCATTCTGACTGGCATGAGATGGTATCTCATTGTTTTGATTTGCATTTCTCTGATGATCAGTGATGTTGAGCTTTTGTTCATGTGTTTGTTAGATGCATAAATGTCTTCTTTTGAGAAGTGTCTATTCATATCCCTTGCCCACTTTTTGATGAGTTTTTTGTTTTTTCTTGTAAATATATTTAAGTTCCTTGTAAATTCTGGATATTAGACCTTTGTCAGATGGATAGATTCCAGAAATTTTCTCCCATTCTGCAGGTTGCCTGTTCACTCTGAGGACAGTTTCTTTTGCTGTGCATAAGCTCTTTAGTTTAATTAGATCCAATTTGTCAGTTTTTGCTTTTGTTGCAATTGCTGTCGGCATTTTTGCCATGAAGTTGCCCATGCCTATGTCCTGAGTGATATTCCCTAGGTTTTCTTTTTTTTTTTTTTTTTTTTTTTTGTATTTTTAGTAGAGACAGGGTTTCACTATGTTGGCCAGGCTGATCTCGAATGCCTAACCTCATGATCCACCCACCTTGGCCTCCCAAACTGCTGGGATTACAGGCACGAGCCACTGCACCCGGCCTCCCTAGGTTTTCTCCTAGGGTTTTTATGGTTTTGCATTTTACATTTAAATCTTCAACCCATCTTGAGTTAATTTTGGTATAAGGAAGGGGTCCAGTTTCCGTTTTCTGCATATGGCTGGCTAGTTTTCCTAGCACCATTTACTGAATCAGAGATCCTTTCTTCATTGCTTGTTTTTGTCAGGTTTGTCGAAGATCAGATGGTTTTAGATGTGTGGTGGTATTTCTGAGGTCTCTGTTCTGCTCCGTTGGTCTATATATCTGTTTTGGTACCAGTAGCATGCTATTTTGGCTGCTGTAGCCTTGTAGTATAGTTTGAAGTCAGGTAGCATGATGCCTCCAGCTTTGTTCTTTTTGCTTAGGATTGTCTTGGGTATATGGGGTCTTCTTTGACTCCATATAATTTTTTTTTTTTTTGAGATGGGTCTGACTCTGTTGCCCAGGCTAGAGTGCAGTGGCATGATCTTGGCTCGCTGCAACTTCCACCTCCTGGGATCAAGTGATTCTCTTGCCTCAGCCTCCCCAGCAGCAAGGATTATAGGTGCACACCACCACACCTGGCTAATTTTTGTATTTTTAGTAGAGATGGGATTTCACCATGTTGGCCAGGCTGGTCTCAAGCTCCTGACCTCAAGTGATATACCCGCCTTGGCCTCCTAAAGTGCTGGGATTACAAGCATGAGCCACTGTGCCTGGCCAATTTCACATGAAATTTTAAATAGTTTTTGCTAATTCTGTGAAGAATGTCAATGGTAGTTTGATGGGAATAGCACTGAATCTGTAAATTACTTTGGGCAGTGTGGCCATTTTTGTGATACTGATGATTCCTATCCATGAAGATGGAATTTTTTCCATTTGTTTGTGTCCTCTCTTACTTCCTTGAGCAGTGGTTTGTAGTTCTCCTTGAAGAGGTCCTTTACATCCCTTGTTAGCTGTATTCCTATGTATTTTATTCTCTTTGTAGCGATTGTGAATGGGAGTTCATTCATGATTTGACTCTCTGCTTGCCTATTGGTGTAACCGAATGCTTGTGATTTTTGCACAGGGATTTTGTATCCTGAGACTTTGCTGAAGTTGCTTATCAGTTCAAAACGTTTTGGGGCTGAGATGATGGGGTTTTTCAAATATAAAATTATGTCATCTACAAACAGACTTCCTCTCTTCCTATTTTAATACCCTTTATTTATTTCTCTTGCCTGATTGTCCTAGCCAGAACTTAGGAGTGGTGAGAGAGGTCATCCTTGTCTTATACCAGTTTCCAAAGGGAATACTTCCAGCTTTTGACTATTTAGTATGATATTGGCTGTGGGGTTGTCATAAATAGCTCTTATTATTTTGAGATATGTTCCATCAATACCTCGTTGATTGAGAGTTTTTAACATGAGAGGATGTTGAATTTTATCGAAGGCCTTTACTTCATCTATTGAGAGAATCATGTGGTGTTTTTCTTTGGTTCTCTTTATCTGATGGATTATGTTTATTGATTTGCATGTTAAACCAGCGATGCATCCCAGTAATGAAGCTAACTTGATCGTGGTGAATAGTTTTTTGATGTACTGCTGGATTCAGTTTGCCAGTATTTTCTTGAGGATTTTTGCATTGATGTTCTTCAGGGTTATTGGCCTGAAGTCTTCTTTTTTTGTTGTGTCTCTGCCAGGTTTTGGTATCAGGATGATGCTAGCCTTATAAAATGAGTTAGGGAGGAGTCCTTCCTTTTCAATTGTTTGGAGTAGTTTCAGAAGGAATGGTATCTGCTCCTCTTTGTATTTCTGGTAAAATTCTGCTGTGAATCCATCTGGTCCTGGGCTTTTTTTGATTGGTAGGCTATTAATTACTGCCTCAATTTCAGAGCTTGTTATTGGTCTACTTAGGGATTTGACGTCTTCCTGGGTTAGTCTTGGTAGGAGTCCAAGAATTTATCCATTTCTTCTAGATTTTCTAGTTTATTTGCATTGAGTGTTTATAGTATTCTCTGATGGTAGTTTTTATTTCTGTGGGGTCAGTGGTGATAACCCCCTTTATCATTTTTTATTGTATCTTTTTGATTCTTCTCTCTCTTATTAGTCTAGCTAGTGGTCTATTTTGTTAATTATTTCAAATAACCAGCTCCTGGGTTTGTTGATTTTTTTTGGAGGGTTTTTTGTGTCTCTGTCTTCTTCAGTTCTTATCTTAGTTCTTTCTTGTCTTCTGCTAGCTTTTGGAATAGTTTGCTCTTGCTTCTAGCTTTCTGATGTAGGCATTTAGTACTATAATTTTTCCTCTTAACATTGTTTTAGCTGTGTCCCAGAGATTCTGCTACATTGTCTCTTTGTTCTCACTGGTTTCAAAGAACTTCTTGATTTCTGCTTTAATTTTATTATTTACCTAGCAGTCATTCAGGAGCAGGTTTTTTGATTTCCATGAAATCGTGTGGTTTGGAGTGAGTTTCTTAATCCTGAGTTCTAACTTGATTGCACTGTGGTCCGAGAGACTATTATGATTTCAGTTCATTTGCATTTGCTAAGAAGTGTCTTACTTCCAATTATGTGGTTGATTTGAGAATAAGTGCCATGTGGCACTGAGAAGAATGTATATTCTGTTGATTTGTGGTAGAGAGTTCTTTAGACATCTACTAGGTCACTTGATCCAGAGCTGAGTTCAAGTCCTGGATATCCTTGCTAATTTTCTGTCTCATTGATCTAATACTGACAGTGGGGTGTTAAAATCTCATACTATTATTACACAGGAGTGTAATTCCTTTTGTAGGTCTGTGAGAACTTGTTTTATGCATCTGTGTGCATTGGGTGCATATATATTTAGAATAGTTAGCTCTTCCTGTTGAATAGTTCCCTTTACCATTATGCAGTGCCCTTTTTTGTCTTTTTTGATCTTTGTTGGTTTCAAGTCTGTTTTGTCAGAGACTAGGATTGCAATCCCTGCCTTTTTTTTGCTTTACATTTGCTTGGTAAATATTCCTTCATTCCTTTATATTGAACCTATGTGTGTCTTTGCACATAAGATAGGTCTCCTGAATACAGCACACTGATGGGTCTTGACTCATTATCCAATTTGCCAGTCCAACTCTTTTAATTAGGGCTTTTAGCCCATTTACATTTAAGGTTATTATTATTATGTGTGAATTTGATCCTGTTGTCATGATGCTATTTTGTTATTTTGCCTGTTAGTTGATGCAGTTTCTTCATAGTGTCATTGGTCTTTATATTTTGGTGTGTTTTGCAGTGGCTGGTACCAGTTTTTTCTTTCCGTATTTAGTGCTTCTTTCAGGAGCTCTTGCAGCATGGGCCTGGTAGTAACGAAATCCTTCAGCATTTGTCTGGAAAGGATTTTATTTCTCCTTCACTTATGAAACTTTGTTTGGCTGAATATGAAATTCTGAGCTGAAAATTCTTTCCTTTAAGAATGTTGAGGCCGGGCGCGGTGGCTCATGCCTATAATCCCAGCACTTTAGGAGGCCGAGGTGGGTGGGTCACCTGAGGTCAGGAGTTTGAGGCCAGCCTGGCTAACATGACGAAACCCTGTCTCTACTAAATACAAAAAACTTGCTGGGCGTGGTGGCGCATGCCTGTAATCCCCGCTACTTGGGAGGCTGAGGTGGGAGAATCGCTTGAACCTGGGAGGCGGAGGTTGCAGTGAGCTGAGATCGCACCACTGCACTCCAGCCTGGGTGACAGAGTGAGACTCCATCTCAAAAAAAAAAAAAAAAAAGAACATTGAATATTGATTGAATATTGGCTCCCTATCTCTTCTGGCTTGTAGTTTCTGCTGAGATGTCTACCGTTAGTCTGATGGGCTTCCCTTTGTAGGTGACCTGGCCATTCTATCTGGCTGCCCTTAACAGTATTTCCTTCATTTTGACCTTGGAGAATTTGATGATTATGTGTCTTGGGGTTGTTCTTCTTGAGGAGTATCTTAATGGTGTTCTCTGTATTTCCTGAATTTGCATGTTGGCCTGTCTTGCTAGGTTGGGGAAGTTCTCCTGGCTAATATCCTGAAGTGTGTTTTCCAGTTTGTTTCCATTCTCCCTGTCTCCTGCTGGTACTCCAGTCAATCATAAGTTCAGTCTTTTTATGAAGTCCCATATTCCTTGGAGGCTTTGTTAATTCTTTTTCATTCTTTTTTCTCTCTTCTTGTCTGCATGTCTTATTTCAGTAATGCGTCTTCATCTTTTCTGAATGTCTTATTTCAGTAAGGTGGTCTTCACACTCTGATATCCTTTCTTCCACTTGGTCAATTCAGCTGTTGATACTTGTGTGTGCTTCATGAAGTTCTCATGCTGTGTTTTTCAGCTCCACCAGATCATTTGTGTTCTTCTCTAAACTGGTTATTCTAGTTAGCAATTCCTTTTGTAGCAGGAGGAGCCACAGACAAAACTCCTCAGACACCAGGTTAAAGAGGGAAGGAGCTTTATTCAGCTGGGAACTTCAGCAGACTTGCGTCTCAAAAGCCAAGCTCCCTGAGTGAGCAATTCCGTCCCTTTTAAGGGCTCACAACTCTAAGGGGGTCCGCGTGAGAGGGTCGTGATTGATTGAGCAAGCAGGGGGTACGTGACTGGGGGCTGCATGCACCGTCATCAGAACGGAACTGAACAGGACAGGGATCTTCACAGTGCTTTTCCATACAATGTCTGGAATCTATAGATAACACAACCAGTTAGGTCAGGGGTCAATCTGTAACCAGGCCCAGGACACGGCGCCGGGCTGTCTGCCTGTGGATTTCATTTCTGCCTTTTAGTTTTTACTCTTTCTTTTGAGGCAGAAATTGGGCATAAGACAATATGAGGGGTGGTCTCCTCCCTTATTCTAACCTTTTATCAAGGTTCTTAGCTTCTTTGCATGGGGTTAGAACATGTTCCTTTAGTTCATTGTAGTTTTTTATTACTCATCTTCTGAAGCCTACTTCTGTCAGTTCGTCCAACTGATCCTCCATCCAGTTCTGTGGCCTTGATGGAGAGATGTTGTGATCATTTGGAGGAGAAGAGGTACTCTGGCCTTTTGGGTTTTCAGCATTTTTTCATTGATTCTTTCTCATCTTTGTGAGTTTGTCTAGCTTCAGTTTTGAGGCTGCTGACTCTTGGATGGGGTTTTTCTGAGGGCCTTTGTTGTTGTTGTTGTTGTTGTTGTTGATGCTGTTGTCAGTTTCTGCTTGCTTGTTTTTCTTTAAGTAGTCAGGTCCCTCTTCTGTAGGGCTGCCTCAGTTTGCTGGGGGTTCACTTCAGGCGTATTCATCTGATTCACTCCCATGCCTGGAGATGCCACTCAAGGAGGCTAGAGAAGAGCAAAGATGGGTGCCTGCTCCTCCTTCTGGGACTTCTTACCTCAAGGGATACCAACCGGATGCCAGTAGGATCACTCCTGAATAGGGTGTCTGACAACCCCTGCTGGAGGGTCTCACCCAGTTGGGTGGCACAGGGAAAAGGACCCGTTTAATGAAAGACTTTGTCCCTTGGTGGAGAGGGTGTGCTTCACTGGGGGGAAACCCACTCACCTGGGCTGCAAAGATTCCTCAGAACTACCAGGAGGAGAGGCTAAGTCTGCTGGTCAGCAGAGACTGCGGCCACCCCTCCCCCTAGGGGCTCAGGCCTAGGGAGATCCAAATTCTGTCCCTGAGCATCTGGCTGGAGTTATTGGAGACCCTCCAGGGAAGCCCCACCCAATGAGGAAGGGATTAGGCCTGAAGAGGCACTCTGGCTGCAAACTGCCACAGCCGGTGTATTGGGCTGTAGGGACAGGTCTTGGGACCAAGCTGTACAGCCTCCCTGGCTAAAGCAGGGGAAAAGTGCAGCCTGGAGCTGTAGAAATGGGTGCCAACCTTCTCCCGTCCAGGGAGCTTAGCACATTAGGCAGTTGGAGTCCCAGTACTGGCTGCTGCCCCTCCCCAAGGAGCTCAAATGGCTTAGACAGCAGGCAGCCATGGCCAGTGCTGGTTGCCCCTCCCCCTGGGAGTTGGGTAGGCTTAAGTAGATTCCAGCTGAAAGGCTGTAAGAATCCGGGCGTTCCAGGGTTGGGACGGCAGGCCTCGGTGGCATGGGTTTGCGAGTGGGATCTTCCAATCCGTGGGTTGCACAGCTCCATGGAAATAGCACAGTTTCCCTGGCTGGGTAGCGCACTCACTCACTGCCTCCCTGGGCTGGAGGAGGAGGCTCCCCTTCCCCGCCTGGCTCTCAGGTGGGCCGCAGCACCACACTGTTCTTCCTTCTCTCCGTGGGTCACACCATCCTTCTAGTCAATTTTGATGAGAGAACCTGGTTGCTGGTGAAGGATTCACATGCTTATTATGAGTTTTTTAGTTTGTTTGTTTTGTTTTGATTGTCGCCCAAGTTGGGGTGCAATGGCATAATCTCAGCTCACTGCAACCTCCACCTCCTGGGTTCAAGCGATTCTCCTGCCTCAGCCTCCCGAGTAGCTGGGATTACAGGCATACGCCACCACGCCCAGCTAATTTTTCGTATCTTTAGTAGAGATAGGTTTCACCATATTGGTCAGGCTGGTCTTGAACTGCTGACCTCATGATCCGCCCACCTCGGCCTCCCAAAGTGCTGGGATTACAGGCGTGAGCCACCGCACTTGGCCCCCACTTTGTTTCAAATGAAAAAATACTCAGTATTTGAAGAGTCCAGCAAAATCACTCAAACTCTGCTTTTATGTATGTTGGAGGGAATAAAATTGCAAGGCAATTACATTTCATACCTCAACAGGAAAAGCAGAAGTATTCCTTTCATACAATAAACAAGTCATGTAATTATTTACATGATAACATTATTTCATAAATTATTTCGATGTTAACACATCTAAAAATGCCAAGTCCCCACCCACAGATTTGCCATTAAACTTGGACATCCAGGTAACAGGAAACAGAGTCATCCACTGTCACAGAATCTCCGCTCGGCACAAAGGTGGAACTGATGCTTTAGTGAGCTGCTGTTAGTGAGTATACTTTCTTGTGAAAACGTATTTTTCTGCAGCCATAATGGAAGACAGTGTCCCTATTTTTCCCTGGTAGCATTCCCAAAGCTAAGCCCTGGAATTCGGGTTGAAACCACCCCCAGAAAAGAACAAACCTGTGAAACTTACTACACTCCCTCTGGGGAAGAAAAAAGCCATTTAAGAATTTTTAACAAATGAAATATATGACTAGATATCTAATATTTTTCTGATATACACCTCTTTCTTGGCCTTTTGAAAATATTATCTCTCAAGCTGTACTGATAAAATGTATTTTTCAATCAGCGAAAAACTGAAGTTAAAATAAGTGAACAAGTATTTTCAAGGTGACAAACGAGTAGCAGTACTGACGAGCACGGACATGGCTGACTCAAGGGTCAAGTCAGACCATCTCATCTCCTGAATTCTCCCACCCCATCCTGCTCAGGGAAGTACTCAATGTCCACCCTCCCCCAGAAAACTGCGCCGTGTCCCCACTGTGCCCCAAATGCATTTTGCTTTTCAGGTTACTGCCTCACTGCGGGGCGGGGCTTCCTTGTACTTTGGAATAGCTGTTCTCCCTTCACAAGTATGAGACAATCCAGAGGGCAGAAATTCTTTCTTCCCTCAATACCAGTATCTGACTGCCTGACCAGCATTTTGTCTCTAAGGAGTGATAACGGGGGTGGGAGAAAAAAAAATCTAAGTCCCAATGGATTAGCTTTTTAGAGGAAGAGTATAGAAGAGTATCCCAGGAGACTCCTCTCGGTCCCAGGGGATTCATGCCATCCAGCTGCTCCTCTGAGAGGCTCCACCCCTAAACCTCACCTTGTCTTCTGGGAGAAGAGGACCCAACAGCTGACATTCACTATGACACTCCAAGAGACATGGCCAGTGTGGGCACATTAGGTCATCCTCAAACAGTTTTGAACCCAGGACCCAGAAAAGACAAGAGGGTGGCTGAGGACACATCACCACGTGAAGGTTCCAAAGGGAAACCTCCATCCAAAGACGTTTGTGAGTGTGCCTAGGGAAGACAAAAGGAGGAGAGGTACAAAGAATTTTTTATAGTGGACTAGATCAGGTGATTATTCTCTGTTTTCACGAGAAATGTTCAGAAACAGCTCCTCACTGCTCAGTGAAAACATGATAAACAATTACAATACTGCATCTGGTTCAAATGCACAATAAAGAACAAATAATAATGTTGTAAATTGGAGAGGGGAAGTTGGAGTTTGAGAGTATGAGGAAGAAACTGGAAATTCAGAATTTTACTGCAAGTTCTAGAAGAGTTAGGCTGGGGAATACGGTCATGGATTTGAGACCCTGCTTGCCTTACATTTGGAAAATGCAGGGGAAACCAGTACCCTTGTGGAAATAATTAAATAGGAAGAAATTAGACTGAAGTTGTAGCAGGACAAGCTGCAGACAAAACCCCTCAGACACCAAGTTAAAGAAGGAAGGGCTTTATTCCACCGGAAGCTTTGGCAAGACTCACGTCTCCAAAAACCGAGCTCCCCAAGTGAGCAATTCCTGTCCCTTTTAAGGGCTTACAGCTCTAAGGGGGTCCGCGTGAGAGGGTCGTGATCGATTGAGCAAGCAGGGGGTACATAACTGGGGGCTGCATGCACCGTCATCAGAACAGAACAGAACAGGACAGGGATTTTCACAGTGCTTTTCCATACAATGTCTGGAATCTATAGATAACATAACTGATTAGGTCAAGGGTCAATCTGTAACCAGGCCCAGGGCGCGGCGCCGGGCTGTCTGCCTGTGGATTTCATTTCTGCCTTTTAGTTTTTACTTCTTCTTTCTTTGGAGGCAGAAATTGGGCATAAGACCATATGAGGGGTGGTCTCCTCCCTTAAGTGATGATGGTGCCCTGAGTTCCTCACCAAGAAAACCTAAAGGTACTCCATGCCTTTCTTGTAATTAACTTGAAGGGAAAGAAAACTTGACCAACCCCAAATCAGCAATTTACCTCTGATTACGTAACCAGGAACCATCCACCTAAATAATCCGAATAACAGAACTACATAATTATAACCAATTAGTTATTAAACTGGGGTTGCTTTGGGCTGGGCGGGGTAATCCCAGCACTTCGGGAGGTTGAGACCAAGAGTTCAAGACCAGCCTGGGCAACACAGGGAGACACACCCCCGCCCCACCCGATCATTAAAATAAAAAATAAATAAATTTGGTTTGCTTCCTTAGACACTTTATAGAAGCCTTTCCATCAAGCCCGTCCGGTGGCCCACAAACCAAAAACCGTGGCTGGGTGCTCCCCTACTCATGAATCGCTGTTTGCTCAAACTCTGTAACGCTTTAATTAAACCTCAGTTTAATTTTTAACAGGATTAAGGAGGGACTGGAAACGCCAGTGGCCACAGCTCCTCGCAGGCGGGAGCCCGCACACCGCGCTGGGCCTCCCCCGAGGCGCCTCGGGTCTCACTGCAGGATCCCGAGGAGCCGCGGGGCTGCGGGCGCGGGCCGGGGAGGGAAGCTGATTCGGGCAGGACGGAAGTCGCCATGGAGACACGGGACGGGGGGACGGGAGCCCGGGGTGCCGCTGCCCGCCCAGCCCTGCCGGGCGCCAGAAAGGACCGAGGGCCGCGCCGCGCCAGCAGGGACCCGGGTCCGGGGCCGCCACAGCCCCTTCCCTTCTCCAGACCCCCGGCGGCGCAACTCACCATTTCCCAGCTTCCGGGGTGTCCCGACATCCTCCCTGCGAATCCCCCAGTACATGCAGGTCACAGGAGGGCCCCGGCTGCGGCAGAGCCTCCTGAACCGCCGAGAGAGAAGTTCGAGAAGCGCAGCGGCTACTGACCGAGACACGCACGTGCGGACACGAGAGACAAAGGCCGGGCACACCCGGAAGCCGCCTCGGGTTTTCTAGCGGAGCGCCCGATTAGGCAGTCCCCGCCCCGGTGCCCCTGATTGGGTAGGGCCTCAGGCCCCGCCCCCTCAGACTCTCAGTGACAGGTAACAGCTCCCGCGCGTGTCTGAATGAGGCAGCGTTCTGGCTACAGCTCTTCTCCAGGAGGGTTTCCTCTCTGGGTTGGGACCCAGCCTTGCCTAGGGGACATTCATTTATATACACTTAACCTTGTATACAATGTTACATTCATTTGTGAATAATATATATGATATTTAAAATAGGGTACAATATAATAATAATTCTTGTATCTTTAGTAGAGACGGGTTTCACCATGTTGGTCAGGCTGGTCTCGAACTTCTGACCTCATGATCCGCCCACCTCAGCCTCCCAAAGTGCTGGAATTATAGGTGTGAGCCACTGTGCCTGGACTATTTTGCATTTTCTAGAATTTTATATGAATACAATTGTACAATATTTACTTTTTTTCCCCAGTTAAAATAGCTTTTATTCAAATGTCCTTACTCTTATCTGGATTATTTTACTTGGACTAATTAATTTGAGATCCAGCCACATTGCTGCATGTAGTTTAAATGGGTGAATTGTATGCGGTTTGAATCCTCTCTCAATAAAGCTGTTACCAAAAACTACAATGAGATACCACTGCATTCCCAGTAGGATGACTAAAATGAAATAAATAAACAGATGGCTGGGTGCGGTGACGCCTTTAATCCCAGCACTTTGGGAGGCCGAGGCGGGCCGATCAGGAGGTCAGGAGTTTGAGATCAGCCTGGCCAATGTGGTGAAACCCCGTCTCTACTAAAAATGCAAAATTTAGCCGGGTGTGATGGCAGACGCCTGTAATCCCAGCTACTCAGGAGGCTGAGGCAGGAGAATCACTTGAAACGGGAAGGTAGAGGTTGCAGTCAGTGGAGATCGCACCATTGCACTCCAGCCTGGGGAAAGAGCGAAACTCCGCCTCAAAAAAAAAAAAAAAAAAGACAAAAACAGGTGTCGGTGAAGATACGGAGAAATTGGAACCTCACACCCTGCTGGTGGGATTGCATAATGGCGCAGCCACTCTGGAAAAGTCTGGCAACCCCTCTAAAATTCAAACATAGAGGTACCATTTGACCCAAAAACTCCACCCCCAGGTACAGATACACAAGAGAAATTAAAACATCCACAAAAAAGCTAGTACACAAATGTTCACAGCAGCAGCATTTGTAACAGCCAATGTGTGAAAAAGTCTCCAGTGTCCGTCAGAGGATAAAATGTGGTCTATCCTTGCAATGAAATCTTATTCACCCATAAGAAGGAATGAAGGCCGGGCACTGTGGCTCATGCCTGTAATCCCAGCACTTTGGGAGGCGTAGGCAGGTGGATCACTTGAGCCCAGGAGTTGCCAGCCTGGGAAACATGATGAGAGCTCGTCTGTACTAAAAATGCAAAAAAATAAAAAAATAGCCGGGCATGGCGGTTTGTGCCTGTAGTCCCAGCTATTGGGAGGCTGAGGTGGGAGGATCACCTGAGCCTGGGGAGGTCGAGGATGCAGTAAGCCATGATCACACCACTGCACTGCAGCCTGGGTGACAGAGCGAGACCCTGTCTCTAAAACAAAACAAAAGGAATGAAATGCTGATACATACTACAACATGCATGAACCTTGAAAGTATTTGGCTAAGTGAAAGAAGCCACATACACACACACACGAACCCCACATATTGCATGATTTTATTTTTATATGAAATGTCCAGAATTGGCAAATAGAGACAGAAAGTAGATTAGTAGATTAGACAGAAAGTTGCATAGGCTGGGGGGAAAGGAGTTGGCTGCTACAGGATGCAGAATTTCTTTGTGGGGTGATCATCTCAAATTGACTGTGATGATGGTTGGGCAACTCTGTGGATGTACTAAAAGCCACAGAATCAGAGCCGGGCACCGTGGCTCACGCCTGTAATCCCAGCACTTTGGGAGGCCGAGGCGGGCGGATCACAAGGTCAGGAGATCGAGACCATCCTGGCTAACACGGTGAAACCCCGTCTCTACTAAAAATACAAAAATTAGCCGGGCGTGGTGGTGGGCACCTGTACTCCCAGCTACTCAGGAGGCTGAGGCAGGAGAATGGCATGAACCCGGGAGGCGGAGATTGCAGTGAGCCGAGATCGCGCCACTGTACTCCAGCCTGCGTGACAGAGCAAGAGTCCGTCTCAGAAAAAAAAAAAAAGAACATAATATGTGTATTGTGTCTCATGTACACTGTTGAAGAGGTAGCAGCCCATGATTGATGAAATAGTCCAGTGATCTTATGAGATACCAGTTTGTTTTCATGTTCTCTCTCTGACATTGTCTATGCTTAGTTATTGTGTTCATGCTTATTCCTTCATGGTCCAAGTTGGCTGTCCCACCTCCAGGCATCAAACCACATTCCAAACAGCAACCAGGAGGAAACAGTAAGCTCATAGTCATGGGGAATTAGGTTGGAAGCCATTTTGCTTTTTAATTTGCAGAAGTCCATCCTTCCCCAGGCACTTCTTTCTAAGTCTCGTTGATCAGAACTCAACCACGTGGCCACCATCAGCAGAAACATCTCTCTGTAGCACCGTGAAACACATGAGAACATAACTGGGGATGACCGTTGTTACTTGAACTATTTTGAAAGATCTGACATAAAGGTCATCGCCTTGTGCACTTCAACGGGTGTTACTGCAAAACTCCCAGGGCTAGGCATGGCGACACACACCTGACATCTCAGCTATCTGGGAGGCTGAGGTGGGAGGATTGCTTGAGCCCACGAGTTTGAGGCTGAAGTGTGCCTGTGAATAGCTACTGCACTCCAGTGCCTAGGACACATAGGGAGACCTCACCTTTTTATGGCTGCATAGTATTCCATGGTAAAGAAATGTACCACATTTTCTTTATCCACTTCACTGTTGATGGGCATTTATCCACTTCACTGTTGATGGGAATTTAGGTTGAATCCATGTCTTTGCTATTGAAGTCACACTTTTTAATCAAGTTATTTAACTTTCCTGTGTTCATTTATGTGTTATATACCAGGACATTTTTATTTCTATGGTTTTAATGCCACCTAATATGATTATCAATGTGTCATTCTCCATAAATCATTGTGTTACACATGTTAAACGATTAGGTATTAAGTGTATAGGTATAAATCACTTAGAATAATGACTAACACATCGTATGAACTAAATAAGTACTGATTCATCTGATTCATCAAATTTCCATTATTCATACCATTTATTATTTATTAAGTGGTGTAGTATTTGTTCTTATCAACATTTGCTTTTCTGTCCTATCTAAATATTAATGAAACAGTGGAGGTGGGCTCAGTGTGCTGTCTTGAGATAATCCAAAGTCAAATGGCATGTTTCACTGGTTTCCTTTAGATTCAATAACTCATTTGACTCACACAATAAAAATGAGTATTAAGTATATCAGCTATCCTTATATTTGTCATGCTACAACAGAGAAAACTCTGGGTCACCGGGCACCATGGCTCACGCCTGTAATCCCAGCACTTTGGGAGGCCAAGGCAGGTGGATTGCCTGAGCTCAGGAGTTTGAGACTAGCCTGGGCAACATGGTGAAACCCCGTCTCTACTAAAGTACAAAAAATTAGCCGGGTATGGCAGCATGCACCTGTAGTCCCAGCTACTCGGGAGGCTGAGGCAGGAGAATTGCTAGAACCCGGGAGGCGGCGGTTACAGTGAGCCAAGATCATGCCACTGCACTCCAGACTAGATGACAGAGCAAGATTTTGTCTCTTAAAAAGAAAAGAAAAGAAAACTCTTGGTCATTCACTGATGACACCAAAGCCCTACCCTCATAAATCATCCATGTCGACTGCCCAGAAAACCTAAAAACATGGAAACAATGGAATACTACAAATTCAGAATAAATATCTCATTAGGAACAAATTATCAAGGTAAACCCGAGATGAAATAGGATAAATATATCATAGTAAAAAGATTTAATTAATTTAAAAATATACAAAGTTGCAGAGAGAAAAGCAAATGTTTTTGAACCAATTATGAGAGACAGTCACAGGAGTGATTCCCACTTTTATGAATTGACACATTCTTTAGGAGAAACCACATCTAATTTTGGACCTTGGTTCATAGCAGGTTCTATATGAACCAACAAGTTCATATCCTGGAGAACTACTCAGTGCACAGGATTTTGTTTCCTGCTGGTACCTTTTTTTTCTGAGACAGGGTCTCACTCTGTCTCCCAGGCTGGAGTGCAATGGCACCATCTGGGCTCACTGAAGCCTCGACTTCCCGGGTTCAAGAAGGAAAATTGCTCCCACCTCAGCCTCCTGAGTAGCTGGAGTGCTGCCGCCACCACATCCAGCTCATTTTTCTTTTTTTTTTTGAGACGGAGTCTCGCTCTGTCACCCAGGCTGGAGTGCAGTGGCGCGATCTTGGCTCACTGCAAGCTCCGCCTCCTGGGTTCATGCCATTCTCCTGCCTCAGCCTCCCGAGTAGCTGGGACTACAGGTGCCCGCCACCACGCCCAGCTAATTTTTTTTTTTTTTTTTTAGTAGAGATGGGGTTTCACCATGTTAGCCAGGATGATCTCAATCTCCTGACCTCTTGATCCGCCCACCTCGGCCTTCCAAAGTGCTGGGATTGTTGTATTTTTTGTAGAGATGGGGTTTCACTGCGTTTCCCAGGCTGGTCTCAAACTCCTGGACTCAAGTGATCCTCCCGCTTCAGCCTTCCAACATAATTTTGTCTTTCATAGGTTACTCCAAAAATTCTATAATGCTAGTAGATTTCAATGAAATCTACCCGTGAAGTGAAGACTTCAGTGAAGCGAGGCCTCCAGCCTGCCCATTCCCCTGTACCCAGCCAATGGTGGTGCCCACCTTGAGAACAGTGAGGTAGGGCATGCTGTCCACCCTGTACCCAGCCAGGGGTGGTGCCCACCTTGAGAACAGTGAGGTAGGGCGTGCTGTCCACCCTGTACCCAGCCAGGGTTGGTGCCCACCTTGAGAACAGTGAGGTACGGTGTGCTGTCCACCCCGTACCCAGCCAACAGTGGTGCCTACCTTGAGAACAGTGAGGTAGGGCGTGCTGTCCACCCTGCACCCAGCCAACGGTGGTGCCCACCTTGAGAACAGTGAGGTAGGGCATGCTGTCCACCCTGTGCCCAGCCAGTGTTGGTGCCCACCTTGAGAACAGTGAGGTAGGGCATGCTGTCCACCCAGTACCCAGCCAATGGTGGTGCCCACCTTGAGAACAGTGAGGTAGTGTGTGCTGTCCAGGCCCGCCTTGCTGCCATTCACCTCCATGTGCTAAGGTGCTGTACACCTGCCATGGAGCTGCACCTCGCTGCCTAGCAGAAGGCGCTGGTGAGGAGAACACATTGAGGGGGCCCAGCTG
The DNA here is from genome assembly GCF_028858775.2 of Pan troglodytes. Classification (NCBI taxonomy): domain Eukaryota; kingdom Metazoa; phylum Chordata; class Mammalia; order Primates; family Hominidae; genus Pan; species Pan troglodytes. The sequence goes on from NC_072398.2 coordinate 1,993,789, forward strand.
GGCTTAGGGCTACCTCACTTCATGCTCCCTGCCTGAAGGCCACAGCCCACACACAGCCTGTCCAGCACGTAAGTTTGCTGGATGCTGCTGAGCTTGTTCTTCATGACATGGGTGGAAAACAGCAGTCTGAAGGCACCGCACTCTTCATAACCAGACTCTACTGCCGGTGCCTCGGCTGCAAGTGGAAGGGCGAGAGAGGATGGCAGCCCTGCCCCCACCACCCTCCAGGCCCACCTCGATGCTCGCGTGTGATGCTTTCCACATCTGGAAAGCATTCTTCTGGCTCTTCAGCCAGATGGAGGGAGTAGAGTTGCCCATGGTCAGGCATCAGAAGCAAATGGTGTTGGTGTCTGGCACCACAAGCTGGTTCCTGTCCACCCGCTGGAGCTGAGTCCAGTGGGGTCCCTGCTGGCAGAGTGCACGGGAAGGCCATAGCCAAGGTGGGGAGCAGAGGCCCGTCTGACCCGACGCCCTTCCAACCTTGCCCTCGCCTGCAATCTTGGTTTTTCCTCCTGTGTAGGGAGTGTTGGCCTTTCAAAGACCCCTGCCGAAGTAGACGAGGCTCCCAGGAGCCCCGACGTCATGTTCCCCCATCTCAGGCTTTCTCAGAGCTGGGCCATGTGTCCCCTCCCTTCTGCTTCCTCCAACTGGCAGCTCCTGCTGAGAGGTCCAGGGTGCTCCACCTTGGCCTTGAGGCCTTCAGGTCATAAGGGCATCTGCCAGTGGAGTATGGCAGTATGCCCAGGGAAGCACACTGAGGCAGGCCCACCAGGAGAAGGCCCAGGACTCAGCTGGGTGCATGAACCGGGACAGACCTTGAGGCCTTCAGGTCATAAGGGCATCTGCCAGCAGAGTACCCACCTGCCCAAGGAAGTACACTGAGGCAGGCCCACCAGGAGAAGGCCCAGGACCCAGCTGGGTGCATGAACCGGCACAGGCCTTGGGAACAGTTTACCAGAAGGGGAAATCCGGCTGCCTGGAGAACTGGGAGCCTCAGAGATGGCTGGGCAGCGATGGCCCACTAGAATCTGCGCCCCTAGGCCTCCCTCTGTAGAGCTCCAGGGCTTGGTGGGTACCGGGGGAGGATGGCATCCAGGAGGCCCCGCCTCTGCCCCCTTCTGGTGTCCAGGGCTGCTGCAGCCTCTACCCTCAGCCCAACGGTTTTCTCCTTCCTAAGGACTGGTTTGGGGGCAGCCTTCCTGCCAAGACTCTTGGAAATGCTGAACTGTCATCCCCCAGGAGGGGGCACCAGGGGCCCAGGAGGAAGATAACCCCTCCCCATGATGACCTTGCTGTCACCTGCCCACAGGGACACGCCCCCTCCCCTTGATGACCTTGCTGTCACCCAACCACAGGGACATATGCCCACCTCTCAGGGGATGACGCCAAGGCACTGGTGAGCACAGTGTGGACAGATGCTGGGAAGAGGCACCTCCTAGAGCTCTGAGCTGCCCTCCCAGGCTTCCCGGGATAGGGGGCAGAGACCCCAGGAGACAGTCAGAGCCTAGAAAACTGCACCAGGGGCTCTTTCTCAGGACCGGGCACCCACAGTGACTCAACAATGCTGTCCACGGCCAGACAGTGCCTTCTGAAATGCTGCTGTCCCAGGACCCTCACAGCCCAAGCTCACATGGGATGAAAATGCCTAATTCCTACCTGGGATGGTCAGGTAGGCGGGGGCAAGCAGGGACTCAGGGCGAGAGTACCAGAGTATGTGGTCAGGAGTAGGGGCCATGGGGACAGCACAGCCAAAAGAATTCTCATCCTATCCCAGGATCCACTGCTGTCCTGGCCTCTGGCCCCCTGGGGTGCCTGCATCACAGTTGACCGTCTCACTGACAGAGAGAGATCCCTGGGCTTCCCCCGACTTCCTTCTCCCAGGCTGGCTGCTCCTCACCTCCTCGCGTGCTCCACTCCAGCGGGCATGGGGGCTCAGCCCACACACCATTGGTCCCCAGGTTGTGTAACTGCCCCCCCACCGTGTCCATCCCAGGATGACACTCACTCGCATGTGCACGTCTCTTGGCTTCTCCAAACCAAGTCCCAGTTCCCCACCCAGGCCATCTACAGCTGAGCAATGTGCACCAGCCTCTGTTCCAAGCCAGAACCCCTGGGCATTGTCCACCTGATTGCTGTCTCACACCCACAGCCATCTGCTGGGAAACCCAAACCCTGCTGGCACTAATCTACAGCCCCGCATAGACACCCTGCCCGCACTGGGCTGTGGCAGTCATCTACTGGTGCCCTTACCGCCTGGGTCCATTCACCCCATTGCAGCCGCCTAAGCTCTGCTGTACCCACATCTGCAGGGGTCCACCTCACCCAGAGTCAACACCAAAGTACCCACAGGCCAGCCCTGGCCTCCTCCTTGCTCCTGGAGCCCTCAGAGCCCTGCGCCTCAGTCTCCCCATCTGCAGCATGGGTGTCCCCTCCCACCCCCCGCCTGCTACCCAGAGCCCAGGGCCAGGCATACAGACTCATCTAGGTGGCCCAGCTCTTTCTCTACCCTGAGGTGACTTAGGGAGGTCATGCCCCAGGCCTCAGTCCCTCACCTGCCTGTTGAGGCCTGGGCTTGCTGGGTAGGAGCAGGCCTCACCCCCGGCCAGCCTGTGTCTTAGCCTCATCCTCCCATCTTCCTCACCTCCTGAGGATAGGGCAGCTGCAGTGCAGGAGAGGGTGCGAGTGGGCGGGCACGCCCCAGTGCCTGCTGCTTCTCAGCCCAGAGAAGGGACTTTCACCCCAAGGGCTCAGTCTCTGACTCGCCCCAGGAGGACCCTAGGCGCCCCTCACAGATGGAAATGGGGTCCCTTAGGCAGCACCTCCTGGGAGTCCTCTCCTCTCCACCAATGACAAGCAAGACCTTCAGGGTAGGGTTGTGGCAGCCACACCTCCAGAGACCCCTTGGCTGCTCCTGGACCACACAGCTGCTCAGGGAACTTTAACCTCTGGCCCCCTCCACGCAGCCTGGTATGACCCCTGCAGGCACTCACCTGTCACTCGCACACAGAAGGGCACAGTACACAGAACCTGGGTGAGCCGCTGCCAGCAGCTATTGGCCTCAGCGTTCTCTCGAAGGCATTGAGCACCAGCAGCCACCGCTGCTGAACATCAGGATGCAGTTCAGGACACCAGCCCTGCCCCAACCTTGACCCAGACAGGGGGTGTCATGGGACCACTGCTGGGTGGGTGGCAGCTCAGCTCCAAGGTGTCCCCATTGGTTAAGAGTAAATATTCCTACTGGCCAGAATCAGGCACTGGGATCTCTGCCAGTGAGACGGTCAACTGTGATGCAGGGACCCCAAAACCTGGCACTCCAGGACTCAACACCCCCATAGGGAGGCCCCGTGGCACCCCCACCTTACAGGCACACCAGCAGAGGCCACTGGAGCCCTGAGTGAGGAAGGAGCCAGCCCAGAGCCTGGGGTCTCAGCAGACAGTGCTCAAAACCAGGCATGGGCTGGAAACTCCCTAAAGAGCCGAGGGTCAATATTTTCAACTTTGTCAATGCATCCGTCTCAAGGACGGGGCCCTGCAGTTGCAGCGTGACCGCAGCCTTCCACAGACAACATGTAAATGAACAGGCAAGGCTACACTCCCAGAAAACTTTACTATGGACATGGAAACTTCTAATTGGAAAGTGTCATAAAGTGTTCTTCTTTTGATATTTTTTTTCCCATCACACACATCAGAGAACAAAACTGCTGTGCCAGGACAGGGCGAAAATGTTCCCCTCCTGCTGTGGGTCCCACAGCACCTGCTCCTGCCAGCACCCCCACCCCACAAGGTGCTGACCCAACCAGGGTGCCACATGCCAAGAACCGCCCAAAGGCTGTGGCAACCTGGAAGTGCTGTTCAGCGCCCGGGCATGTTTCCCGGTCACAGTCTCCCTGACTTTGCTGGTCACTGGCCCTGTGCCTCAGTTTTTCCCACTGTGGCAAAAGGTGATCTCAGCCCGAAGGCAGGAGGGTCTGACGGTAGAGGGCGGAGATATTTCCTGTCCTGGGTCTCCTGCCCAGAGATCACTGTTCATCAGGCCACGGCTAGGCCAGTCTGCTGGGGGAACTGTGTTCCCTGTCCCCTGCCTTGGGAGTCTAGTGGCCAGATCCAGGTTGCTACAGTTAAGAGCCCCCAGTGTATTGGGGGAAGCCAAGGGGGGAGGGGGTGGGGATGGAGGTGGAATGATGCTCCATCAAAAGGGCCCTGGGGTGGGTCCCAGAGAACAAGCATCAAATTGAGGCCCTTTTCTGAAGCTGGCTGCCCAAGGAATTTGCGTTTTGGAGTAAGATGAGAACATGGGGTCAGGGAAGAAAGCATTTTGGTTTTGGAAATGCGCAAAGTTCTCTGAGGCTCTCTGAGGTCCAGATGTTTCGCTAGGTATGTGCTTTAAAAGGGGCTAGGAGGAGTGGGGGTGCCCAGAAGGGACAATGCAGCCAGGGGCCAAGGTCTGGCCTGCCTGCCTCCCCACCTGCAGGCATTCCAGAGTTTCATAACAAAGTCAGAAAGATGTGCAGCCAAGGAGGGCTAATGAGAGTTTATTTGGATTGTCCAGTTTAATCGTCAAAACACCCCTGACATACGGCTCCTTCCTGGCAGGTGAGGAAACTGAGGTTCGAGTAGGGCATCCAGAGCTGGGGCGGGCAGTTGGCAGCCTGCAGCCCCTGAGGTCCTGGCAGATCTTCCCTGGCCCCCAGCCAGGCACGCAGCACTCCAGCTCATTCACCTGCCAATCACCTGTCCAGGACTCAGGCCGGCGGGGCCTCCCGCCCTCCCGCCAGCCCCCTTGCTCATCGCTGGGGCCTCCCTGCGAGGCTGTCAGCGGCCGAGGTGGGGGTCCTTGCCGGGGTGAGGAGCCGATTGTCCACCGGATCAGGCCCCCTGCAGCAGCCCGCCTGGAACCCGAGCATGGCCGGGCGGGGAAGGGGCGGCGGCACCGGAATTGCTCCGCCCAGCTAAGGCCGGGGCCGTGGCTCCTGTGCAAGATGGGCCTGTGCACCCTCCAGCCCCTGGGCCCTCCTGGAAAATCCTTCACATCCTGCGGGACCTGGACCGCCAGCGGCCTCCCAAGCCTGGGCCATTTGCCCCGTCGCCTCCGCCTGGCATTCGACTTCTTAGAACCCCGGGCACGAGGGCAGCGTGGGGGCAGTGGTGGCTGTCGGTCCATGCGGGCCGCCGAGAGGACGCGCCCACCCCACCCTCCAAACGCCGCCCTCCTGCTTCAGCCAAAGCCGTCCCAGAGATGGGCCCAGGGACGCGGCTGCAGAGGCCACTTCCGGTCACTCCCCGCTGCGGCCTCGCGCTCCGGGGTGGCCCCGCGGCTCCAGGAGCCGCACCCTCCGCTGCGCCAGCTCCGACCGCAGCCTTCGGGAGCAGAAGCAGCGCCGCGCGGGCCCCGACCCCACACCCTCCCCCCGGCGCCTCCGCCTGCAGGACCCCGGCCCTCCCCGGGCTCGCTGGGTCCCTCCTCCCCGGCCGCTCCCCGCACCACGCGCGGTGCCTACGAGCTCCAAGGCGGCGCCAGCCAAGACGGTCCCGGCCAAGCGGCGGTGGGTGCGACCCCCACCACGGGCCCCGGCACCGGCGGGGAGGGCGCGCTCCTAGGCTGCGGGAGCGGACGGACCCCTCCGACTCCGGCCGCCTGGCGCCGCCGCCTCCTCCCCGCCGAAGTCCCTCCCGGGGCAGCCGCCGCCAACTTTCCGGAGCGGGAGCGACTGTGAACCCGAGTCCTCCCGGCGCCCCGGGCCCTTCGCGCGCCTGCCCGTCCCCGTAACCCGGCCCTGCGCCCGCCCGGGACCCACTAGTGCGGCCGAGCGACCCGGCGTGACCGCGGGACCCACAGGGCGCCCCTGCCCCGCGGCTCTCTCCACCCCCGCGCGCTGGGGCTGCGGCGCCGTGTCTGGCGCGAGGCTGGGGGCCGAGGGTGTGTAGTCGGGGGAAACAGCCGGTCCTAAGTGGCCCTGTGGCCGGGCGCGGGGGCTCACGCCTGTAATCCCAACCATTTGGGAGACTGAAGCGGGAGGAGCGCTTCACTCCAGGAGTTCGAGACCTGGTGGGGAAACCAGCCCCAAGCCACCCGGCGGGTACCCCGAGTCCACCCGGCGGGTGCCCCGAGTCCAGCGGGGACAAAGGATTTAGAAAGAGAATAACAGTTTAACAGGCGGGTCCAGGGGACCAGAGCGTCGGAGGCTTGCTCACCGCCCCGAGCTCTCGGCCTCCACCCAATTTATTGGTTTACAAGCTCTTTGTTCTTAGGGCAAATGGGAGGGGTAAGAAGGGATGAGGAAAAGGATTAATCAATGAAGGAGAACTCGTGACTCATTTAATAAGATGTATAGCAGTGGCGGTTTCTGTGAATTTCCTCTACCAAAGGCGTGTGTCTAAACTATTGAAGATCTTTAACTTATCCGGACTGAAATGGGTGGGAGCGGGTTTCAGGAGGAGCCAAGATGTTTGATTATACTCCACTGCTTCGAGGGAGTGTTATCTCCGCCAGCACCTGTGGCATGCATAAAGACATGAAGGCAAAAAGGAGACTTTTCTCCTCAGAGGCCGCCCATGGCTTCCCCATGGATGTCTCACGCAGGGGGGACCAACTCATCTGGCATTCCAGAAACTCTCTTTCCCACAGGTACCCCTTTTTTTGTCTCTATTAATTTTTTTTTTTTTTTTTTTTTTTGAGAGGGAGTCTCGCTCTGTCGCCCGGGCTGGAGTGTAGTGGCGCGATCTCGGCTCACTGCAAGCTCCGCCTCCCGGGTTCACGCCATTCTCCTGCCTCAGCCTCCCGAGTAGCTGGGACTACAGGCGCCCGCCACCACGCCCGGCTAATTTTTTGTAATTTTAGTAGAGACGGGGTTTCACCATGTTAGCCAGGATGGTCTCGATCTCCTCAACTTGCGATCCGTCCGCCTCAGCCTCCCAAAGTGCTGGGATTACAGGCGTGAGCCACTGCGTCCGACTCTATTAATTTTTTTTAATTAATAACCGCCATTGCTATTTCGTTCACTGTGTCTGGCTTCTCTACCAAGGCGCCGTCGGCATCTGTAGACTAAAAATAAACAGCATAAACAGACACAAACCAAAATAAAATTTGCAATTATTGATCCACCTATGGTTTTAATCCACTTTAAAGGATTAGTGTTAGAAAGGCCATCAGCGGCTCCAGTAAGAATATCAGCTCCAGGCAACAGGCTGAGATGAGCCTGAGATGCCTCAAAAAGCTGTTTTTTCGGTTTAGCAATATCTAATGTTAAATTATCTTCTTTTCCTTGTAGGTGACGTCTAATCATCTCCCAATCGTGTTCAGTGGCATTATAAGAGCTAGGAGTAATACAAAAGTCAGAAGTATTCCAATCACATTGCATTTGAATTCTATGCTCCTAGCTCATTATCCGATCTCCCATCCAAATTACTGTTTGACGGAGATCATTAATTTGATTTGCCAATTTTTGATCTATTTGGCTTTGGGAATTCCAAAGCTTAGAATAATTTTTCTGCCAACTACCCACAAAGTCCGCAGTTTGAATAGAAGAGCGCAAAGCAACACCAGCAAGGCCCAGGACCACAGCTATTAAAGTAAATAGGAATCTCTTTGATCTATTAAGTATTTCTTTTAGTACTTCAGTGATAATATGTATGGAGGGACAGGCCTCCCAAGGTCTATTGAGGAAAACAGGTATCCAAACTCCTTCTTGGGCCCTAACCAGTAAAATGCTATTATCTTTATTAAAGGCAGAAATAATGCAGGTAAAAAGACGACAGTTGAGGCATGATATGGTTTGAGAGTCAGGTAAGATATTAATTTTTCCCACTGCCAACATAAAAGGAGGTTTAACACAACTCTGCAATGGGACCATCTGATTCGAGGTCACAGCTACAACAAATCGAAGTTTCTTACTATGGGTCTCTGTTTTACATTCTGCTTTCCAAATCTGAATTGGGCTTTGAGTCGTCATTAATTTCCACAATTCTGGATGTTCTGGGCTTATAATTGGATCAATAATTTTTGGGCTTGGAGGAGCCATACCGTTCTCCTCCCACTTAATAGGGTAATTTGTTTCAATTCTTCTATGTAATTTTGGTGCATTATCTGGGTAGTCGTTTGCAAAATAGTCTCTCTACAATCTTCACTCTGTCCAATACAATTTGCTGCAAATTGTCCCCTAGGGGCCCAATCAATGATGATTCCATAGGAATTATTTTGTAGTACAGCAGCACTGTTTGCAATATAATCTTCCCAGGTCAGCACCTCTAGCTTTTCTGACCATTTAATAACAGGAGGTTCTTATTAGGTTTAAATTTATTAATCTGGCGATGTGTCACAACATAGCCATGCTCAAGGTATTTAATAGTGTCCAAAGATTGAAATGTTCTTCCACTGATTGCATGAATAAAGGCTTTTGATCCGTTATGTGCAGGAACATAAACCATCCAACTTTGTGTATCATAATTTAAACATCCTGCTGCTGGCCCCAGGCAGATGGCAGGAAAGCGATAACCAATAGAAACATTCGTTAACATTCCTTCCTCCTCTGGATGAGCAGGACCTCAGTTATCTGTTGGTCCAGGCATCCAGACACTGTCATGAACATAAACCTCCACGGGGGCGTCTAACCATGTAACGGGCCTAATCGGTGGTGGGAATGGAATGTAGGCAGAATAGGTGTAATTTCGATCTGCCTCTGCTACAGGAAGTCTCTCCACCAAGGAGATTACCGCCATCATAGCTACCATTAGATTACTGGTGGTCAGCGGCTTGTTCTGAGACCTCAGGTTCTCTTCTGCAATGTGAGCCAGTCTCTTCACCTGCCCCCAGGTCGGTGGAGTTGCTTGGGGAGTTTTACTGGTTTCCATCTGCTCAACAGAGATGTTCATCTGAGCCGTCTGACGAACTGGGGGCGCAGAGACATTCTGAGGTCTTTTCCTCTTCCTTGGACTCTGTCTCATGGCACAGCTTAAGATGTCTTGTGGGTACCCAGACAGGAAGCTGATTCTCTCCTGGTGAGATACAAGCAAATCCTCAACCTCAACAAGACCCACTGGGGCCTTTTGTTTGGGCCAGTTTTTTGGCCATTGATAAAGAGCTATGATCGACACATCTGCTCCTGTGTTGACCAGACCCTCAAACTGTTTTCCTTGAATGGTGACCATACAAATAGGTCTATTGTCAGAGACTTGATTTACCCAATAGGCAGCCTTGCCTGCTGAATTTGTGCTTCCAAATCCTCCTATTCTTTTTTCTGAGCTTTCTCCTAACATAACATACGGCAAAAGCAACAGTTGAGCTATTCTGTCACGTGGATTAGCACTCCAGGGAACAGTGGAGGAGATAACAATTTGAATTTCTCCGTAGCAATCAGAGTCCACTACTCCGGTATGTACTTGAATTCCCTTTAAGTTGGACCTTCCCAGTATAAGTCCCACCGTGCCGTTTCGCAGTGGGCCATAAACTCCCATTGGGACCTTCCTGGACTGTGGCTGGCTTCCCAAAGTGGGGAAGAGGGTGGTTGAAACCTGCCTCAATCCATTTGGGAACACTCCATTTGGAGTCAGGGATGTCCCGTCCTGAATTGGGAATGCCCCATTTTGAATTGGGGCCCGGTCCTGAGTTTTGCCTTTTTTGCCTCTTTGTACACTCTCTTTTTGTATGTCCTATCTGTCCACAATTATAGCAAGACCCGGGGAACACTCATGTGTTTTTTGTTACCCTTAGTCCAGCCATTGCCTGAGCAAGGAAGCTGGCCTTATATAAGTGCCCCCCAATGCCATCACAGGCTTTAATGTATTCACTTAAAGCTTTTTCCTCATTTAGATCTGCCTTTCCTTTAATAGGTCTAATTGCTGCCTGACATTCTGTATTAGCATTTTCATCAGCAAGCAGCTGAACGATCACTTTCCTGGCATGAAAATCTGAAATAGCCTTTTGAGCCGCATCTTACAAACGGGCAATAAAATCTGGATAAGGCTCCCTTGGACCCTGTCAAACTGAGTTAAAAGACGGATAAGTAGTACCAGGGTTGTGAATTTTTTCCCAGGCTCTTAGGCATATAGTTCTGACCTGATCAACAACCTCATCACCCATTACCATTCTGTTGATTTAGAGTACCCCATGTGATTCCAAGCAATTGATCAGATGTGATATTAACGGGACGTTGGGCTTGAGCATTTCTGCGTGCCTGATTTGTTGCTTCATCTGTCCACCAGGTTTTAAATTGGAGAAATTCAGAGGGGGACAGAGTGGATTGGGCTAGTGCCTCCCAATCCATAGGTATTAAACGCCTGTTATAAGCCACAGATTGTAATAAGGAATGAACATAAGGAGAATTTGGCCCATATTGTCCAATTGCTTGCTTTAAGTATTTTAATATTTTAAAAGGAAGTGGCTGCCAGCATGCTTGAGCATGTTCTCTGGGCTCCTCAACTGGTGAATTAATTACCAGAAACTGCAAAGCATCCAAATCCCCCATTTCTCATGCCTGGTGAATGGATGACGGGATTGTCCCCGTGCCATAATTTGTATTTGGACCGGCTCGCAGCATTCCTCTACCACAATTAACAGGTGGTAGAGGATCATTCCCTGATCGTAATTGGCTGTTAGGCGAGCCTGAAGCTTCCCTTCGCCATAGTTATTGGCGGGGCCTGCAACAATGGGAGCGGCAAGCCGCGTCTCAGGCTCCAGTTCCAAAAATTCGTAGGGCTGAGCCGGGGGTGGCCATTCCAGACCTTCCCCTAAAGGCGAAGTAGGTGGCACTGTTTCTTTTATAAGTTTTTGGAGATTAGCATATATACCTTCCCGTTTCTCGCCCTTTTTAAAACTAGACTGTGATGGTTGACTTTGCTGATAATTAGACTCCTGATTATTAAAGTTTTCTATGTCATCCTGAAACTCCTCCTCCTCCTCCTCAGTGTGGAAGGGCTCCAGTGCTGTTTTAATTGCAGACCACGCAGACCAAGCAAGAAGGGAATATCGTGGCCCTCTTGTTGTGCTCGTTTTAAGTCTGATCCGACCTTGTCCCAGTCTTTTACATTCATGGTTCCATATTCCGGGAACCAAAGAGAATACTTTTTTACCAGATAGAACAAAGATGGGAGATTTTGGGTACTCACAATTACCCCTCCGCGGCGCAGTAACTGCCGGACAAGGCTTCAGTAATTAGCAAACTTACTCTCAGCCTGACCCGTATTTTCCGGAGGTTACCCTGGAGTTTTCCGAGCGCCCTACTTACCTGTAGAGCTTGAAGTGAAAACGTACTCGGGCGTCCTTTGTCGGTCATCCTCCACTTTCCACTCTCTGGCATTCCTGCACTGGATTATTTGTAGAGATTACGGGGAGCCCGGCGTTGAGCACCAGAGACCAGCCTGGGCAACCGAGGGAGACCCCATTTCTACCAATATATATATATATATATATATATATATATATATATATATATATATATTAGGCAGGCGTGGTGTCCAGTGCCTGTAATCCCAGCTACTCCATGAGAGATCGGACAAAACCTGGGACCAGAGACTGATTTTCTTCTAAAATGCTTTCTCCAAAATATTTTTAAAAGAAAAGGGGGAAATTGGAAAGGAAAATGTTTTGAGCCCCCCAGATCACTAAGCTAAAGGGGAAAGTCAATCTGGGAACTGCTTAGGGCAAACCTGCCTCCCATTCTATTCAGAGTCATCCCCTGCTCACTGAGATGAATGCATATCTTATTGCCTCCTTTGGAAAGGCTAATCAGAAACTCAAAAGAATGCAACCGTTTGTCTCTCACCTACCTGTGACCTGGAAGCCCCCTCCTGGCTTCGAGTTGACCCGCTTTTGCTTCAGGTTGTCCCGGATCAAACCAGTGTTCATCTTACATATGTTGATTGATGTCTCCTGTTTCCCTAAAATGTATAAAGCTGTCACATACAGTCAGTTTCTCTTCCAAGGTTTGGCATGTTAACGTTCTTGTTTTTTTGTTTTCGAACTCAACTTTCTTGTTCTCCATGCCTCCTTGCCCTTAGTTACTGTAAACAACCTTCCCGTCAGTTCTAATCAATAACTCACATCTGTTCCCTTGGTTACCTGCTCTGCACCCATTTCTCCCTTGGAAACCGCACGTCCCACCATTGTAACTCACATCCCCCTTCCCCCTTCCTTATTTGGGAAAATATTCACAAATAGCCAACCGGGTCAGTTTAGATCGTGCGGTCTGACCCCAGCCCATGCCAGAGGTAAGGACTGCGTTAGGAATAAAAACCCCTGCTTTCCTCTGTTCAGTGTGCTCTTGCGATCGTGATTGATGCGAGCAGCAGCACGCTTCTGCAGAAGTAAATTGCGTTGCTGAGAAAACTTTCGCTTGAGTGCTGGTTTCACTTTGCGGCACCGAGCATTTCTCTCCAACAAAACCAAGCTGTGCTCTGACCACCTTGGGCACATGTCATCAGGACATCCTGAGGCTGTGTCATGCACATGCATCCCCAACCTTGGCAAAATAAACTTTCTAAATACTCTTATCCCCAAATGCTCAGGGAGACTGATTTGAATAATCATAAAACTCCAAGCCTGCACTCCAGCCTGGGAGACAGAGCAAGATTCTGTTTCAAAAAAATAAAATAAAATAAAAAAACTCCGGTCTCCCGCACAGCGGACACTGCGTGAATTACTCTTTCTCTATTGCTATTCCCTTGTCTTGAGAAATCGGCTCTGTCTAGGTAGCGGGCAAGGTGAACTCCCTGGGCAGTTACAGAACTGTCATTATATTGCTTCCAATTTTATATATATATATATAAAAGGCACAAATAGCTATAACTTGTATACAGGTTAAATGTGAATGTCCTTCTTGCATGGTCGGATCCCAGCGCAGGAAGGACGCACCGCCTACAAACCGCTAGGCCAAAAGCGGTCATTCTGACCTCATCCAGCCTCACGTGAGATCGCAATCTCCTGTCACTCAGGGCCTGAGGGGGCGGGGCCTGAAGCCCCATCCAATCAGGGGCGCCGCCGGAAAGGAGAGGGCGGCTTCCGGGATCTGCCTGGCGGGTTCTTTGTCTCTCCTTCGCCGGAGACGGCTCTTCCTGTTAGTCTCCGCTGCTCGTTCTTGGCTCTGGGAGGCCCAGGTGGCTCTGCAGCAGCCTCTGCCACCCTGTGACCTGCGAGTATTGGGACATCCCTAGCTGACGCCAGGACACGCGGGAAGCCGAGGAATGGTGAGTGGACTGCGCCTGGCTTCCCGAAGTGGAGAAGAGGGCTGGTTGAAACCTGCTGTGGCGCGACTCGGGCCTCCACGCCATCGGCTCCGGAACCTGCGGACCGAGTCGCCGCGGCGTAGCCGGGGCTCAGTCCTCTTCTGTTCAGGGCCGGGCCGGGCGGGGCGGGCAGCGGAACCCCTGCATCCTGTCTGTACCTGCGGGCGCCACTTCCGCCGGCCGGAGCCCTGTCGGGAACCCCGCGCCTCCCCGACCCAGGTAGTGTGGTGACCACGGGAGGGTGATGCGGGAGAGCCCCGACTCGGTGTCTCGGTGTGCGGGGTTCCAGCATGGGAGGAGCTGTGGTTCGTGGGGCTTCCAGTCCCACCTTTCTTCCCCTAAAATTAACCCGAGGCTTTGTTAAAACGTTAAACGGTGTGTTTGAGCAAACGGCGATTCATAAACCAGGTACCGCAGTCATGGTTTGTGGTTTGGGGTCCACAGAAGGGGCGTAAATGAGAGGCTTTGATAAGGTTAATGAGGAAGCAAACCATATTCTTTTTTTTTTTTTTTTTTTTTTTTTTTGAGACGGAATCTCGCCCTGTCGCTAGGCTGGAGTGCAATGATGCAGTCTCACTCGTTGCAACCTCTGACTCCCGGGTTCAAGCGATTCTCCTGCCTCAGCCTCCCGAGTAGTTGGGATTACAGGCGCCCGCCACCACGCCCAGCTAATTTTTGTATTTTTAGTAGAGACAGGGTTTCGCCATGTTGGCTAGGTTGGTCTCGAACTGCTGACCTTAAGTGATCCGCCCGTCTCGGCCTCCTAAAGCGCTGAGATTACAGGCGTGAGCCACTGCGCTCGGCCAAAATGCTTTTCTGTTTACAAACATTTTACATGAGAGGAAAGCGGAGAATAAACCATCTGACACTCTACTGTAAAAAAATCTTTGTGCCTCTCTTCATCTTTCCTAAGTGTGCATATTACCAAAATGTCTTTAGGTTGATGTCCCCCTGTGAAAACTTTACAGGGTGTTGTGTCCTCAGCCCTTGGTCTGCTTGCTCATCTCTCTGCTAATACTGTGCTGTCCTGAATATTTTTGGTTGAAAATCTTAAAAGTATGTTAGGCAAGACATAACTCTTTTTTTAGATGACTAAAAATCATTAGACATTTGTCATTTTTACTAGGTATGAAAAAGTAGTTTTTCTTGCCTAAAAAAGCCTGATTTGGGAATTTGTGTGATTTCACAGGAATAGCATCTGGAAGTGGTGACATTAATGTCATTTTAAAAAACATGTGCCATATTTCCTCTTATTCCATTCTGCCTTGACATTGTGCAATAGAAATTTAAAAATTGTATTAGTATTGTTAAATATCAATTATTGGTTTTATTTACTACTCAATTAAATTTAATAAGCCTATTCTCTCTTGGTGTAATCACATGGAATGGGCTCAACTCCCCAATTAACAAGTGACAGCACATATAAAATTTTGTCCACCAGGGAAACTCATTAAACACTTAGTGTTCAGACTGTGTTTTGGTGTCTGGTTCCCTAAGCACCACTGCAGTGACACAAAATAATAGACCTTTAGCAGAAAAAGTTTTGGCAAATATATTGCATAAACCATTTAGATGCAGTGAGTCATTCTTATTACTTAGGTTGGTGGAATCCCTTTCAAAATGTAAGTTACTAATACAAACAAAGATTGAACTTTGTGAGCGGGCATTTTTAAGAATAAGTAGTCTTAGGACTGATATTATTAACTCACTTATGCACTTCAGGTAGGACTTTATTATGGCAGATACTAGAAATGTACGAAGTGAAATTAAGAGGTAACCTAGCAGCACATCTTACTCCCTGGATTCTCTAATGAGATGGGTATTTCCACTTTGCTGTTGCCTTTTTGAATAGTTCAATTCTAGCATTAGTACTGCTGTGTGGGAGGGAGTATGTGTGAACAGAGTAAGAGTTGTGACAATCAAGTCATAGAATAAATGCTTGGAAATTATCAAATCATGTAAACAGCTTATGAATTGAGTATAGATTCCCAGTGCTGTCAGTCTCACCCATCCTTCTATCCACATGTGTGGAATGTTCTAGGACTCGGTGGCTTTTGAGGATGTGGCTGTGAACTTTACCCAGGAGGAATGGGCTTTGCTAGATTCTTCTCAGAAGAATCTCTACAGAGAAGTGATGCAGGAAACCTGCAGGAACCTGGCTTCTGTAGGTAAGAATGACAACACATTTCACTTAATTACAGAAGTCTTTCCCTATCATCAGTGCTATTTATGATTTGGAATGTGGCAAGGGAATGATTTGGTGAATAAATCAGGCATGGGCACTGTGTACAATGAACATTAAATCTAGTAATGTTTCTACAGTTTGTAATAATTCATGATAATTTTATGGGTCTGCATTTTAGGAAGCCAATGGAAAGACCAGAATATTGAAGATCACTTCGAAAAACCTGGGAAAGATATAAGGTAATTTGCACTGAGCAGAGGAAATAAAGTCCTCTGAAGGAATCTTAGCATGTCATGAACTTAAAAACAAGCAATCAAAACAAATAAGAGTCAGTTGAAATTTATTTATTTTTAGAAAAATTTCACCCAAAATGTAACGTACTTCAATGTAGCAGTCAGTGTTTGCAAAACAGTTTACTTGAAAATAGTACTACAAAACTGTGTATATGAATATTACTATTTTGGTCATAGCCATGCAGGTGGTAGCTGTGTTTTCAGTAGTAACCCATTTACTTCCAAATAATTCAGTCATGGCAAAAAAAAAAAAAGCATTTTCCCTGATATTGGTAACAGTGTAAGTCCAAGACCTATTAATAAGTAGAAAGTTATTAATAAACCAACCAATAATAATGTGCTTGTCATTTTTTTACAGAAATCATATCGTACAGAGACTGTGTGAAAGCAAAGAAGGTGGTCAGTATGGAGAAGTTGTCAGCCAAATTCCAAATCTTGATCTGAACGAGAACATTTCTACTGGATTAAAACAATGTGAATGCAGTATTTGTGGAAAAGTCTTTGTACGTCATTCCCTCCTTAATAGGCATATCCTAGCTCACTCAGGATACAAACCATATGGAGAGAAGCAATATAAATGTGAACAGTGTGGGAAATTCTTCGTTTCTGTTCCAGGTGTTAGAAGACACATGATAACGCACAGTGGCAATCCAGCTTATAAATGTACGATATGTGGGAAAGCTTTTTATTTTCTCAATTCAGTTGAAAGACATCAGAGAACTCACACAGGAGAAAAACCCTATGAATGTAAACAATGTGGTAAAGCGTTCACTGTTTCCGGTTCTTGTCTAATACATGAACGAACTCACACTGGAGAGAAACCCTACGAATGTAAGGAATGTGGGAAAGCATTCAGATTTTCTTGTTCTTTTAAGACACATGAAAGGACTCACACTGGAGAAAGACCCTATAAATGTACCAAATGTGATAAAGCCTTCAGCTGTTCCACTTCCCTTCGTTACCATGGAAGCATTCATACTGGAGAGAGACCCTATGAGTGTAAACAATGTGGCAAAGCCTTTAGTCGTTTGAGTTCCCTTTGTAACCATAGAAGTACTCATACCGGAGAGAAACCCTATGAATGTAAACAATGTGATCAAGCCTTTAGTCGCCTCAGTTCCCTTCACCTCCACGAAAGAATTCATACTGGAGAAAAACCCTATGAATGTAAGAAGTGCGGTAAAGCCTACACTCGTTCCAGTCACCTTACTCGCCATGAAAGAAGTCATGATATAGAGGCTGGGTGTAGTGACTCACGCCTGTAATCCCAGCACTTTGGGAGGCCAAGGCGTGTGGATTGCTTGAGTCCAGGAGTTCATAACCAGCCTGGATTAAAACAATGTGAAACAACCTGGGCAACATGGTGAAACCCTGTCTTTACAAAAAATAAAATAATGCCAGGCACGGTGGCTTACGCCTGTAATCCCAGCACTTTGGGAGGCCGAGGCGGGTGGATCACGAGGTCAGGAGATCGAGACCATCCTGGCCAACACGGTGAAACCCCGTCTCTACTAAAAATACAAAAAATTAGCTGGGCGTGGTGGCAGGCGCCTGTGGTCCCAGCTACTCGGGAGGCTGAGGCAGGAGAATGGCATGAACCCGGGAGGCGGAACTTGCAGTGAGCCGAGATCGCACCACTGCACTTCAGCCTGGGTGACAGAGTGAGACTCCGTCTCAAAAAATAAGATAAAATAAAATAAAATAATAATTAGCTGGGCATGGTGGCACATTGCAGTTGTCTTAGTTGTTTTTCAAGGACATGAAAAGCCGTGTGCAGCAGGCGGGGAAGCCCTGTGCATGCGGATCACGAGGTCGGGAGATTGAGACCATCCTGGCCAACATGGTGAAACCTCGTCTCTACTAAAAACACAAAAATTAGCTGGGTGTGGTGGCGTATGCTTGTAATCCCAGCTACTCAGGAGGCTGAGGCAGGAGAATCGTTTGAACCAGGGAGTTGGAGGTTGCAGTTAGCTGAGATGGCACCACTGCACTCCAGCCTGGTGACAGAGTGAGACTCCATCTCAAAAAAGCCCTATGCGGCTGGGCATGGTGGCTCACGCCTGTAATCCCAGCACTTTGGGAGGCCAAGGTGGGTGGATCACAAGGTCAAGAGATCAAGACCATCCTGACCAACATGGTGAAACCCTGTCTCTACTAAAAATACAAAAATTAGCTGGGTGTGGTGGCGGGTGTCTGTAGTCCCAGCTACTCAGGAGGCTGAGGCAGGAGAATCACTTGAACCCAGGAGGCAGAGGTTGCAGTGAGCTGAAATTGTGCCACTGCACTCCAGCCTGGCAGCAGAGTGAGACTCCGTCTCAAAAAAAGGCCTTATGCGTGTAAGAAATGTGGTAAAGCATTTACTCTTTCCCATTCCCTCATAAACATGAAAGAGCTCACACTTCAGAAAACCTTAAGAATGTAGGAAATGTGGTCAAGCCTTCAGATTTTCCTATTTTGAAGATTTGGGAGGACTTGAGAAGAGCCTTTTAAATTTAAATTTGTGTTAAGGCCTTCAGTTGTTTTAGTTCCGTTTGAAGACATCAACTCATTCCTGAGAAAAACCCTATGAATGTCCAGAATGTGGGAATGTTTCATTTGTCTCATATCTGCTCAAGGACATGTGAAAACGCACACTGCAGCTGGACCTTGTAAATACAAAAATGTACACGGGATTATAACTAATATTTAGAAACTGCAAGAATATTTTCAGTTTTAACATTTATGTGAAAAGTCGTGAAAACTCCCACTGGAAAGAAGTTCTATAAGTGAAGTTTTTCTAATTTGGAAAGCCTGATGCAAATTAATTATCGTGCGGTGCTTGAAAAAAATGTACATGTATGAAATGTTACACAAGTTACAAGTATATTGTTTTCATCAGTGGCTCATTCTTAAAGAGTCTTGAGTATGCATTTCACCTTATTTTGCAGGAAAACCTTGAGGTGAGAGTTCTGTAAATGCTTTTTAAGCAGTACTTGAATTTCATAGTAATGATACTTTCTTCAGTTTGTTGGTAGAATTTTTGTCTGTTCATTTGATAATGTGCTAGATTCATGGTTGAATTTTGATGTTTTTCTAATATGTAGGTAAGTTTAATTTTTTTATTTTATTATTTTTTTTTGAGATGGAGTCTCACTCTGTTGCCCAGGCTGGAGTGCAGTGGTGCGGTCTTGGCTCACTGCAACCTCTGCCTCCTGGGTTTAAGCAATTCTCCTGCCTCAGCCTCCCGAGTAGCTGGGATTACAGGCGCCCACCACTATGTCCAGCTAATTTTTTGTATTTTTAGTAGAGACAGGGTTTCACCATGTTGGCTAGGCTGGTCTTGAACTCCTGACCTCATGATTTGCCCCGCTCAGCCTCCCAAAGTGCTGGGATTACAGGCATGAGCCACTGTGCCCAGCGGAGTAAGTTTAATTTGTATGTATTGTTCTGTGATTAATGGACCAGTGAATAATGATTGCTAATTGTTGCGATTTTCTTACTGGCCTCACTTGGCAAATTTGGTTATCCCTTGTCCATTATACACATTCCACCTTTTTTTATTAAAGGGAAAACTACTCTTGGTGTAAAGATGTTTATTTTTTGCTAATAATGAGTTGGTATTAATTCTTAAGTACATAAAGTTTATCATAGAGTATCATCTCGTGAGTTCTTTGCATTTGTTGCCCTTTATTCTTTATTATTTCTGTCTGTTATTTGGATAGTTGACTTTGAATGAAGGAGAGAGAACTGTGATAGGACAATATGTTGTAACCAATCTGAGGGAGGAAGCATTCAGTCTCACAGTCACATGTGATAGCGTTGGGTTTTTCATCAATGCCTTTGGTATTGTATATAGTATTACACCGTTACGGTATTATAGTTTGTGTATTTTACAGTATTACAGTCTTACCAGTCAGTGTCACATGATTCAGTTCCCTACCAGCCAACAGACAAACCAATCACATACTCCTGTAGGAACAAAGGAACATCCTCACTTTTTTAATGCTATACCACTCTCTGCTCCCAAGTTAATCCCTGTTTGGGCCTGTGGGAGCTTACACCATCCTCCTGTATGTAATTAATAACTGATGTTTAGTTTATCTGTTTACTAATAGATGTCATGTGTTTAACGGTACCAGTAGACATAGGGTGCTAATTCCTTCCTCACCAATGGGGTGCATGAGACGCTATTGAAACAATTGGCAACACAAATGGAATGGACCAGCCCTCATGCAGGACACCTGCTCAACTTTATCTACCTGCTGTCGGCTGACTGGTTCCGTAACACATCAAAAGTCACCTGGGTCAGAACCATGAGCTGACGATGGGCCTTCACTTTGGTCTGCACAGTGTTTTGTTGTCTTCAGGTGTTGTCATCTACTCCCCCACTAAAATGCTCTCATCTCCTAGACGTGAATGTTTAATTGCACCCCAGCATGACATTTGGCCTGTGCTTAGCAGGCAGTTTAATGCACAAAAGCACAGCACATAAACAAGCCAACACCTAAATCCTAATTAGCAAGAATCAGGCTGTATCTCTGTGTCACTGCATCTGCTCTGGTCACCATCACTGTATGCTTAGGGCAGCCACGTGAACATTAATTATTGTACACTCCCAAGACTAGTTACTGTTATGCAGGCAGAAGTAGTTTATTCTGCTGCTGCTCCCCTTGCTGTTGTCCCATACACCCTCCTGGTGAGGTGTACGTCTGTGGTGCCTCATGATTCAGGCGCTGATGAATAAAGAAAATGGGAAGAAATAGTTTGATATTAGCCCCTGCCAAAGCATATGAAGAAGCATCTCAGCCGCTTTCATTGAAAAATTCCTAGCCAGTGTGTGGGCTTTTCTTATCACTGCTGCTTATCAGCATGTCAGAAGTCTGATCTTCAGACTGCAAGGCTTGATGGCCTTAGACATAATGGCCTTACTGCATGTGGAGCTAACCCCAGGAAGACTGAGTGGCACTCTCTGGAGGATTAGGTGGTTTCCTCTAATGTGGGTTGATGGGCTCCTGAACTCTTTCCTTTGACCATGCAGACAGTCTACACTGCCAGTGATCATGTGCTGCAACTCTATATACGCAGAAACTCAAAATATTCTGAAACAGTTTCCATTGAAAGGAAAGAGAAAAGCAGTCAGATGCCATGCTTCGGTCGAGAAAACTAGTAGATGGCTCACAAGAACACTCTATCGCTACTGTCTGTGCCTCTGTCACAACAAATATCCTGATCCTTCAGTTTTAAGGGTGCAGGGCAGTTTTCCAGGTAGTCTCAGACTGACACAGTTTTCCTCCCTTTCTTACTGGTAGTTCTCATGATAACTGTACAATATGCTGAGAATGCAATATCCTGATAATCAGTTGACATTGGCCAGAACAACCCAGGCTCTGTTATAGTCCCTGCTCGAAACAGAATGGTCCTCAACGCTCCAGCAAATCACATCCTGGGATATAAAACCCAAGGTGGGCTGCTTTCTGGGGTCACTCAGTTGTAGTGCAAGTGAAGCACCTGCAGTCAAGGCTCCATCCATCTGCTCTGGATAGCTTTCCTGATCTTGTGGTAGCAGTTCATATCGAATCCTAGACTTCTGTTGTCTTTTGTTTCCTATTTGTAAGTAGTAAATTCACTTCATGGGTTTTATGTGTGAATATGTTTGATCTCATTGTTCTCAGAAAAGTTGGTAGTCATTGCACAGTGAACCCGCTTCATAATTGGTGAAAACACCTATGGCCCCCTTGTGCCACAGCAAAGAGGTTAATTCAGCCAGACATAAACTTAATGTTCTTAAAACTTTGTAGCACAATTATTACCATGTGGGAGGCCTTTAACAATGGTGATGCTGATTTGAAGAACTCTGAAGGAAGAAATTTACACAAATGGGTTGGGTACGTGGGAGTCCCTCCTAGCTGAAAGCAACCCTTACTCCCCTCTGCCTAAAAAGAGTGGATAAAAACTGAAACAGGTTTAAAATTTCACCTAATTGGAAATACAAAGTTTACTAAAATAATATTTAAAATAAAAGGTTAAATGAGTGCTCATTGAATTTTATGCCTCCACAAAATAGGCTGGGAATTAACTTCAACATTTGTTGAAAGGCACCAAAATTGAGAAGCCTCCGTGTCTGAAATTCACATGTGGCTCAAAGAATATACCTGGGGATACCCCGAAGTTTAAATGTGGTATCCCCTAGGATATTATGACGAGTTACTGTACATAAGACAGGTGGTCTTCCTTTAACTCTGAAAACCATATTATGTTGCCTAAATTCTCCATAATGCACCACTCTGCAATATCCTATAGTGGACATGGGTTTCCTGACCAATGAGTACTAACATTGTGTGCGACCCACCTATGTTCTTGTCAAAATGGAAACCCCTGAATCCCACCAGTTAGAAAAATATGACAGAATGTCAGATTTTTGGAATATATAAGTTCTTCAGAAGGTTATTAGGTATTGATTCCATTTTATTAATAGATATAAATATATTTAGATTACCTATTTTTCCTGTGTTTTAGTATTAATAGATTGTGTCTTTTAATTCATCCAGTTGGTCTAAGTTACCAAGTTTGTGGGTTATGGAGATTGTAATATTCTTTATTCTTTTATCATCCATGGGATCTCTAATATAAAGGTCTCTTTTAATTCTTATTAGGTTGGTGCAAAAATAATTGTGGTTTTGGACCATGAATTTTAAATTTTTATAACTAGGCTGCAACACATCTTTATTAATCAAAATAGAAACCATTAAAATGGGCTGGGCGCAGTGGCTCATGCCTGTAATCCCAGCACTTTGGGAGGCTGAGGTGGGCGGATCACGAGGTCAGGAGACCAGCCTGACCAACATGGTGAAACCCTGTCTCTACTAAAAATACACAAATTAGCCGGGCGTGGTGGCGTGTGCCTGTAATCCCAGCTACTCAAGAGGCTGAGGCAGGAGAATCACTTGAACCGAGGAGGCAGAGGTTGCAGTGAGCCGAGATCGCACCATTGCACTCTGGCCTGGGTGACAGAGTGAGACTCTGTCTTAAAACAAAACAAAGAAGAACCATTACAACCAACACACTTTTGCCAATGAGAAATAAGCTTGTTTATTCCATGCTTCAGGATTCAGTGAACTCTTGGAAAGCATTTTCTGCATCCTGCTGGTTGTGGAAATATTTTCCCTGCAAAAAGTTGTCAAGATGCTTAAAGAAGTGGTAGTTGGTTGGCGAGAGATCAGATGAATATGGCAGATGAGGCAAAACTTTGTAGCCCAGTTTATTCAACTTTTGAAGCCTTGGTTGTATGACATGTGGTCAGGTGTTGTGGAGAATTGGCCTTTCCTGTTGACCAATGCTGGCTACAGGTGCTGCAGTCTTTGGTGCGTCTCATCAATAGCTGGGCGTACTTCTCAGATGTAATGATTTCACCAGGATTCAGAAAGCTGCAGTGGATCAGAAGACCATCAGCTGACCACCAAACACTGACCATGACTTTTTTTGCTGCAAGTTTGACTTTGGGAAGTGGTTTGGAGCTTCTCAGTCCAGCCACTGAGCTGGCTGTTGTATAAAATCCACTTTTCGTGGCATGTCACAATCTGATCAAGAAATGGTTCATTGTCGTTTCATAGAATAAGAGAAGACGACACTTCAAAAGGATGATTTTTTAAATTTTTGGTCAGCTCATGAGGCACCCACTTATCAAGCTTTTTCACCTTTCCAATTGGCTTCAAATGCCAGATGGCCATAGAATGGCCGACGTTCAGTTCTTCACCAACTTCTCGTGTAGCTGTAAGAGGATCGGCTTCAATGGTTGCTCTCAATTGGTCGTTGTCAACTTCCAGTGACTGCCCACTATGTTCCTCATCTTCAAGCCTCTCGCCTCCTTTGCAAAACTTTTTTTTTTTTTTTTTTTTTGAGACGGAGTCTCGCTCTGTCACCCAGTCTGGACTGCAGTTGCATGATCTCGGCTCACTGCCACCTCCGCCTCCCAGGTTCAAGCGATTCTCCTGCCTCAGCCTCCCGAGCAGCTGGGACTACAGGCATATACCACCACACCCGGCTAATTTTGTATTTTTAGTAGAGACGGGGTTTCACCATATTGGCCATGCTGGTCTCGAACTCCTGACCTTGTGATCCGCCCGCCTCAGCCTCCCAAAGTGCTGGGATTACAGGCGTGAGCCACCGCACCCGGCCTCTGCAAAACTTCTTGAACCACCACTGCACTGTACATTCATTAGCAGTTCCTGGCAAAATGCGTTGTTGATGTGAGTTGTCTCCGCTGCTTTACGACCCATTTTGAACTTGAATAAGAAAGTCGCTTGAATTTGCTTTTTGTCTAACATCTTTTCCATAGTCTAAAATAAACAAGTAATAAGTCATTACAAAAAAAAAAGCAAGAAATGCCCATTAAAATGATGTATAACATAACCACATTTACTTAAGAGGGTATTCCATTATCAAACAGCAAATTCCAAGAATGCAAAAACTGCAATTACTTTTGTACTCACCTTATAGTAGTTTGTGTGATTTCTTTTTTTCTTTTTATTAGCCTTGCTTGATAGTTATCAATTTTGTTGATCTTTATGAAGAAACAGCTATTGTTCTATTGAGTTCTTCTGTTGATTTTCTATTTTCAGTGCCATTGACTTGTCATCTTGTTGTTTTTATTTCTTTCGACTGAATTTGTTCTTTTTTCTTTAGTGACCTAAAGTAGAAAATTACATCATTGGGTGTATAATTTTATTTGTTTGTAATGTATGCATTCAACGTTGTAAATTTCTAAGCAATACTTTCACTGCATTCCAGAAGTTTTGATATTATATATTTTTATTTTCAGACTGGACACATGGTTCATGCTTATAATCCCACCACTTTGGGAGTCCTAGGCAGAAGGATTGCTTGGTGCTTGGAGCCAAGTGTTACAGCCTAGCCCAGGCAAAATAGAGACACTGTCTCTACAAAAAATTTTAAAAATTAGCCAGACGTAGTGGTACGCACTTACACTGCTAGCTACTCATGAGGAGGCTGAGGCAGGAGGATTGCTTGAGCCTAGGAATTTAAGGCTGCAGTGAGATATGATCATGCCACTGCACTTCAGCCTGGGTGATAGAGCGAAACCCTATCTTTTACATGTGTATGTGTGCGTGTGTGCTTTGTGTTGTGTGTATATGTATATTTTTTCATTTTTAATATATTTAAAGCACCATAAAAGTGGAAAGGAACAATTGTTCTCTGAATTGACAGTGTGAGTTTTAATTCACAGTTGTAATAGCAAAAGATTAGAAATAATTCAAGTACCTATTTAGAAAATATTGGATAAATGGCCTCATCATACACACTTAAAAATGAGGGGCAGCATTTATTGATATGAAAAGATTTGCAGGATTTGTCAATTGAAAATAACATATATTGCAATGTTTACACCATTTTACCTTTCTACAGCTGTTATGGTTATCTGCAGAGGCAGGTGGCCCCCAGCCACAAGTCCATAATTGAGGTCTTTGGGGAGAGCAGGGCAGGACTCTCAAACAGGCGAAAAGTGGCCTGAGAGCGTAAGAAAAGGAGAATAGCTTAGGTTTTTGTTATGGTTTGGGGCCAGGGTGAGAGTTTGTATATGCATGTACTGAAGAAGAGCCTTGTGTAGTAGTTTGCTTTTTCTGCTGGCACCAAAAGAGGAGGCACCCAGGCTTGCTTATCACCTTGAGTAGAGGTGGGGCATAGTGGCCGGACACGGTGGCTCATGCCTGTAATTCCAACACTTTGGGAGGCCGAGGAGGGCGGATCACAAGTTCAGGAGTTCAAGACCCGCCTGGCCAACATAGTGAAACCCCCGTCTCTACTAAAAATACAAAAATTAGCCAGGTGTGGTGGCAGGAGCCTATAGTCCCAGCTACTCGGGAGGCTGAGGCAGGGGAATTGCTTGAACCCAGGAGGCAGAGGTTGCAGTGAGCCCAGACCACACCATTGCACTCCAGCCTGGGTGACAGCACTCTGTGAGTCTCTGTCTAAAAAAAAAAATACAAATATTAGCTGGGCATGGTGGCGTGTGCCTGTAATCCCAGCTACTCGGGAGGCTGAGGCAGGAGAATTGCTTGAACCAGGACCCAGGAGGCAGAGGTTGCAGTGAGCCAAGATCACACCACTGCACTCCAGCCTGGGCTACAGAGCGAGTCTCTCTCTCTCTCTCTCTCTCTCTCTCTCTCTCTCTATATATATATATATATATATATATATATGTATATATGCCGGGCACGGTGGCTCATGCCTGTAATCCCAGCACTTTGGGAGGCCGAGGCGGGCAGATCACCTGAGGTCAGGAGTTCGAGACCAGCCTGACCAACATGGAGAAACCCCATCTCTACTAAAAATACAAAATTAGCCAGGTGTGGTGGCGCATGCCTATAATCCCAGCTACTCAGAACGGTGAGGCAGGAGACGCTCTTGAACCCGGGAGGCGAAGGTTGCAGTGAGCCGAGATTGCACCATTGCACTCCAGCCTGGGCATGCCAAGAGCGAAACTCCATCTCAAACAAAAACAAACAAACAAAAAATATACACACACATACACACTTGAAGTGTTATCCAATCAGAGCAGAGATTAAATGAGGACCTCATTTAAATCTGAATGGGGGTCCTTGTCACACCTGCCATTTTTTCACCTTTGCAGCTGGGCTTCTCTCTTCCCTGCTGGACTCTGCTATTTCCCACAAGGTGTTCAGAGAGTCTGCCCTGAATCCTACCACAAGGAGATGAGAAGCACAGAGTGACAGCAGCAGGAGAACATAAAGACACAGGTAACAGTTGTCCTCCTCCTGCAGAGTCTGGAGCAGTGTGCACCTACCACTGGTGCCCTAGCTAAGCCTGGGGGCAACATGCCCGAGGATAGTCTGGGAGTGCTGCAGTCAGGGTCCCCACAATAGGCACCCAGCCTGTGCCCTTGCACTCTGCATGACCATGGCCATTGTCACCTCAGAGGTCCCTGGGTACAGAGCAATGCATCCTACCAGAGCCACGTGTGAGGAAGGACCACGTGAGTCCCGGGGAAGGGCTGAGGCCATCCAGGAGGAGGTGGCCAGGACCGAGACTGATGCCTGTGTGGAGAAATCTGTGGGTGTGAGTGGCACTGTAGCGTCAGTGCCCGGGTTCTGCTGCTCTCCCTTCTCAAAGATCAGGGCCCAAGCAGGGGCTTGGGTGTGGCCCAAGCCACCACCCATGTGTGAGGGCCACCACCCATGTGTGAGGCCGTCATGGGGACCTGAACACGGTGTCTGCAGACCCCACCCATCCATCGGCCCCAATTCCTGGCCAGCTTCTGCCAAAGTGAGAGGCTGGAATTTGGAAGGTGGCTGTAAGCTGAAGCCTGTCCCCTGTTCCCCAGTGGCTGACACACAGCGGTGACACTCTGATGCCACCTTGCCCTCACCTAGCTCGCTCGTACCTGGGATTCGAAGGGGTCTGCCCCAGGTTGCATGCCCACTGCCAGTCAGAGGTGAGCACGTCAATGCCTCCTGGATGCGGGCGACTGGTGGTCAAGGCCTGGCAGTACGTGGAGGGCCTTCTCGGAGGGGCCATGGGGTCAGGGAATGGGATGGGACACTAACTCCACCCTGCACAGAAGCCGCAGCCCCCAGCCAAGCCGGCCCAAGGATTCCAGGTGCTGTCCACCCCACATGCGTACTGCCAGGTTCCAGGTGGCCTGGCGGAGAGGGATGGCCTGGTGGGCAGCTGAGAAGCCAAAATAAAGGGGGCGTGCACTGCCTGCCATCTGCAGTCTGGCAGCCACGAGCAGGGAGGCTGTTGCCTGTTGAGCCAGGGGGATTGGGGAAGGGCAGGCAGCCCAGTCGGCCTGATTTACCAGTGAACGAGCTGGGGGTGGAGCCGCTCCTGGCTGAGGGCTGGGGTTGGGGCAGTCTGTTTGGACCTCCTGGGCTCCAGGCTGCCAGCTGCCTCCCCAGGGTCTGAACGTCCTACTGTGACCTGTTTCCTCACCTGGCCCAGAGGACAGATAGGGAAGGCTTGCTTTGAGGATTAGGCAGGGTAATCCCAGTAAGCTCTCATTACCTTGCCCATCCTCCAGGTCTTTTTGATTTCTTTTTTCTCTTCTTTGTTATGAAACTTTGGAGAATTGTCCTCCAGCATGTCTTCAGCTGGGGAGGTGGAAAGGCTGGACCTTGCCCTTGACTTCCAGGCCCCTTCTGGGTGCCCCCTCCTCTTAGGCTTTTTAAAAGCATATACTTAGCACCATACCGTGTACCTGAGAGAGCCGCAGAGAAGCTCCTGCGTGTCCAAACCGGAACACTTTGTTCCCTGACCCCAGGCCCTCATCACACCCGCAAAGCCCAAATACTGTCAGGCGGCCAGCTTCAGACAAGAGTCTCAACTTGATGCTTGTTTTCTGGGGTCTACACAGGCCCTTATGATGGAGCTACCTCCGTTCCACCCTGTGCCTCCCCCAGTCCATTAGGGGCCTCAACTCTAGTGATCCCTCACTGGGAGCAAGGTTCCCCAGGCAGGGAACGCAGCCCTCCCCAGGATGCTGGCCTGGCCATGTCCTGATGGACATCAGTCCTGGAGCAAGAGGTCCAAGGCAGGGAGTTTCACCCCCCATTTCACCAGGTGTGGTGACCTTTCTGGGTTCCTAGCCTTCAAGATGGGATTTTTACACTGTGCCACAGTGGGGGAAACTGAGGCACAGGGCCAGTGAGTGGTAAAGAAACAAAATCTCTGTGACTAGGAAGCGTGTCCCTCGCCCAGCGCAGCTGCTCCAAGATAGCACCCTTTGGGATGCACCGCTGAGCTGTTCTTGGCACGTGGCATGCACTGTGGTGGAGGTCAGCAGCTTGTGGAGTTGGGGGTGGGGGTGCTGGCAGAAGCAGGTAATTTGGGACCCACCATGGGGAGGAAGGGGACATTGCCCCTTTCCCCACACCTTGGGCACAGCAGGAATTTTCTTCTCTGATGTGTGTGGGCACCAATGCCTATGTGGATGTGGATGTGTCCTCCCCTTTTGTTGACGAAGAAACTTCCTGCAGCCGTTGGGGTGGGTATGGGCACCACATGTGCCTGGCAGCAGGGTGGGGCCTGTGGAGGCTCGGCTAGTCTGTGTCCCACTGCCTCCTCCCCAGGGGAGGCAGACCCTGTGCCCTTAGTGCCCTCATACCCCATCCCTCACATTCTTCAGTTGGCATCCCCCTGCCTGATTCTCCCAACTCAGCCCCTGCCAGGTTTCTCCAGGCCCTGTGGGCCCTGGGATGGGATCAAAGGAGGCAGCAACTGTGCTGCCTGCCTCTGCCTGAAGTCAGGGATCCCTGGCTGCTATGGCATCTGGTGGGCAGGGTAGGTGGGGAGGTCAGGGGTCAGCTTCTCCATTCCCCAGCCTGCATTGGCTAAGCCGCCAAGTGTAACTGGCCTGGAGGCTGATCTGTGCCCTCCACAGTCCCTTGATGCATTATATTGAAGCCAATCCTTGTGTGAATGACATGACCCGTTGTTACTGCCCAGATCAAACGAGAACCAAAGGACTGTTGCACTTGGGCCCAGAGCCTTGGGCTGAGGCTGCCATGACCACCCTGTTCTCTTCCTTCTGGAGTCCCCAGGACGCTCCCAGGACTGAATGATCCCCACAAAACACAGTGGCCAGGATGGGAGGGGTGGAGGTCAACTCCCCCCCCGCCCCTGCCACCACAACCAAGAGGCCATCATGGAGGTTGGCCCTGAGCTGTGGGTTCCTGTGGGATGCGGCTCCCACGGATACTTCAGGGAATGAGCCTGGGCCCTCCTGGCTGACAGGAGCCTGGTGGGCAGTGGGTATGTGGGGCCCGTGTAGGGGGGTTGGACAGCACGGGGCCTGGCCAGGGAGCCAGGGACTGGTGTGGCCAAAGTGGGCAGCAATATGTTGCCAGAACCAAAACTACAGTGCAACCAGCCCAGCTGGTAGGGAGGAGGAGGCTTGCCTAGCAGGACCATCCACCCCTGTCCTGGCCCCAAGTCCAGACTGCCTGCCTGTCCTGGCCATTGCCTTGTCTGGGAGGCCTGGGCACGATGGTCAGGTGGTGTGTCCCTGGGTTCCAGGCCTTGGTGGTCCCTTGGGAGCTGAGCATCCTCTGGGCAGGGGGAGGGCCCAGGGTCCACTGTTTGCATCTGCCCCTGAGGCTGTGCCTCCACTCCAGCTTCTCAGCCCTCATGGGGATGTGGCCAGGGCTCCTCACCTGCTCTGTGGCTCCAGCTCTGATCAGCTCACTTGGCGACTCTGACAGCTTCCTCCCCAAAGCTGGGGTCCTCATCTGTGAGAATGGGGTGTCCCAGGCCCCCTGCAGGCAGGAACCCACCCCCAGCTCCTCTGATGGGCCCTCCTGGGCTTTCTTACCTACTGGCTTGTGAGACCCAGTTGGCCAAACTTGGTGTCCTATTTTTATTTTGGCCTTTTTCTTAGTGTGTGTTTTCTGTAACTACTGCTGTGTGGAACTTCTATATGAGTTTTAGGTAGAGAATCTTGTCCACCCAGAGATCGCCCACCCCAGAGAGCCTCCACTTCAGCCCCCGCTGGGCTGGTCCTGCCTATGCTCCGCTTGGTGTGAATGTTGAGTGTGATGGATCCACACTGCTGCTTGACCCTGCATCTCCTTCCTTCTTGTTGCTGAGGCCAGTTCTGTTCTCTCTTTCTCCACCTGAACTGCACTTGAAGCCAAGATGAAGGATGAGAAGCGGTTGCTTAGAAGGACCCGTCCTGCAGTGAATCTGCTGTGAGGAGGCTGCGCTGGCCCAGCCTGTCGTTTCCTTCTTTTTTTTTTTTTTTTTTGAGACGGAGTTTTGCTCTCGTTGCCCAGGCTAGAGTGTAGTGGTGCAATCTCAGCTCGTTGCAACCTCCGCCTTCCAGTTTCAAGAGATTCTCCGGCCTCAGCCTCCGGAGTAGCTGGGATTACAGGCAGCCGCCACCATGCCCAGCTAATTTTTTTTGTATTTTTAGTAGAGATGGGGTTTCACCAGTTGGTCTCAAACTGCTGACCTCGTGATCCACCCGCCTCGGCCTCCCAAAGTGCTGGGATTACAGGCGTGAGCCACCGCGCCCAGCATGTCATTTCCTTCTCTAAGCTCGTTCCAGAGGTCGGCAAGGGGCAGCCTGTCCCTGCCTGCTCTTGTGGTCCATGAATCAAGAATGGATTTCACATTTCCAAATGGTTGAACAAATAAAAAAATAATACTTTATGGCACTGAGAAGTTTCCATGTCCCTAAGTAGAGTGTTATGGGGCTGCCGTCATGCCCACCTCTTCACAGGCTGTCTCAGAGGGCTGCTGTCGAGCAGCCATGGCAGAGTTGCATCCTCGAGGCAAGGATCAGTTGGCAAAGCTGAAAATACTGACTCCTGGCTCTTTAGGGAAACAGTTTCCAGTGCCTGGTTAAAGGGCTGTGTGGCAGGACCCCAGGATCTTGGTCAGATTGTTCCTCACTCAGGGCCTGCTGTGGCCTTCGCTGCTATGTCTGCAAAGTCTGGGTGCTATGGTGACTCTCATGGGGGCGTTGAGCTCTGTCATGCTAGATTTCAGGGTGTCTGCCTCATGGTCATCTGTCTCACCAACAGAGACCCTGTGGCCAGATTCAAACTAGCAGGAACAGTTGGTCTTTGGCAGCAGGGATACCTTAGAGCTGAGCTGCCACCCACCCAGAGGTGGTCCCATGCCACCCACTGTCTGGGTCAAGGTTGGGGCAGGGCTGGTGTCCTGAACTGCATTCTGATGGGGCCCCAGTGGCTGCTGGTGCTGAATGCCTTGCAAGAGAACGCTGAGGCCAACAGCCGCTGGCAGCGGCTCACCCAGGTTATGTGTACTGTGCCCTTCTGTGTGCGAGTGACAGGTGAGTGCCTGCAGGGGTCATGGCGGGCTGTGTGGAGGGGGCCAGAGGTTAAATTTCCCTGAGCAGCTGTGTGGTCCAGGAGCAGCCAAGGGGTCTCTGGAGGTGTGGCTGCCACAACCCTACCCTGAAGGTCTTGCTTGTCATTGGTAGAGAGGAGAGGACCCCCAGGAGGTGCTGCCTGAGGGGCTCCATTCCCGCTTGTGAGGGGCGCCTAGGGTCCTCCTGGGGCGAGTCAGAGCCTGAGCCCTTGGGGTGAAAGTCCCTTCCCCCAGCTGAGAAGCAGCAGGCACCGGGGCGTGGGCTGCCTCAGGGCCCCCGCCCACTCACATCCTCTCCTGCATTACAGGTGCTCCCTCCTCAGGAGGTGAGGAAGATGGGAGGATGAGTCTAAGACACAGGTGAGACCAGATTCCAGGCACGTAGGCTGGCTGGGGGTGAGGCCTGCTTCCCACACAAGCCCTGCGCTCAACAGGCAGGTGAGGGACTGAGGCCTGGGGCATGACCTCCTTGGGGTCAAATCCAGGGTTGGGTCACCTCGGGATGAAAGAGGGGCTGGGCCATCAAAATGGCTCTGGGTCTCTGGCCCTGGGGTCTGTGTGCCAGGCTGGAGGTGGGAGGGAGACACTCATGCTGCAGATGAGGAGAGTGAGGCACAGGGCTCTTTAGATTCCAGGAGCTGTGACAAGGCCAGGGCTTTGGTATCGAATGTGGGTGAGAGGGGCAATCGCAGGTGTGAGTACAACAGGGCGGGATGGGTCAGGTGGTTGCCCATCAATGATAGACTGAATAAAGAAAAATATGGTACATATACACGATGGAATACTATGCAGCCATAAAAAGGAACGAGATCATGTCCTTTGCAGGGACGTGGATAAAGCTGGAAGCCATTATCCTCAGCAAACTAACGCAGGAACAGAAAACCAAACGCTGCATGATCTCACTTATAAATTGGGGCTGAATGATGAAAACACATGGATATAGGGAGGGGAACAGCACACACTGGGGGCTGTCAGGAGGTGGGATTCAGGGAAGGAGAGCATTAGGGAAAAGAGCTAATGCATGCTGGGCTTAATACCTAGGTGATGAGTTGACAGGTGCAGCAAATCACCATGGCACACATTTACCCAGGTAACAAACCTACACATCCTGCACATGTATCCTGGAACTTAAAAATTTTTAAAGTGTCTGTTCATGTCCTTTGCCAACTTTTTAATAGGGTTGTTTGTTTTTTTCTTGTAAATTTGCTTAAATTCCTTATTTAAATTTGCTAAAATTCTTTATTCCTTAGATCTTTGTCAGATGCATAGTTTGCAAAAATTTTCTCCCATTCTGTAGGTTGTCTGTTAATAGTTTCTTTCACTGTGCAGAAGCTCTTTAGTTTAATTAGATACCATTTGTTGATATTTGCTTCTGTTGCAATTGCTTTTGGCATCTTTATCGTGAAATTTTAGCCCGTGCCTATGTCCTGAATGGTATTGCCTAGGTTGTCTTCCAGGATTTTTATAGTTTTGGTTTTTACATTTAAGTCTTTAATCTACCTTGAGTTAATTTTTGTATATGGTGTAAGGAAGGGGTCCAGTTTCAATTTTCTGCATATGGCTAGACAGCTATTCCAGGTTTTTGTTTGTCTGTTTGTTTTGAGATGAAAGTCTTGCTCTGTTGCCCAGGCTGGAGTGCAGTGGCACAATCTCGGCTCACCACAACCTCTGCCTCCCAGGTTCAAGCAATTCTCCTGCCTCAGCCTCCCAAGTAGCTGGGATTACATGTGCCTGCCACCATGCCTGGCTAATTTTTGTATTTTTGGTAGAGATGGGGGTTTCACCATGTTGGCCAGGCTGGTCTTGAGCTCCTTACCTCAAGCTATCTGCCCACCTCGGCCTCCCAAAGTGTGGGATTACAGGCGTGAGCCATCGCACCCAGCCCATTGCTGATTTTTGTCAGGTTTGTGGAAGATCAGATAGTTGTAGGCATGTGATCTTATTTCTGGGCCTTCTATTTGTTCCATTTGTCTATGTGTCTGTTCTTGTACTAGTACCATGCTGTTTTGGTTACTGTAGCCCTGTCGTATAGTTTGAAGTCAGGTTCCACGAGGCCTCTAGCTTTGTTCTTTTTGCTTAGGATTGTCTTGGCTATTTGGGCTCTTTTTTTGGTTCCATATAAATTTTAATACCAAGTCCTGGCAGAGACACAACAAAAAAAAGAAAATTTGAAGCCAATATCCTTGATGAACATCCATGCAAAAATCTTCAACAAAATACTGGCAAACTGAATATAGCAGCACATCAAAAATCTTATTCACCACGATCAAATAGGCTTCATCGCTAGCATGCAAGTTTGTTTCAACATATACAAGTCAATTAATGTGATTCATTGCATAAACAGAACTACAGAAAAAAACCACATCATCATCTCAATAGATGCAGAAAAGGCTTTTGATAAAATTCAACATCGCTTCATGCTAAGAACTCTCAATAAATTAGGTATTGAAGGAACATACCTCAAAATAATAAGAGCCATATATGACAAACCCACAGAAAACATCATACTGAATGAACAAAAGTTGGAAGCATTCCCCTTTAAAATTGGCACAAGACAAGGATGCTCTCTTTCACCACTCCTATTTAACATAGATATTGGAAGTTCTGGTCAGGGCAATCAGGCAAGTGAGAGAAATAAAGGGCATTCAAATAGGAAGAGAAGAAGTCATATGATCCCTGTTTGCAGATAACATGATCCAGTATCTAGAAAAACCCCATGGTCTCAGCCCAAAATCTTCTTAAGCTGATAAGCAACTTCAGCAAAGTCTCAGGATACAAAATCAATGGCAAAAATGTCTAGCATTTCTATACATCAACAACAGTCAAACAGAGCAAAATCATAAATGAACTCCCATTCACAATTGCCACAAAAAGAATAAAACACCTAGGAATACAGCTTACTAGGGAGGTGAAAGATCTGCACAAGGAGAACTACAAACCCCTGCTAAAGAAACCAGAGATGACACAAACAAATGGAAAAACATTCCATGCTCATGGATAAGAAGAATCAATATCATTAAAATGGCCACACTGCCCAAAGCAATTTTTGGATTCAATGCTATTCCCATTAAACTAACACTGATATTCTTCACAGGACTGTCTCTGTCCTGATTTTTTTATTTTTCTTTTTTCTTACTATAGGTTTACTTTGCCTGTAATCATACAAAAGATATTATGTCCAGCTGTCTCACTCAGCACATTCATGAGGCTCATCTAGGGCATGCTCTTCAGTTGTTTTTGTTCCTTGGTATCGCTGAGTAGTATTCTGTTGTAATGTTAGACTTGGAACCAACCCAAATGCCCATCAATGATAGAGTGGATAAAGAAAATGTGGTACATATGCACCAAGGAATACTATGCAACCATAAAAAAGATGAGTTCGTGTCCTTTGCAGGGACATGGATGAAGCTGGAAACCATCATTCTCAGCAAACTATCACAAGAACAGAAAACCAAGGACCACTTGGTTCAACTCACTCATAGGTGGGAGTTGAACAGTGAGAACACATGGATGCAGGGAGGGGAACATTACATACCAGAGCCTGTTGGGGGATGGGGGCTAGGGGAGGGATAGCATCAGGAGAAATAAATACCTAATGTAGATGATGGGTTGATGGGTGCAGCAAACCACCATGGCACGTGTATACCTATGTAACAAAACTGCATGTTCTGCACATGTACCCCAGAACTTAAAGTATAATTAAAAAATGCAAAAAAAAAAGGAAGCGTTTCTTTTATATATTGGTGATCACACATATACCACATCCATGTAGATTTCCCATTGCCATAAAGCAAATGGAAAAACACATAAGCTGACGGCAGACATTTCAAAAGTGATTGCGCCCGTAAGGGAGAT
The DNA here is from genome assembly GCF_028858775.2 of Pan troglodytes. Taxonomy (NCBI): domain Eukaryota; kingdom Metazoa; phylum Chordata; class Mammalia; order Primates; family Hominidae; genus Pan; species Pan troglodytes. Next base: position 2,029,186 of record NC_072398.2, read on the forward strand.
CCGAATTACAACTTATGTTACAGTTATAGAACTTACATTTAAAATGTTTTTCAATACAATGAGGGAAATAGAAAAAATATAATAGTGTGCAAAGAACAAGAAACTCTCCGCTTGACAAGCCATATTTGGAAAAGAGCTAAATATGAAGTAAATAATTGAAAATGTAATTAATATGCTTAATATACAACATATGGGTTAAATGTTAAGTTATTCTGAGCTGATGAGAACATTACTTAACTGGTATATTGAGCAAAATAAATATAGTAGAAGGAGAAAAAATATAAAATACAAATATAATTAAACATAGAAGTGAAATGAGAGAGAATAAAACAAATCTAATTGTTTTTCTAGACTATATTAAAATAATTCAAGTAAGTACTCAAAGAGTCGGTGATTTATAAGTTTTTAAAATTGAACATCAGACATAAATCCTTGAATTCAGAAATGCAATGTGTCAAAAAAATTACTTAAATAATAGTCAAGGTGCATAACACCAAAGAGAAGGAAAACATTAAAAATAAGAGAAAAAAAAGAGATAATTTACGAAGATGAGAGCAAAATTTCCACAGCTTGAGTAGAGCCAAAAATAATGAAATAAATACTAATGGACCTGGCAAAAATTGTCACGTAAGCAAGAAGTGAATACTTACCTACCTAACATGCCTTTAACAAAAAAGGGTGCGGCCGGGCGCGGTGGCTCACGCCTGTAATCCCAGCACTTTGGGAGGCCGAGGCGGGCGGATCACGAGGTCAGGAGATCGAGACCATACTGGCTAACACAGTGAAACCCCGTCTCTACTAAAAATACAAAAAATTAGCCGGGAGAGGTGGCGGGTGCCTGTAGTCCCAGCTGCTCAGGAGGCTGAGGCACGAGAATCGCTTGAATCCGGGGGGCAGAGGTTGCAGTGAGCCGAGATCATGCCACACTGCACTCCAGCCTGGGCAACAGAGTGAGACTCGGTCTCAAAAAAAAAAAAAAAAAAAAAAAGGTATAATTTGAGCTCAAAAAATAGATACAGACTGCAGTGTATGGAATCTCATTAAATACACAAAAAATAAGGTTAGAAAAAAATCACTCACTTTTTTTTGTTTGCTGAGGCCACGCCGTCATTATTATGACAATTGATTAAAGGGAGAATCAAGCTTTTATTCTTCCTTTCCTAATAGGCTAGTTTTTAATGTAATGGAGAGAGTTCATGAGAAAACGCAATTTTTAATAGAAGAATGAGAACTAATACCTGTAGAGAAAATAATTAGAAAACCACTATTTGGCAACTCTCACTGAGATAAGTGAAATTAAGAAATAGTAATCAATAAATAATGAACAGTTACATGAAAGGAACGGGCAGACATTCCCGGACCCATCGAACAACCTTAAAATTAAGTGGTAAAACCAGACACGTGTATCCAAATGTGCAGTCTGAATTGAAACATGCTGGAAGCTTAATATATAGAGTGATTTTGAAGGATTTAGCACCCACCCAAATACTTCATTAATAATATTATATCGATTGTAAGGCCGTCTGAGCAGGCTGCGCCATGGTCAAGCCATTGTGATCCCTGTGACCCACACGTGTACACCCAGAAGGTCTCCTGGAGCCAGAAAGTCCGGGACAACAGGAAAACCACAAAGGAAGAAAAACGGCTAGTTTCTGTCGTAACTGATTAGCCAACCTTGCAGCATTTTACCGTTGTGACGTGCACTACCCTAACTGATCAATCAGCCTAGTGACACTGTGACCCCTCCCTCTTGTGACAATGTACTTTGTGACATTCTTCCCCTCCCGGTAATAAACGGCCCCTGACTGTAACTTTCCACTGCTTACCCCTCACCTATAAAACTAACTCCAATCCCACGACCCTCCGCTGACCCTCTTTTCGGACTCAGCCCGCTCGCACCCGAGTGAATAAACTAGCCTTGTTGCTCACACTTAACCTGTTTGGGTAGTCTCTTCAATTAGGCGCGAGCTTAACATCGATCATATATTGAAACAATATTTTTGGCTATATTTGGTTAAATAAATCATTGTAATCAATTTCACGTGTTGTTTTCTTTTCTATTGCTACTAGAACACACGCGGCTCACATTTTATTTCTATGGGGCGTTGCTACCTGAGAGGACATTGTCTTTTCAAAATTCAAGCTGCCTCTAATCCCACTAGAAGCAAGAAAAAAAAAAAAATTCAGGCTGCCTCCTCCAAAGACCAGAGGCCAGGAAGGTTGTGAAATCTGAAATTTTAGAATAATTGTCATCATAGTGTTTCCAATTGTAAATATCACAAATATTACTCATAAATGGACATAATCTTGTGTATAAGCTTGAATGGGAAAGTCCCCCAGGGGGCGCCAGGTCTCAGCACAGGGCAGAATCCATGCCTTAGAAAAGGACTGCAAGGAAAGAACCTGGCCTCACTCAGCGCCGTGTCTGATTGCATCTCCCGTCACTCAGGACTGAAGGGGCGGGGCCTAAGGCCCTGTCCAATCGGGCGCTGGGAAGGGGACTGTACTCTCAAGCGCGCCGCGAAAGGAGGGAGCAGCTTCCGGGCCGTGGCGGGGCTTTTGTGTTGGGCAGCGCGAATGTGGCGAGCTCGGTGCGTCTCCGCTGCTCCTTCCCCTTATCCCTGGGAGGTCCAAGTGGTCCCGCGGCAGCTTCTGTTGCTCTGGGACCTGCAGGTCCCGGAAGGTCCTTAGGGAGGACCCCAGACACCGGAGACTGGGAAATGGTGAGTGTGCCGGCCAGGTATCTCGGGAAGGGGAAAGGGAACCCGCAGGAAGCGGTTGTGGCGAACCCGGACCTCCGCGCGGTGCCGACCCGAGTTTCCGCCGGCGCCTCGCGGCCTTAGTGGCACAGGATGCGGGGCTGGACCCGCAGCCAGACCCCGGGCCGCCTGGCTTGTCCCTGCCCCGCCGCTTCGGCCAGGCCCGGAACCCTTTCTGGGCAGCTCTGCCCCTGCAGACCCGCATCTCCCTCGGATCGTGCGGTGCCGACGGGAGGGTCCTCAGGGGAGAGTCCCGACTTGGGGTTCGGGGTTCCTGCGTGGGAGGAGCTGTGGTCTGTGAAGTCTCCAAATCCTCCTTTCTCCTGTTAGAAAGAAAACTGAGGCGCCGTTAAAATATTAAGGAGTTTATTTGAGCAGAGAGTCGTGAGTTAGGAAGCCACCAGCGTGGTTTGTGGTTTGGGGAAGGAAAGGGTTTTTTGTAAGGAACCCGAGGAAGCAAACCCAATTAAATAATTGATCGTGTACAGTTATGTAGTCACCCCATATAGACTGTGCAGCCAGATATCTCCTGGTTATGTAACCAGAGGTTAATTGGTGGGTTCGTGGTTGTTTAAGGCTGTTTTGTTTCCCTTTAAGTTATTAATTTACAAGACAAGCATGAGTTACGTTTTGGTTGGTTGTTTATTCATTCATGTGTGTATGTACATGTGTATGATGGAGTCTTGGACTCGGGCTCAAGCGATCCCCCCACCTCAGTCTCCCTAGTGCCTGTGTTTAATTATTTTCACATAACACTCCACATTTCTAAGTGTATGGCAACAGGATCTCACATCAACGACCCTGTTCCCACAGCCTAACTCTTCTGGGGCTTGTAGTAAAACCCTAAATTTCCAATTCTTTTCCTATATTCAAATGCAACATTATCAAGTATTTGTCTTTTATTGTACATTTCATACAGCTGAAGTGTGTTATTTTTTTTAGAGTAGTGAGTCATTCTGAAAATATTTGTTTTCACTCTTAAAATATTTCTGAACGTTACTCATGAGTGGAAAGCAGAAAATAATCACCTGACAGTTAATTGTAGAAAAAAAAAGTCTTTGTGCATCTCCTAATTTTATCTTTTTTGAGTGTGCACATCTTACCAGAGTATCTTTGGGGTGAAGTTCCCTTTTGGAAACTTTGGAGGGTGATATGTCCTCAGCCACCCTCATATCTTTTCTCGGTCCTCTGTTTAGCAGCCAGATCTCTTGGAGTGTCTAATGAATACCTTCTCCTGGGTCATCTCCTCACAGAGGACAGTTTAAAATATGGGAGTAGAGCCTCTCCAGGCAGCATCTGGGTGCCCTGGAGTTGAGAGACGTCTCCTAGTATACTCTTCGTTTAAAAAACAAATCCCTGGTGCATTGGGATTTTCTTCCTCCAACCCCAGTTTTCATCATTCCTTGGAGACACGTTGGTGGCAGCCAGTCAGATGCTGGTATTAAGGGAAAAATCTAGAAATGATTCCTGCGCTCTGGATTTTCTCGGACTTGGGAAAGGAGAAAAACTATCTCAAAGGACAAGGAATACCCACCCCAGCGAGGTGGTGCAAGAACCAGAAAAGCACCATCATCAGAATTATGTAAGAAGAGAGTTGGCTGGGCGTGGTGGCCCACGCCTGTAATCCCAGCATTTTGGGAGGCCAAGGGGGGCAGATCACTTGAGGTCAGGAGTTTGAGACCAGCCTTGCCAGTATGGCAAAACACTGTCTCTACTAAAAATACAAAAATTAGCCCAGTCTGGTGGTGCATGCCTGTAATCCCAGCTACTCAGGAGGCTGAGGCAGGAGAATCACTTGAGGCCAGGAGGTGGAGGTTGCAGTGAGCTGAGATGGTGCCACTGCACTCCAGCCTGGGTGACTGAGGGAGACTCAGTCTCAAAAAGAAAAAAAAAAGAGAGAGAGAGAGTTTATTCTAAAATATTGCAATGGGGAAAAACACCAGGTATAAGAGCTGCAAGCTTGTTAAAGTTTAGGCAGAAAGGGGCTTAGAAATTCAGGCACACAGGCCAGGTGTGGTGGCTCACGCCTGTAATCCCAGCACTTTGGGAGGCAGAGGCGGGCGGATCACGAGGTCAGGAGATTGAGATCATCCTGGCTAACGCGATGAAACCCCATCTCTACTAAAAATACAAAAAATTAGCCGGGCATGGTGGCGGGCGCCTGTAGTCCCAGCTACTCAGGAGGCTGAGGCAGGAGAATGGCGTGAACCCAGGAGGCAGAGCTTGCAGTGAGCCGAGATCACGCCACTGCACTCCAGCCTGGGCGACAGAGCAAGACTGCGTCCCAAAAAAAAAAAAAAATTCAAGCACACAGTGGGGCACAGTACAGTGTCTCTTGGGAGGGTGGTCATTGAGTATTTCTGTGAGGAGAATGGGCCTGTGAGGATCTCCAAAGTGATGCAGTGACCTGACCTGACTCTTGACCCAGAGATGTCTGTGTTCTGTCAGCATGACCCCTCCCTGAGTTTATTGCCTTGAAAAGATTTATTCACTTAGTTCAGTTTCAGTTTTTCATTAATTTTAAAATATGTTTTATTCATAGAGCTTGAAAGATTAAAAAAAAATTTCCAAAGAGACAAGAAAGAGGTGGATTTCAGGGGGGCAAAAATCTATTCATATTCCATTTGTTAAAAATTCTTGTTAACCTTTTTCTTCCCCAGAGTGAGTGTAGTAAGTTTCTCAAGTCTGTTCTTTTTTGAGGGAGATTTCAAATGGAATTCTAGGACTTTGCTTTGGGAATGTGTATTAGTTTGTTTTCATGCTGCTGATAAAGACATACCTGAGGCTGGGCAATTTATAAGAGAAAGAGATTTAAAGGACTTATATTTCCACATGGCTGGGGAAGCCTGACAATCATGCGGAAGGCAACAAGGAGCAAGTCACGTCTTACGTGGATGGCTGCAGGCAGAGAGAGAGAGAGCTTGTGCAGGGAAACTCCAGTTTTTAAAACCATCAGATCTCATGAAACGTATTTGCTGTCACCAGAACAGCAGGGGAAAGACCTGCCCCCATGATTCAATTACCTCCCACCAGGTTCCTCCCATGTGTGGGAATTGTGGGAGTTACAATTCAAGATGAGATTTGAGTAGGGACACAGCCAAACTATATCAAAATGTTACCAGGGAAAAATATGAAAAATCTCTTTTCCATTATGGCTGCAGAAAAATGAATACATTTCCACAAGCAAGTGTTGTAGATAAATTGGTGAATTATAAATATTTATCAAAACATCAGTGCCTCCTTTTTGCAGGGTGGAGAATTTATAACAGTGGATAACCCTGTTTTTTATCCTGTTATCTGGACATTGGAGTTTAATGCTAAGTTTTATGGGATAGGACTTGGCAACTCCTGGAGATGATTTGTTATCATGGAAATAATAAATAAATTACATATTTATTATATGATAGGGATAGATACTTTGGCTTTTCCACTTGAGGTATTAAACGTAAGTGCCTCACTCAGTTCTTCCTTGGGAGCCTCCCTTTACAGATGTCCCAGCCTGCTCACCTCAGCCATGAAAGGAGCTCTTTATATTGAGAGAAGCTACAGAGTTCTGGAAATCTGGTGTTCACAGGTGGATGTGGTTGGGCCTGGATTGAAAGGATGGGATCCCCTTTTTAAGGGTGTAATTTTCATTGTCCTGGCATTCTTTCTAGACATTATTCAATAAAGCAGGGGTCCCCAACCCCTGGGCCATGGACCAGTACCTGTCGGTGGCCTGTTAGGATCCAGGCCATGCAGCAGGAGGTGAGCAGCAGGTGAGTGAACATTACCACCTGAGCTCCTTCTCCTGTCAGATCAGTGGTGGCATTAGAATCTCAGAGGAGCACGAACCCTATTGTGAACTGTGCATGGGAGGGATCTAGGTTGTGTGCTCCTTATGAGAATCTAATGCCTGATGATCTGAGGTAGAACAGTGTGGTCCCAAAACTATCCCCACCATCCATGGAAAATCTGTGTTCTATGAAACTGATCCCTGATGCCAAAAAGGTGGGGAACTGCTGCAATAAAGTAAATTCAGAATTATGTAAGAAGGGAGTTTATTCTGAAGTATTGCAATGAGGAAAAACACTGGGTATAACAGTGGCAAGCATGTTAAAGGTTAGACAGAAAAGGGCTTTCTTTCATAGGAAGGAGCAAACTAGATTAGAAAAAAGAGGAGAGGAAGAGGGCCGGATGGATTCTAGATCAGAGAACATTTCACCCTGAGGTCAGCCTGTTCACAGGAGAGGCATAAAGCGGGGTTGTATGTTGGCTCAGGCTGAGGGTATATCAGAGTTCAGGGGCCTGAGGGAAGGAGGGAATCTTAAGTAAAATTTGGTTAGCAAGTATTTTGTTCTGACCACTGAAGACAAATTTGGTCAGCTAATTAGTTAAGAGGTGAAAAAAAAATTACACTGTCTGTTTCTGGCTTTATTGTACGTAAAGGAAGCATCATCTAAGTCATAATGAGAAGGTGTTTGTTTTCACCAAGCTGTTCCTGGAGAACACAAAGAATGTTTTTGTTGTTTGTTTTTTAACTTGCAGATATTTAACAGGATTACCTACTCACCCCATCTTCCCCTGCTATGTTCCCGTGTCCTCTACAACTCTTCCATTGAGTTGTTCCTGAGTCACATCTTGTATAATAAACTGGTAAACATCAGTAAATTGTTTTTGCTGAGTTCTGGGCATAGTTGTTTTTCACGTTATCAAACCTGAGGAAGAGGTGATGGGAACCTCTGACTTATGAGCAATTGGTCAGAAGGATAGATGGGTCCCTCAGGCTTGCAACTGGCATGTGCAATGTGGGCAGTGTTGTGGAACTGATCTGTGAGCTTATGGGGTATGTGTTGACTCTGAGTGGTGTTGGAATTTAATTGTTGGACAATTAGTAGGTGTTGGAGAATTGGTTGGTGTTCAGCAAAGTCCACACATTTGGTATCAGAAAAAGGACTCACAGATCAGAGCCTTCACCTGACTCTGGGAGAGTGGTCACTGGTGAGAATTGAGACCCTGGAGAAGAAAGCATTTCCTCACTGTGAGCAGGGGATAAATAGGGTGTGTGGAGCTCCCAGAATTAAATTTCCAATTGCTCAGGCTTCCTTCACTCATTCCCTAGGAATGAACCACCTTGGGCTGTATCTCCACCTTGAGAGTGGCCCCCAAGCTTGCCTTCACTCATTCCCTAGGAATGAACCACCTTGGGCTGTATCTCCACCTTGAGAGTGGCCCCCAAGCTTGGGAACCTATTTAACCTACTGAGCACAGGGTTCGTCTTTATAAAATCTTGCTGGGTTATCATTCCAGTTTGGGTAAGTATTTAAGAATTTTATTCCATGATTTGAATGTGAGATTTTGATTTTCTTGGTTGAAAAATGAGTGAATTGGGTGATATGACCTGAAAAAATCGTAGATAATTCTTGGAATAAATTGTTTTATGCTAAGTTTAAATGATAAGACTTTAAAGTCATGGGCTCACCGTCCAGGTGAATAAACAGACCTTGTGCAGTTCTGGTGTTCTGATCTTTTCTAACTTCTGCTCAGAGATGTGACTGCAGTTTTGATTATTTTTTCTTATTCTTTGTAGATGAACTATCATGAAGCAGAATTTTGCTCTTTTTTTATGGCTGCATAGTTTTACCTCTTGAGTTTTTAGTAGCTTAATGTTACTATTAGTATACCATTAATACTGTGCCGAAAAGATGTTTGTGTGTGTGTGTGTGTGTGTGTGTGTATACTTTTTTTTTTGAGACAGAGTTTCGTTCTTGTCGCCCAGGCTGGAGTGTAATGGCACAATCTCGGCTCACCACAACCTCCGACTCCCAGGTTCAAGCAATTCTCCTGCCTCAGCCTCCCAACTAGCTGGGATTACAGGCATGCACTGCCATGCCCAGCTAATTTTTTTGTATTTTTAGTAGAGACGAGGTTTTGCCATGTTGGCCAGGCTGGTCTCGAATTCCTGACCTCAGGTGATCCTCCCGCCTTGGCCTCCCAAAGTGCTGGCATTACAGGCGTGAGCCACTGAGCCTGGCCTGTGGTTTCTTTTTTTAAGTATATATTAATTTTTGTTTGAAATAATAAGGCTAGGCACAGTGGCTCACCACTGTAATCTCAGCACTTTGGGAGGCTGATGTGGGCGGATCACTTGAGTTCAGAAGTTTGAGACCAGCCTGGGCAACATGATGAGACCCTGCCTGAACTTTAAAAAAAACAAAACAAAACCAGGCATGGCAGTGCGGAGCTGTGGTCTCGGCTGCTTGGGAGGCTCAGGTGGGAGGATCACTTGAGCCTCAGAGTTCCAGGCTGCAGTGAGCTGTAATTGCACGATTGCACTTTAGCCTGGGCAACATAGTGAGACCCTGTTTAAAAAAAAAAAGTGGCTGGGCGCAGTGGCTGACACCTGTAATCCCAGCACTTTGGGAGGCCAAGGCGGGCAGATCACGAGGTCAGGAGATCAAGATCATCCTGGCTAACACGGTGAAACCCCGTCTCTACTAAAAATACAAAAAATTAGCCAGGCGTGGTGGCGGGCACCTGTAGTCCCAGCTACTTGGGAGGCTGAGGCAGGAGAATGGCGTGAACCTGGGAGGCAGAGCTTGCAGTGAGCCGAGATTGCACCACTGCACTCCAGCCTGGGCGAGAGAGCGAGACTCCGTCTAAAAAAAAAAAAAAAAGAAAGAAAGAATAAAACTGTGAAAGGAAATACAAATATTTAGCAATAGGTATTTTACCCAATTTATAAATGAGTTCTTACATTTTAATGAAAATTCAAAATAGATAACTCAAATTTTAAAAATAACAGTATAAATAATGTACGGTATAAAAGGTTTCATATTACTTTAAGGCATGTAATTTATTACCTTCATATTCAGACCTTCATCATGCACCAGTTTCTTTTTTTCTTATTCAACTTTTATTTTAGGTTTAGAGGCTGCATGTGCAGGATTGTTACATGGCTCAAATATCACTGATGGGATTGGGTGTGCAAATGATTTTATCACCCAGGTGGTGAACATAGTAACCAGTAGGTAGTTTTTAGACCCTCACCCTATTTTCACCATTCATCTTCAAGTATGACCAGTGTTTATTTAACTCTTTGTGTCTGTGTGTACTCATCGTTTAGCTCCCACTTATAAGTGAGAACATGCAGTATTTGGTTTTCTGCCACTGTGTTAATTTGATTAGGATAATGGCCTCCAACTACATGTTGCTGCAAAGGGCGTGATTTTGCTTTTTTCTATGGCTGTGTAATAGTCCCTGGATGTATATGTACCACATATTCTTTATCCATTTTACTGTTGCTGGGCATATAGGTTAATTCTATGACTTTGCTATTGTGAATAGTGCTGCAGTGAATATACACATGCATGTGTCTTTTTGGTAGAATGATTCAGATTCCCTTGGGTATATACCCGGTAATAGGATTGCTGGGTTGAATGGTAGTTCTGTTTTAAGGTCTTTGAGAAATCTCCAAAATGCTTTCCACAGTGGCTGAACTAATTTACATCCCCTCCAGCAGTGTGTAAGCATTCCCTTTTCTCTGCAACCTCGCAAACATCTGTTATTTTCTGACTTTTTTGTAATAGTTATTCTGACTGGATGGTTTTGATTTGCATTTCTCTAATGATTAGAGATGTTGAGCATAATTTTTCACACACTTCTTGACCATGTGTATGTCTTCTTTGGAGAAGTGTCTGTTCATATTCTTGCCCATTTTTTTATGGAGTTGTTTGCCATTTTTCCTTGTTGATTAGTTCAAGTTTCTTATAGATCTTGGATATTAAACCGTTGTCAGATACACAGATAGCAAATATTTTCTTGTATTCTGTAGGTTGTCTGTTTACTCTGTTGACAGTTTATCTTGTTGTGTAGAGGCTCTTTAGTTTGATTAGGTCCCACTTATTTATTTTTGTTTTTGTTGTGATTGCTTTTGGAGACTTTGTCATGAAATATTTACCAAGGATTATGTCCATAATGGTATGTCCTAGGTTTTCCTCTAGGGTTTTTATACTTACAGGTTTTACATTTAAGTCTTTTTGTTTGTTTGTTTGTTTGTTTTGAGACGGAGTCTCACTCTGTCGCCCAGGCTGGAGTGCAGTGGCGTGATCTCGGCTCACTGCGAGCTCCGCCTCCCGGGTTCATGCCATTCTCCTGCCTCAGCCTCCCAAGTAGCTGGGACTACAGGCGCCCGCCACCATGCCTGGCTAGTTTTTTGTATTTTTAGTAGAGACGAGGTTTCACCATGTTAGCCAGGATGGTCTTGATCTCCTGACCTCGTGATCTGCCCACCTCGGCCTCCCAAAGTGCTGGGATTACAGGTGTGAGCTACCATGCCTGGCCATGTTTAAGTCTTTAATCGATGTTTTTTTTCTTAATTTTTTTATTTTTAATTTTTGTGGGTACATACTAAGTATGTATATTTATGGGGTACAGGAGATATTTTGATACAGGGATGCAATTTGTAATAATTACATCATGGAGAATGGGGTGTCCATCCCCTCAAGCATTTACCCTTTGTATTACAAATAATCCAATTATACTTAGTTACTTTAAAGTGTACAATTAAATTATTGCTGACTATAATCATCCTGTTGTGCTGTCACATGCTAGGTCTTACTTATTCTTTCTGTTTTTTAAATACGCATTAACCGTCCCCACCTCTTCCCCAATCCCCCCGACTACACTTCCCAACCTCTGGTAACCATCCTTTGACTCATGTCCATGAGTTCAGTTGTTTTGATTTTTAGATCCCACAAATAAGTAAGAATTTGTGCTGTTTGTCTTTCTGTGCCTGGCTTATTTCACTTAGCTTAATGACTTCTAGTTCCACCCATGTTATTGCAGATGACAGGCTCTCATGCTTTCTTATGGCTGAATAGTTCTCCACTGTGTGTATGTACATTTTCTTTATGCATTCATCTGTTGATGGACACTTAGGTTGTTTCCAAATTTTGGCTATCGTAAACAGTGCTACAACAAACATGAGAGTGTGGATATCTCTTTGACATACTGGTTTCCTTTCTTTTGGCTATATACCTAGCAGGGGGATTGCTGGATCATATGGCAGGTTTCTTTTTAGTTTTTTTTTGAAAGACCTTCAAACTGTTCTCCATAGTAGTTGTACTAGTTGACATTCCCACCAGCTGTGTACAAGGATTCTCTTTTTTTCCATATCCTTGCCAGCATTTGTTATCTTTTTTTTGTCTTCTTTAACTTTCTTGGGGACATACAAGGTGTATATATCTATGGATTACATGAGATGTTTTGATACAGGTATGCAATGTGAAATAAGCACCTCATGGAGAATGGGGTATCAGGCATTTATCCTTTGAGTTACAATCAAATTACACTCTTTAAGTTACGTTAAAATGTACAATTAAGTTATCATTGACTGTAGACACCTTGTGCTATCAAATAGTACGTCTTATTTATTCTTTCTAAGTATTTTTTTTTTTGTCAGCCATTAACTGTCTCCACCTCTCCTCCAGCTCGCCACTACTTTTCCCCACCTCTGGTAACCATCCTTCGACTCTCTATGCCCATGAGTTCAGTTGTTTTGATTTTTATATCCCACAGATAAGTGAGAACATGCGATATTTGTTTTTCTGTGCCTGGCTTATTTTGCTTAACATCATGATCTCCAGTTCCATCCGTGTTGTTGCTGCAAACGACTGGATCTCAATCTTTTTTTTTTTTTTTTTTTTTTTGGCAAAATAGTACCCCAGTGTGTGTATATTAGCACATTTTCTTTATGCATTGATTTGTTGATGGACACTTAGGTTGCTTCCACATCTTAGTTATTGTAAGCAGCACTGCAACAAACATGGGAGTGCAGATATCTCTTTGATATACTGGTTTCCTTTCTTTTGGGTATATACCCAGCAGTGAGATTGCAGGATCATATGGCGGCTCAATTTTTAGTTCTTTGAGGAATCTCCAAAGTTTTCTCCATAGTGGTTGCACTAATTTACATTCCCACCAACAGTGTACAAGGGTTCCTTTTTCTCCATATTCTTGCCAGAATTTGCTATTGCCTGTCTTTTGGATTTAAGCCATTTTAACTGGGGTGAGATGATATCCTATTGTAGTTTTAATTTGCATTTCTCTGATGATCAGTGATGTTAAGCATCTTTTCATATGCCTGTTTTCCATTTGTGTGTCTTCTTTTGAGAACTGTCTATTCATATCTTTTGCCCATCTTTTTTTTTTTTTTTTTTTGGAGACGGAATCTTACCCTGTCACCTAGGCTGGAGTACAGTGGTGTGATCTTGGCTCACTGCAACCTCTGCCTCTTGGGTTCAAGCGATTCTCCTACCTCAGCCACCTGAGTCTGGGATTACAGATGTACACCACCACATCTGGCCAATTTTTGTATCTTTAGTAGAGATGGGGTTTCACCATGTTGGCCAGGCTGGTCTCAAACTCCTGAGCTCAAGTGATCTACTGCCTCGGCCTCTCAAAGTGCTGGGATTACAGGCGTGAGCCACTGCGCCCAGCCTTGCCCATCTTTTGATCAGATTATTAGATTTTTTTCCTATAGAGTTGTTTGAGCTTCTTATATATTGTGGTTATTAATCCCTGTTCAGATGCATAGTTTGCAAATATTTTCTCCCATTTAAGTGGGTAGTCTCTTCACTTTGTTGATTGTATCCTTTGCTGTGCTGGAGCTTTTTAACTTGATGTGATACTTTTTGTCCATTTCTGCTTTGGTTGCCTGTGCTTGTGGGGAACTACCTGTGAACTCAATGTATCTGAGACATGTCTTTTTTTTTTTTTGAAACGGGATCTTGCTCTCACACCCAGGCTGGAGTGCAATGGCATGATCTTGGTTTGCTGCAACCTCTGCCTCCCAGGTTCAAGCAATTCTCCTGTGTCAGCCTCTTGAGTAGGTGGGATTACAGGCACCCGCCACCATGCCCGGCTGATTTTTGTATTTTTAGTAGAGACGGGGTTTCACCATGTTGGCCAGGCTGGTCTTGAACTCCTGACCTCAGGTGACCCACCCACCTCGGCTTCCCAACGTGCTAGGATTACAGGCATGAGCCACCGCGCCTGGCCGAGACAAGTCTTAATCAATTTAGGAAGTTTATTTTGCCAAGGTTACAGGATGTAACCATGACATAGCCTCAGGAGGTCCTTGATGACATGTACCTGTGGTAGTTGGGGGTTCAGCCTGCTTTTATACGTTTTAGGGAGACATAATAATGTCTATCAATACATGTAAGATTTAAATTGGTTTGATCTGGAATGGTGGGACAAGTCAGAGTGGGGGCTTCCAGGTCATAGGTAGATTTAAAAATGTTCTTATTGGCAATTGGTTGAGAGAGTTATCAACAGAAAGGAATGTCTGGGTAACAAGAAGAGGTTGTGGAAACTAAGGTTTTATCATGCAGATGAAATCCCCAGATAGTAGGCTTCAGAAAGAATAGATTGTAAATGTTTATTATCAGAACTTAAGGTCTGTGTTGATGTTAATGCTGGTTGGCTTTTCCCGAATTCCAAAAGTGAGGAGGGTATAAAGAAGCTTGTCTGACTCCCTCTTCCCATCGTGGCCTGAAGTAGTTTTCCAGGTTAACTTTGAAATACCGTTATCTGAAACGAGGGGTCCATTCAAATGGCTGAGGGGCCTTAGAATGTTATTTGTGGTTTATATTTTCAAGAAACTTTTGCCTTGGAGGACTATGGCAAGTTTTGGGGGATGGGCATCCATGACCATGCTCCACTGCAGCCAATACTGCACCAAACCTCTGGGCTCTGTGCAGCTAAGAATCCTGTCTTTGTCAACTTTCTGAGCAGTTCTCTTTTCCAGCTCAAGTGTCCATGGGGGCTGTAGGATCTCCCGCAGCTAGGATCCTGGAGGACCATGGCAACAGTGGACCTCTCCATGCCTATCTTACTCACCCCTTCCCTGGGAACCACTCAGGGCCAGAAATGAGTCCTGGTCCTCAGCAAACCTGGGTGGGGTTCCCACCTTTCTCCCCTTTCAGCCTGCATCCTTTCTCGGTCCACTGTCAGTGCCTGCTTTCCAAAGATCTGTTTATAGTGTGCTGTTCTACTTGATGGTCTGCTTTGTGGGCAAAAGATCGTCCTGACTGTGTCTGGTTGACCATCTTGACTCTCCTCTTTTTTTGTGATTTCTTGCCTCAGTTTGTTGCACACAGAGTACTGTCTAAGGCTGTGGGTGCCCCTATTCACCCATTACACTGCTATGGGACTTGAGCTGTTACACGTTTAGTTTTTGATGTTGACAGTGTCCTTGCTTTTGTCCCAAGTGACAATGCTTCATAAATTTATTACGCATTGAGAAAAAAAGTGCTGGGTTTTTAAGTTACAGATAAATTCACATTTGCTAGAAAATGCCAGTGGAATATATGGATAAACTGACCCTTCATAAATATGTGTTTATTCCTTAAAAATACTTAGCCTTATTTGTTTCTTTATTTCCATGTGACTGTATATACTTTTTACTGATTATCATTGGTTTTGAGCATTTTTCCTGTGTGGTAATTTTCTATGAAATAGGTTTCAATCATTTTCTGTGAAATAGTTTTCAAATAGTTCTCATTTATTTGTTTGTTTATTGCTTTTACCCCTCCCCCCTTTAAACATACTCTGCACGCTATTCCACTTTATTTGTAAAGACTGCAAATATATTTTTTCCCAAGGTAATTTTTTCTTTTCACTCCAGTCTACCATTTGATGGACTCTTCTTAATTTTAGTAGAATTGAACTTGTCATTCTTTTTTCGGAGGCTTTATTTTTTCACATAAGAAAACTTGGAAGACAGAAAGGCATGTTATGCTCACGGAGTTAACTCCTTAGGTTTTCTTTCCTCATCACCAGGGACTCATCACTTCTGGGGCTGCATTTCAGCAGAGTCTGGCTCTCAAACTTGGAATATGTTTAACCTTCTCAAGGAGGGTTTTCATTTTGAACTGTAGGTGAAACAGACTCCTTATCTGAGCTATAGCAAATGTTTGCTTTTCTTCCCTTGTAACTCCTTTATGCAATATTGCTGCCATATAACTCCAGTGTTTTGTGCATTTAGTAATTTTAGTTTCTTGTTGGCATCTTTTTATTTTCTTGGTTGAACATGCATAGACCGGCCAGGCCTGGTGGCTCATGCCCGTAATCTCAGCACTTTGGGAGGCTGAGGCAGGTGGATCACTTGAGCTCAGGAGTTCAAGACGAGCTGGGCAACATGGTAAAACCCCGTCTCTACAAAAACTACAAAAATTAGCCGGGCATGGTGGTGCGCACCTGTGGTCCCAGCTACTTGAGAGGCTGAGGGAGGCAGGAGGATCATTTGAGTCCAGGAGATGGAGATTGCAGTGAGCCCAGATTGTGCTACTGCACTCCAGCATGGGTGACAGAGTGAGACCCAGTCAAAAAAGAAAAGAAGGAAAGAGAAAAGAAAAGAAAGAAAGAAAGTGCATAGACTGAGAGAGAGTGAGGTAGCTTTCATCCTGGGGCCAACAGCCTCGTCCCGAATTGCAGAGGTCTGGCTCCCGCATGTTCCACTGTTGCCTGACCTGGGCCCCGTTCTTCCTTGAGGCTGAGGATGGCTCCATTAGACAATGAGTCTATAATTTCCTGTCCATGCTGTGCCTCTGAGTCCAGGAGGAAAAGGCAGAAAGGCCCTGTGGAGTGCAGGAAGACAACAGTGGAACTCTTTAAAGGCAGTACGAAGTTCTGCTTCAATGCAAATGCCTCCTGGGTGAGGTCAGGTCCCAACACAGGAAGGAAGCCAAGAACCCATCATTCTGGCCTCATTGGGCCCCACATCTGATCACATTTCTTGTCACTTAGGGAAGGAGCAGAGGCATGTGAAGCCCTATCCAGTCAGAAGCTCAGTAGCAAGCCAGAGAGGAGCAGGTAGCGTTCTACAGTTCAGCAGAGCCTTTGTCTTAAGAGCCACTGGTAGCAGAGCTCAGGGTCTTGTCTCCACTGCTGCATGTCCTCTGATCAAGGAGGCTCCAGATGACTCTGCTGCATCTTCTCTTGCCCTATGACCTGCTTGCGGGTACTGCGACATTCTAGAAAAGATGCAGGGACACCCGTGACATTCTGGAAAAGATGCAGGGACACTCTAGAAGTTGGGAAATGGTGAGTGTGCAGGATGGGGATCCTAACACGGGGAGGGGCTCATTGGAACCAGGCAGAATTGGCTGAGGCCAGACCCAGCCCTCCCTGTGGTCAGCTACAGAGTCTGTGACCCAGTGTCTGTGGTGCAGCTCAGACCTTAGTGCCCCTCCAGTGCAGGGTGAGGCTGTGCCAGCACGTGGGATCCCAGGCATCCTGTCACTGCTCCAGCAAATTTGCTCTGGCCCAAGGCCCTCTGGGAAGCTGTGTGCCCACAGCCCCATGTCTCCCTCAGATTGTGTGGCTGTGACGGGAGAGTCATCCGAGGAGAGTTTTCACTTGGTGTGCAGGGTTTGTGTGGAGGGGTAGTTGTGGTCCGTGGGGTCACCGGTTCTCCTTTCTCCCCAGGTGTCACCTGTTTTCCTCTGAATCTTCAAAATGTATGAAAAACAGAGTCTCAAATCCACCGTCTTGTCCTTCCCAGCCTAGCTCCTCCTAAGGCTGGCGATGAATTCCCCAAATTCCAGTTTCCTTTTTTTTTTGGAGTCTCGCTCTCTCGCCCAGGCTGGAGTGCAGTGGCACGATCTCGGCTCACTGCAAGCTCCGCCTCCTGGGTTCACGCCATTCTCCTGCCTCAGCCTCCCAAGTAGCTGGGACTACAGGTGCCCGCCACCACACCTGGCTAATTTTTTGTATTTTTAATAGAGACGGGGTTTCACTGTGTTAGCCAGGATGGTCTCAGCTAGTCTTGATCTCCTGACCTCTTGATCCGCCCGCCTCAGCCTCCCAAAGTGCTGGGATTACAGGCGTGAGCCACCACGCCCGGCCTTCAGTTTCCTTTTCACACTCCAAAATGCCACTTTTCCTCTCTAGTTCACGACAATATTATCAACTATTTGTTTCCTATGATCCATTTTGAATGGGTACTGTTTTGTCATTTGTTTCAATGAGTAATGGATGGCAACTTTTAAAACATTCGATTTGTTTCTGAACACTTTACATAAAAGAAAGGCAGAGAATAACCACCTGACCACTGTATAAAATCTTCATGACTCTCCTCCTTTTATTTTACCTAAGCACAGACATTTCATCAGAATGTCTTTGGGCTGAGATTCCCCTATGGAAACTGTAAAGAGTGATGTATCCTCAGCCACCCTCTTGCCTTTTCCTGGTCCTGGGTTTCAGAACTGTCTGGCATAACCCAAGATGCCCACAGTGGCCTTATCTTGGAGTGTCTGATGAATATCTGACCTGGGTCATCTTCTTCCGGAGGACAGACTGAGGTATGGGAGTGTAGCTTCTCAGTGGAGCAGCTGGTTCTGTGCTGAGGGGAGTCTTCCGATAGACCCTTCATCTAAAATGCTAACCTTTTGGGATATTAACAGAGAAGGGAAACCCACCCCAGTGACGTGGTGGAAGAACCTGCAAAGCAAAATAAGCACTTTGGACACACAGGGGGCACAGTACACTTGGGGGAGCAGTCACTGAGCATTTTAGTGAGCAGGGTGAGGGTTGGAGGACATTCCACATGTCAGGATGGCCTGACGATGTTTCAGCATAACTGTGTTCCAGTCAGTACCACCCCTCCCTGTGTTGTCACCTTAAAAAGATTTATTTGAGCCTCATTCCTTTATTAAATGTAAAGTGTATTTCATCAGTAGAGATAAAAAGGTAGAATATTTTCGAGGAGGCCAGAAGGAAATGGATTTCAAAAATTTAAATATTTAGTTTTATATTTTATTTGTTAACAATTCCTGCTTACCTTTTTATTTCCCCTAAACATGCGGAATAAATTTCTGCTCTTTTGAGTAATTTCAGATGGAATTCTAGGACCTTTACTCAATCCTACCAGGGAAAACAAATAAGGGAAATGTCTCTTCCCTTGTGGGTGCAGAAAATGAATACGTTTCCACCAAGGAAAAAAAAAAGTGTCATAAATTGGCGAATTACAAAGATTCACCAAAACATCACTTTCTCATTTTCGCATGTTGGAGAATTTGTGACAGTGTATAAGCCTGTTCTGTTTCTGTTATCTGTACTTGGCTGATTGGTGCTGCATCCTACGGGACAACCATCGGCAACCCCTAGAATACTCAAATATGATCACAGTTTATTATTGTGGAAATAATAGTTAAATGATAGCTCTGTAGTCTGAAAGGGATAGAAAATGCCTCTTTTCCTGAAGGTACTAATTCCCATTCTTAGATCACCCTTATCATTTTGTTTAATCCCAATAATCTCCCAGAAATGCCACCTCCTAATATTGGCACATTGTGGTTAGGATTTTCACATAGGAATTCTGGGGGGATAAACATTCAGTGTATAATACTCCATGACAGTGTTCTCTACAATATCTTTGCTATTATCAGACATTTGTCTGCTCTTTCACTTTTCAGAAGTAGTTTTTCTTAAGTTCACTAACAAAGCAAACCTGGTTGTGGGTTTCATGGAAGTTAAAATGCTGTAACTATGTGGACGAGCCTACGTTATGGGGAGCTCAGTCTCCTTTCTAAGGACATATGCCATCTTGCCATTTCTTTTATTATACTTTGATGTATAATGTATAAATATCGTTGTATGCTTTTTTCTATTATTATTTTATATAATTTATTAGACTTATGACAACAAAAATTAGTTTTAATAGCTTGTGTTATTTTTTAAAAGTTCGCCTGTAATCCCAGCATTTTGGGAGGCCAAAGAGGTCAGAAGTTCAAGACCAGCCTGGCCAAGATGGTGAAACCCCATCTCTACTAAAAATACAAAAAGATTAGCCAGGTGTGGTGGCGGGTGCCTGTAATCCCAGCTACTTGGGAGGCTGAAGCAGAGAATTGCTTGAACCCAGGAGGCGGAGGTTGCATTGAGCCAAGATCACGCCTCTGCACTCCAGCCTGGGCAACAGAGCGAGACTCCATCTCAAAAAAAAAAAAAAATTTACTTTTAACAGCTTGACAGTGTTTCGGTTGACTGTGTCATTGTTTTATGTATTTTCTGCATACGTAACATTTGAAGGGAGTTTCCAAAATGCAAACTCAATGCACAGATCTCAGTGGCTTTTTGAATTGTCTTGCACTGAGATTTGTGCATTGTTTGCATTTTGGAAACTTCCTACAAATGTTGCATAGCAGAAAATACATAAAACAAATGCATGGTCAACGGAAATACTGTAAAGGAAATGTCCACATAATGACAACCAGATGAATACTTGGAAGAAACCTTCACACTGCACGCCTTACTTAAAATGATTTCTCAAGGCCAAATTATCCCATTTCTCTCCAGAATTATGAATTATAAGATAATTTATTTTCCTTTCTTCATAGCTTTATAACCTGTGTTATACTTTATTTTTACATGTTTTTATGAAAATTTTATTCTGTGTGTAATTTTTTTGCATGGCTATAAATCTTCTATGGAATGGTTGTCTATTTACTTTTTATTTAATGGACTTTATTTTTCAGTGCACATTTAGGTTTGCAGAAAAATTGGGCAGATAGTACAGAGTTCCCATATTTACCTGTTTTCTCATTCTTGGATTATGTTTTCCATGTTGCAGCTGAATCCTCATTGCCAAACCAAAGATTACCCTCAGTTTCTCCTGTGTCATCTTTCAGAAGTTCTAAATTTTCTGTTTCACATTTCAGTTTATAATCTATGTTGAGTTTATTCTGTGACTGTTGCAAGGTGTCTTATTTATTTCCTTGCGTATGGATGTCCAGGTGTTCAACATTTGCTTTAGAGACCAGACCTTTTCTGTTGAATTTCCTTTGGTCTTTTGTGAAAGTTCAGCTGATTATATTTGTCAGGGTTTATTTCCGGGTTTTCTGCCCTCTTTTGTTTATCTTCTTTTCTTTCCCAAATATTGCACTGTCTTGATTACTATAGCTTTACATTAAGTCTTAGTGTCTGTCAGGTGGTATCAATTCTGTGAATTGATTCTTCAATATTGTATTACCATCTGGGTCTTTTGGCTTTTCATATAGGTGTTAGAATAAATTTTCTTTTTTTAAAATAACATGACTTGTTAGGATTTTTATTGTAATTGTACTGAATTTGTTATTCAAATTGGGGAGAACTGACATCTTAGCAATATTGAGGCTGCCTATTCATGGACGTGGAATATCTCTCCATTTATTCAGATCTTTTTTTCTATCATTAGAAATGTATAGTTTTGCATAGTTTTGTCATATAGGTCTTTCTTTTTACTGGGTGCTATATAAGTGCTGTTGTGTTTTTAAATTTAAATCAGTTGCTCATTGCTAATATACAGAAAAATAATTGGCTTTTGTATATTAACCTCACATTGTACCACTTTGCTATAATCTCATTAGCTCAGGGAGATTTTTGTTGGTTCTTTTGGATTTTGTACATAGACAGTCATGTTATCGACAAATAACAATTAATCTGCAGAAAGGCAGTTTTATTTATCCTTTCTCAATTTCAGTGGCTTCCTCTGCTCTGCCCTATTTCTTAACCTTCTGGTTTTTCAGCAATTGTTGATATGATTATATACTTTTTGTTGTTTATCTTGTTGATGTGATAAAGTCAATTGGTTTTTGCTTTTTGAATCAGCCATGATTATCTGTCATAATTCCTATTTGGGTGGGTGTATATTTTTTATTTTATTTTTTATTTTTGTTTATTTATTTACTTATTTATTTTATTACTATTATTTTTTGAGACAGAGTCTCGCCCTGTCTCCCAGGCTGGAGTGCAATGGCGTGATCTCAGCTCACTGCAAGCTCAGCCTCCCAGGTTCACGCCATTCTCCTGCCTCAGCCTCCCGAGTAGCTGGGACTACAGGCGCCCTCCACCATGCCCAGCTAATTTTTTTTTGTATTTTTAGTAGAGACGGGGTTTCACCATGTTAGCCAGGATGGTCTCGATCTCCTGACCTCGTGATCTGCTCGCCTCGGCCTCCCAAAGTGCTGGGATTACAGGCGTGAGCCACTGCGCCCAGCCTGGGGTGTGTATTTTTTAATACATTTTTAGATTGAAAATTTTTGCATCTCTGATTATGAGATTTTTTTTCTGTTGTTTTCTTTTGTAATGTATTCCTGTAGTTTTGGTAGTTAGGGCAGTGTTGTCCGCATAGCATGAATTAGGAAGTGTGTACTCTGCTTCTGTTTTCTGGAAGAGCGTATAGAGAATCTGTGTCAGTTCTTCAAATGTTTGGTGGAATTCACTAGTGTGATCATCTGGGTCTTCAGCCTTGTCCTTCCTTTTTTGGACAGTTATTACTTTATTGATCCAATTTTAAAAATACGTATAGACCTATTCATGTCTGCTCATCTCTCCTTGTGTGAGTTTTTGGAGGTTTTTTCAAAGGATTGGTTCATTTTATCTGACTTACCAATCTAGTGGTCATGGAGTTGTTCATAATGTTCACTGTGGTTTTTTTTTCTTTTTGACTGTCTGTAGGATTAGTAGTAATGATGGAACCTCTTTTATTTCTGATGAACATTTTGGTCTTTTGTCTTTCTCCCTTTTTTGGTCTGGCTATAGGTTTATCAATTATATTGATGTTTATGAAGAACCAGATTTTGTTATTGTTGATTTTCTGTATTGACTTCTTGTTTGCAGCTTTCCTGATGTTTTCTATCAGTGTTGCTTGTCTGAGCTTGACTTAGGTTTATCTTCCTGGCTTTTTTCTAGTTTCTTAAAGTGGAAGGTTGAATTATTGGTTTTAGATCTTTCTTTTCTAGCACATGCCCTCCATGCTTTAAATTTCTTCCAAGCACCACTTGTACTGCATTTCACAAAGTATCTGAAGATGTATTTTATTTAATTTCCTTTGAAGTATTTAAATTTTCCTTGAGGCTTGTCTTTGACCTGTTTGTTATTTAGAACTTTGCAGTTTAATCCTCAATTATTTGGATGTTTTTCAAGTATATTTCTGTTACCGATTTCTAGTTTAATTCCAATTATGTTCTTAGGGCATATTTTATATGTTCACTAGTTTTATTTTGTTTAAGTTTTTAATTTTTGTGAGTACATACTAGGTGTATATATTTATGAGTTACATGAGATATTTTGATACGGGCATGCAATGCATAATAATTGTACCAGGGTAAATGGGGTATCTATAACTTTAAACATTTATCTTTTGTGTTACAAACTGTTTATAACCTTTTACTTATTTTAAAATGTACAATTAAGTTATATTTGTCTGTAATCATCCTGTTGTGCTAGCAAATACAAGGTCTTGTTTATTTTTTCTAACTATTTTTTTTTGTACCCATTAAACATTCCCACATCCCCTCCACCTCCTCCACTATTGTTCCCACCCTTTGGTAACCATCCTTCTACTTTCTATCTCCATAAGTTCAGTCATTTTAATTGTTAGTTCTCACAAGTAAGTGAGAACACGTGAAGTTTGTCTCTTTTCCTGGCTTATTTCATTTAACACAATGACTTCCAGTTTCATCCGTGTTGTTGCAAATGAATGGATCTCATTCTTTTTTTATGGCTAAATAGTATATCATTTTGTATATGTGCTACATTTTCTTCATCCATTCTTCTGTTGATGGACACTTTGGTTGCTTCCAAATCTTGGCTATTGTGTGCTGCAGTAAACATGGGAGTTCAGATGTGTTTTCAATATACTGATCTCCTGTTCTTTGGATATATACCTAGGAGTGGGATTGCCGTCATCATGTGGTAGCTCAATTTTTACTTTTTGAGGAACCTTGAAACTGTTCTCCAGAGTGGTTGTACTAATTTACATTTCCACCACCACTATACCAGGATTCCCTTTTCTCTACATCCTCTCCAGCAATTGTTGCCTGGATAAAAGCCATTTTAATGGGAATGAGATATCTCATCGTGATTTTGATTTGCATTTCTCTGATGATCAGTGATACTGAGCATCTTTTCATATACCTGTTTACCATTTGTATGTCTTCTTTTGAGACATTTTTGGATTGGATTATTTGCCCATTTTTGGATGAGATTATTAGAATTTTTTTTCCTGTATTTGTTTGAAATCCTTATGTATTCTGTTTATTAATCTCTTGTCAGATGAACAGTTTGCAAATATTTTCTTGCATTCTGTATGTTGTCTTTTCACTTAGTGGATTGTTTCCTTTGCTGCACAGAAGCTTTTTAACTTGATGTGGATCTCATTCGTCCATGTTTGGTTTGGTCTCCTGTGCTCATGGGGTATTACTCAAGAAATCTTTGCCCAGTTCAATGTCCTGAAGAGTTTCCCCAATGCTTTCTTGTAGTAGTTTCATAGTTTGAGAACTTATATTTAAGTTTTTAATCCATTTTGATTTTGTTTTTATATGGTGAGAGATAGTGGTCTAGTTTTATTCTTCTACATGTGGATATCCAGTTTTTCCAGCACCATTTATTGAAGAGATTGTTCTTTTCCCAGTGTGTGTTCTTGGTACCTTTGTCAAAACTGAGTTCACTGGTCTCGAACTCCTCACCTGATGATCCGCCTGCCTCAGCCTCCCAAAGTGCTGGGATTACAAGCATGAGCCACCGTGCTCAACCTCTTTTCTAGTTTTTTAAGATGCGTTATTAGGTGGTTTGTTTGAAATTACTCTTTTTTTGATGTAGGTATTTACAGCTATAAACTTCCCTCTTGGTATTGCTTTCACTTTATCCCACAGGTTTTGGTATGTTGTATTTCCATTATCATTTGTTTTTAGAAGTTTTTCAGTTTCCTTTTAAATTTCTTCATGACTCATTCAGGAGCATATTAATTTCCGTGGATCTGTAGAGTTTACAAAAGTTGTCTTGTTATTGATTCCTAGTTTTAATCCTTTGCGGTCAGGGAAGATGCTTGATACTATTTCAATTTTTTCTGGTGAATGTTTTAAGACTTTTTTGTGACCTACCATATGGTCTATCCTTGAGAATGATTCATGTTCTGATGAAAAGAATGTGTATTCTGAAGCTGTTGGACAAAATGTTCTGTAAGTATCTATTAGGGCCATTTGGTCTACAGTGCAGAGTAATTCCAGTGTTTTCATTATTGATTTTTTTTTTTTTTTTGGTCTGGAAGATTGTCTAATGCTAAAAGTAGGGTGTTGAAGTCTATAGCTGTTATTGTTTTGGGGTCTCTCTCTCTCTTTAGCTCTATTAATATTTGCTTTATATATCTGAGTGCTTCAGTATTGAGTGCATATATATTGAAAATGGTTATATCCTCTTGCTGAATTGACCCCTTATCATTATGTAGTGACTTCTTTGTCTCTTTTTATAGTTTTTGTTTGAAATTTATTTCATCTGATATAAGTATAGCTATTCTTTTTTTGGTTTCTATTGATATGGAATATCCTTTTTTATCCCTTTGTTTTCAGTTTGTATGTGTCTTGATAGGTGAAGTATGTTAGGCAGCCAGTCAGTGGGTCTTGTTTTTTTATATTCATTGAAGCACTCAGCATCTTTTGATGGGAGAATTTAGTTCCGTTAAACTAAGTGTTATTCAGTGAAGGTGATTTTTCCTGGTGGTATTGTTACAGTCTCACCGATGCACCACAATGTAGCAGTCTCTAGTTGTGCAGTATCACTGGAAGTTGTCTCATGACCAAGAATATTAAGGAGCGTGTATAGAAAGAGTGAGATTGGAGTGAAAGTTTAATAAGTGGAAGAAGAAAGCTCTCCGCAGCAGAGAAGGGGGTCTGAATGGGTTGCCAAATATGAGGCTGGCTCCAGGATTTTTATGGACCAGGAAGGGAAGGAAGGTGCTGACTGGTCTTGAAGAAAGTGCTACCCTGCTTGGCCTGGGACCAATCAGGAGTTGAAGTGAGAGCTTGTCCTGGGACCTTGGCCTGGGGCCAATCAGAGACTGAAGTGATGATTCATAGAGGCTTGGCTCACACAAAGCGTGTCTAAAAAAGGAAAGGAAAGTGCTCACCAGAGCCCACCATGTACCTGCCCACAAAGGAAGAGACTATTTCCTGGAAGCCCGCTGGTTATACAAAGGACAAAGGTGTTTCTGTGTTGGGTCTTGTTCCCTTATCAGTGTAGCTGGAGGTATGTCTTAGGCACAAAGGACAAAGGTGTTGTTATGTTGGGCCTTGTTCCTTTATCTGATTGGGCTGGAGGTTTGTGCAAGTTTCCTTATCTGTGCCTGCAGCCTGATTTTTTTCAGGCAGTTTCTTTAAAGGAGTTTTACCAAAGACCAGTTTTTAGCTGTCTGCCCAACTAGTTTTCCTTTTTTCCTCCCTCAGTATGATTTACTTTCTTTCTTGTTATATTTTATGTATCCATTGTATGTTTTTAAATTTGAGGTTACAAGAAGGCTTGCAAATACTGTCTTATAACTCATCATTATTATTATTATTATTTGAGACAAGCATAGCTCAAAGTTTCCTTTACTTTTTACTCTGCTTTTCTCAAACAGGAGTCTGTCACTGTTGTCACCACAACTGGGAATGTGCTACGTCTCACCTGAGGCCAGCACATCTCAGAATGTCACCGAAGGCCCGTGGCTTACTGCCTGTATATCAATTGTGGTTATTCAGGGCCCACTGTATCTTAAATTAGCTAGTAATGGGTCTTGCCAGGACTAGGTTCTTTCTTTCAAGGCATTTGGTTCCCTTCTGGTCCAGCATAGGCCTAGAAATGTCCTCCAGGAACTAGGGCCTAAAATGTGGGCCTCACAACCCTGCCCAGTGCCCTATCCTACTGGAGCTGAGCTCTTATCAAAGTTGCAAGACAAAGTCCTCTTTACTCTTCCCTCGCCTCTCCTCAGGTGGAAGGGGGTTCCCTTTTGGAGCCATGAGCTGTGCTGTTTGAGGTTGAAGGAGGGATGGTATAAGCCCTTAGCCATGCCAGCTGGCATCTCAGTAGATTGTGTGCCTTTTAAGTCCTCTGCCTCTGAGCCCAGCTCAGCACCAGGAGTTGCCATTCTTGTGGCTTAGACTGCCTTTCAGGTGTATTTAGGGCCGCAGAGCACTTTAGCCCCTGGTGTTGAGGCCCGCTAGAACTCAAATTCCAACCACTGGGATAGGCAAGTCCCCTCTGGTTAGGACGGTCTAAATGTTTCCTCTGCTGAAGTTAGCTGAGTTCTGCCTGGTCTTGGCAGCACTACGTTCCAATGCAAAGTGGCACAATTGCTGTACTCTACCTTTCCCAGGCACACAGATTCTCTATGCTATGCAGCTGCTGCCAGGTAATGGAGGAAGGGTGGTGTTGGCAATTCAGGACTCTTGCCTAATCTTTTCAGTGCCTTTTTCAGTGATAAGAAGTTAAAAGCAGGTATGCTTGTCTGAGTTTTTGTTCTTATGAATGTTCTTTTTTGGTGTAGATAGTTGTTAAATTTGTTGTGCCTATGGGCATGGATGACAGATGGAGCCTTCTATTTGGCCATCTTCCTCTACTCTCCTGTTACTAGGTTTTTTGTTTGTTTGTTTTGTTTTTAAATTTTTCAGCGTCTGTTTTATTTCTCAGAATGTGACCCAACTTGGTAAAGAGACCATGTGATCCTGCCATTTTGTTTGTTTGTTTGTTTTTTGAGACGGAGTCTCGCTGTGTTGCCCAGGCTGGAGTGCAGTGGCACGATCTCGGCTCACTGCAAGCTCCACCTCACGGGTTCACGCCATTCTCCTGCCTCAGTGTCCCGAGTAGCTGGGACTACAGGCGCCTGCCACCATGCGCGGCTAATTTTTTGTATTTTTTTTAGTAGAGATGGGGTTTCACCATGTTAGCCAGGATGGTCTCTTATCTCCTGACCTCGTGATCCACCTACCTCGGCCTCCCAAAGTACTGGGATTACAGGCGTGAGCCACCGCGCCGGCCTGAACTTTATAATAATTTCAACTGAGCATGAACTTTCCTGGGCAAAATCTGGGGGTCGATGAAAGGGAAGTGCAGATACAGGGACAGAAGTCACAGCAGATGGGATGGAGTGGGGCCTAAAAGCCCTACTTGCATTCTCAGTGAGGAGGCTTGTAGCTTGGGGCAAGATCTCAGCCCTTCTTACTGGCTTCCTGCATATAAGCTCGGGTGCTGGGGGTGAGAGTGAGACTGGCTTTTCCGGCTGCATGGGAACTGCGTGAAGCCTGTCACTGCTGGCTTTCTCCCACTTCCCTGGCAGCCTGTATGATACAGCAGAGGCAGCCATAGTGCCCCTGGAAACAACTCCATTGGCCTGAATACCACACCACCATCTCCCACAGTGGCTTCAGCAAGCTTCTCCCAAGGAGAGTCTGAGCTCAGACACACCTAACCTTGCCCTAGTCTGATGGTTCTTCTCTACCCACCTTGGTAGCCAAAGACAAAAGACATACTTTTTTGGGAACTCTATGACCCCACCCATTAGCTGAGAAACCTGAATACTTATTCAGGTGACTTTAGGGCAAGCTGATATCCCCCTATATTACTGCAGCTGATGCTCTCTTGAAAGTGCCACCTCCTGGCTGGTGGCCAACCAACGCAAGCCATTATAGCAACTCATAACAGAATGACCCTGCTCCAAGAAAGCAGTAAACAACTGCTAATTCCACCACCTGTAACATCCTGGCTAACCAGAGGTTCTGAGTCTGCCCACATGACAAGTTCATTGCTAGCATAATTAGCATTCAAGAAAAACAAGGCACCGAAAAAAAAAACCAAAAAACTACAAGCAAGGACCCTCACAGAGTCCACCTGACTCCCCTGCTACATCCAATGAAGCAGGTATTGGTATCCAGGCCAAGAGACCTGAAGAGATCACATCACAGGACTCTTTGCAGACACTCCCCAGTACCAGCCCAGAGTCCAGCACCTCCAGTGGGTGGCTTGACCTGGAAGAGCCATAACAGTCACTGCCTTCTGGGTCTCAGGAAGCCCATCCCTAGGGAAACGGGGAGGGCACCACATCAAGGCATCACCCTGTGAGACAGAAGAATCTGAACCACAGCCCTTGAACCTCAGATCTTTCCTCTGACATAGTCTACCCAAATGAGAAGGAACCAGAAAAACAATTCTGGTAATATGACAAAATAAAGTTCTTTAACACCCTCAAAAATCACACAAGCTCCCCAGCAGTGGATGCAAACTAAGAAGAAATCTCTGAATTGCCAGGAAAAGAATTTAGAAGGTTGATTATTAAGCTACTCGTGGAGGCACCAGAGAAAGGTGGAAACCACTTTAAGGGAATTACAAAAAAAAAAAAAATACAGGACATGGACGAAAAAATCTCCAAACACATATCATCAATAAAAAACAATCACAACTTCTGGAAATGAATGACACACTTAAGAGAACTGTGAAGTACACTGGAAAGTTTCAACAATAGAAGTGAACAAGTGTAAGAAAGAACTTCAGAGCTTGAAGACAAGGCTTTCAAATTAACCCGATGCAACAAAACAAAAAAAAAAAGAAAAAAGAACAAAGCCTCCGAACCTAGCGATAATAGGTCTTCCTCAGGAAGAAGAGTAAACTAAAATTTTGGAATTCTTATTTGAGGAAATAATTGAGGAAAACTTCCCTGGCCTTGCTAGAGATCCAGACATCCAAATACAAGAAGCTCAAACAACACCTGGAAAATGTATCACAAAAAGATAATCACCTAGATGCACACTCATCAGGTTATCTAAAATTAAGAAGGAAAGAATCTGAAGAGCTGTGAGGCAAAAGCATCATTTAATCTAGGAAGGAAAACCTATCAGATTACAGCAGATTTTTCAGCAGAAACCCAACAAGCTAAAAGAGATTGGGGTTCTATCATTAGCCTCTTTCAACAAAATAATTGTCAGCCAAGAATTTTGTATCCAGTGAAACTAAGCTTCATAAATGAAGGAAAAATAAAATTATTTTCAGACAAGCAAATACTGAGAACTCACCACTACCAAACCAGCACTACAACAACTGCTAAAAGGAGTTCTTTTTTTTTTTTTTTTTTTTTTTTTTCTTGGAGACGGAGTCTCGCTCTGTCGCCCAGGCTGGAGTCTCCTGCCTCAGCTTCCCAAGTAGCTGGGACTACAGGTGCCCGCCACCACGCCCAGCTAATTTTTTGTATTTTTAATAGAGACGGGGTTTCACCATGTTAGCCAGGATGGTCTCGATCTCCTGACCTTGTGATCCACCCGCCTCGGCCTCCCAAAGTGCTGGGATTACAGGTGTGAGCCACCGCACCTGGCCTAAAGGAGTTCTAAATCATGAAACAGAACTTCAAAAAATACATCAAAATAGAACCTCCTTAAAGCATAAACCTCACAGGACCTATAAAACAATAACACAATGAAAAAAAAGAAAAAAAAACAAGGTATTCAGGCAGCAACTTGCAGCATGATTAATAGAAGAGTACCTTACATTTCAATGCTAACGTTGAATGTAAATGATCTAAATGCCTCCACTTAAAAGATACAAAATGGCAGAATGGATAAGAATTCACCACTGGGCACGGTGGCTCATGCCTGTAATCCCAACACTTTGGGAGCCCGAAGCGGGCAGATCACGAGGTCAGGAGTTCAACACCAGCCTGGCCAATATGGTGAAACCTCATCTCTGCTAAAAATACAAAAATTAGTTGGGCGTGGTGGTGCACGCTTGTGGTCCCAGCTATTCGGGCAGCTGAGGCAGGAGGATCGCTTGAACCCGGGAGATGGAGGTTGCAGTGAGCTGAGATGGCACCACTGCACTCCAGCCTGGGTGACAGAGTGAGACTCTGTCTCAAAAAAAAAAAAGAAGAAGAAAAGAATTCACCAACCAAGTTATCAGCTGTCTTCAAGAGACTCACCTGACACATAAGGACTCACATAAACCTAAGGTAAAGAGGTGGAAAAAGATACTCCATGCAAATGGACAACAAAAGGGAGCAGGAGCAGGAGTAGCTATTCTTACATCAGACAAAACAAACTTTAAAGCAATAGCAATTAACAAAGAGAAAGAGGAGCATTATGTAATGATAAAAAGACTAGTCCAACAGGAAAATATCACAGTCTTAAGTCTATATGCACTTAACACTGGAGCTTCCAAATTTATAGAATAATTACTACTAGACCTAAAAATGAGATAGATGGCAACACAATAACAGTGGGGGACTTCAATACTCCACTGACAGCACTAGACAGGTCAAGACAGAAAGCCAACAAAAAAATCAATGGTCTTGACTATATCATAGAACAGATGGACTTAACAGATATTTACAGAATATTCTACTCAACAATTGCAGTGTATACATTCTGTTCATCAGCACATGGAACATTCTTGAAGATATACCATATGATAGGCCACAAAACAAGTCTCAATAAATTTAAGAAAATCAAAATCATATCAAGTACACTCTTAGACCACAATGGAGTATAATTGGAAATCAACTCCAAAAGGAACACTCAAAACCATGCAAATACATGGAAATTAAATAATCTGCTCCTGAATGACTGACTGTTGGGTCAACAATGAAATCAAGATAGAAGTTTAAACACTTTTTGAACAGAATGATAGTAGTGACACAACCTATCAAAACCTCTGAGATACAGCAAAGGTAGTGCTAAGACAAAAGTTTGTATCATTAAATGCCTACATTAAAAAGTCTGAACGAGTACAAATAGACCATCTAAGGTCACACCTGAAAGAACTAGAGGAACAATAGCAAACCAAATCCAAACCCAGCAGAATAGAAGAACTAACAAAGATCAGAGCAAAACTAAATGAAATTGAAACAAACAAAAAATACAAAAGATAAATGAAACAAAAAGCTGGTTCTTTGAAAAGATAAACAAAATTGATATACCATTAGTGAGATTAACCAAGAAAAGAAGAGAGAAAATCTAAATAAGCTCAATTAGAAATGAAACAGGAGGGCCAGGCATGGTGGCTCATGCCTGTAATCCCAGCACTTTGGGAAGCCGAGGTGGGCAGGTCGTGAGGTCAGGAGTTTGAGACCAGCTGAAAATACAAAAATTAGCTGGGCATGGTGACACATTCCTGTAATTCCAGGTACTCAAGAGGCTGAGGCAGGGGAATCACTTAACCCGGCAGGTGGAGGTTGCAGTGAGCTGAGATCGCGCCACTGCACTCCAGCCTGGATGACAGAGTGAGACTCCATCTCAAAAAAAAAAAAAAAAAAAAAAAAATGGGAAATGAAACAGGAGGTATTACAAACAATACAACAGAAATACAAAAGATTACTAAGGCTACTTTCAACAACTTTGTGTGCACAAACTAGAAAACCTAGAGGAGATTTATGAATTCCTGGAATTATGAAACTCTCCTAGATTAAATAAGAAATAAATAGAAACTCTAAACAGACCAATAACAAGGAGCGGCATTGAGAGGGTGATATGATTTGACTGCGTCCCCACCCAATGTCTCACCTTGAATTGAGAGACCAGGTGGAAGTAATTGTTCTCACGAAATCTGATGGTTTGATGAGTGTTTGGCAAGTTTCTCCTTCAGTCATTCTTCTTCCTACCACCATGTGAAGAAGGTGCCTTGCTTCCCCTTCGCCTCCTGCCATGATTGTATTTCCTGAGGCCTCCCCAGCCATGTGGAACTGTCAGTCAATTAAACCTCTTTCCCTTACAAATTACTCAGTCTCAGGTATTTTCTTATAGCAATGTGAGAATGGACTAATACAGTAAGTTGGTACTGTAGAGAGTGGGGTGGTGCTATAAAGATACCTGAATATGTGGAAGTTACTTTGGAAGTGGGTAACAGGCAGAGGTTGGAACAGTTTGGAGGGCTTAGAAGGAGACAGGAAGATGTGGGTAAGTTTGGAACTTTCTAGAGACTTGTTAAATGGCTTTGACCAAAATGCTGATAGTGATATAGACAGTTAAGTCCAGGCTGAGGTGGTTTCAGATGAAAATGAGGATCTTCTTGGGAACTGAAGCAAAAGTGACTCTTGCTATACTTTAGCAAAGAGACTGGCAGCATTTTGCCCCTGCCCTAGAGATCTGCAGAACTTTGAAATTGAGAGAGATGATTTAGGGTATCTGGGAGAGGAAATTTCTAAGGAGCAAAGCATTCAAGAGGTGACTTGGGTGCTCTTAAAAGCATTCAGTTTTATGCATTCAAAAAAAGGTGGTTTGTAATTGAAACTTATGTTTAAAAGAGAAGCAGAGCATAAACGTTTGGAAAATTTTCAGCCTGATGATGTGATAGAAAAGAAAACCCATTTTCTGAGGAAAAATTTGAGCCAGCTGCAGAAATTTATATAAGTAATGAGGAGCCAAATGTTAATTGCCAAGACAATGGGGAAAATGTCTTTAGGACATGTCAGAGGTCTTCACGGCAGTCCCTCCCATCACAGGCTTGGAGGCATAGGAGAAAAAAATGGTTTCATGATCCGGGACCCAGGGCCTTGCTGCTTTTTGTAGTCTTGGGACATGGTGCTGTGTCCTAGCTGTGGCTAAAAGAGACCAATGTACAGCTCAGGCCATTGCTTCAGAGGGTTCAAGCCCCAAGTCTTGGCAGCTTTCACTTGGTGTTGGGCCTGTGGGTACAGAAAACTTTAAGAATTAAGGTTTGGGAACCTTCGCCACGATTTCAGAGGATGTGTGGAAATGTCCGGACGTCTAGGCAGAAGTTTGCTGCAGTGGCCTAGCCCACATGGAGAACCTATGCTAAGGCAGTGTGGAAGGGAAATGTGGGATTGGAATCCCCACACAAAGCCAAGTTAAGAATTGAGGTTTGGGAACCTCTGCCACAATTTCAGAGGATGTATGGAAATACATGGACGTCTAGGCAGAAGTTTGCTGCAGTGGTGTAGCCCACATAGAGAATCTATGCTAAGGCAGTGTGGAAGGGAAATGTGGGGTTGGAATCCCCCCACAAAGCCAAGTTAAGAATTGAGGTTTGGGAACCTCTGCCACAATTCCAGAGGATGTATGGAAATACACGGATGTCTAGGCAGAAGTTTGCTGCAGTGGTGTAGCCCACATAGGGAATCTATGCTAGGGCAGTGTGGAAGGGAAATGTGGGGTTGGAATTCCCACACAAAGCTCCCATTGAGGCACTGCCTAGTGGAGCTGTGAGAAGAGAGCCACCATCCTGCAGACCCAGAATGGTAGATCCACTGACAGCTTACAGTGTGTACCTGGAAAAGTCACAGACAATGCCACCTTGTGAAAGCAGCCAGGAATGGGGCTGTACCCTGCAAAGCCATAGGGGTGGAGCTGCCCAAGGCCATGGGAGTCCACTTCTTGCATCAGCAGGACCTGGATGTGAGACATGGAGTCAAAGGAGATCATTTTGGAGCATTAAGACTTTATTGCCCCGTTGGATTTTGGACTTGCATGGGGCCTGTAGCCCCTTTGTTTTGGCCATTTCTTCCATTTGGAACAGGTGTATTTACCTGTTGCCTTGGGCAACCTCATTTCTGTGGCTTTGCTGGGTGCAGCCCATGTGACTTCTGACATACTAGAGTCAAATGCTTGCAACGTTTCCAGGCTCACAGTGCTTGCTGCTTGTGGCTGTACCATTCTGGGGTCTGGAAAGCAGCAGCCCTTTTTCCACAGCTCCGCTAGGCAGTGCCACTGTGGGGACTCTGTGTGGGGGCTTCATCCTCACATTTCTCTTGGCACTGCCCTAGTAGAGGCTGCCTGTGGGGTTCCACCCATGTCAGGCTTCTGCCTGGGCACCTACATTCCTGATACATCTGAAATTTAGGTGGAAGCTACCAAGCCTCCTTAACTCTTGTATTCTATGCACCTGCAGGCTTAACACTAAGTGGAAGCCTCCAAGGCTTATGGCTTGTGCCCTCTGGAACCGTGGCCCAAGTGGTATATGGTGCCTTTTTAGCCAAAGCTGGAACCAGAGCTACTGGAATGCAAGGAGCAGTGTCCTGAGGCTGCACAGGGCAGTGATGCTTTCGACCTGGTACCCCAAACTTTTTCCTTTTAGGCCCCTGAGCCTGTGGTGAGAGGGGCTGCCACAGTTTTCTGAAATGCATTACAGGTCTTTTTCTTAGCCTCATGGCTGTTGGCACCTGGCTCCCCTTTAGTTGTGCAACTCTCTCTTACAAGTCATTGCTCCACAGGCTGCTTGGATTCCTTCTTTACCACAGGGCCAGGTTGCACATTTTCCAAACTTTTATGCTGTGCTTCTCTTTTAATCACGTTTCAACTTTAAATCACTTCTGATTGTGGGGGCAAAGAAGCGACCATACCACCTCTTGAATCCTTTGCTGCTTAGAAATGTCTTCCTCTGGAGACTCTTAAGTTATTACTCCTAAATTAAACCTCCTACAAATCCTTGGGGCATTGGACACAATGCAGCCAAGTCTTTGCTAGGGTGTAACATGGGTGACCTTTGCTCAAGCTCACCAAAACTTTGTCATTTCCATCTAAGACCTCATTGGCCTGGCTTTCACTGTCCATATTTCTGTCAACATTTTGGTTTCAATCACTTAACCACTCTCTAAAAAGTTCTAATTTTCTTCATCTCCCTGTCTTTTTCTGAGCCCTTGAAAGTCTTCCAGCTTCTGCATGTTACCCAGTTCCAAAGCTGCTTTCACATTTTCAGGTATCTTTATAGCAACACCCCACTCCTCAGTGCCAATTTTCTGTATTATTCCATTTTTCCATTGATATAAAGTAATACCTAAGACTGGGTAGTTTATAAAGAAAGTAGGTTTATTTGACTCACGGTTCTGCAGGCTGTACAAGCATGGCACCGGCAGCTGCTTGGCTTCTGGTGATGCCTCAGACGGAAGGCGGAGGGGGAACAGGCAAGCCACATGGTGAGAGGTAGTCAGAGAGAGGAGGAGGAAGGTCCAGCCTCTTTTAAATACCCGGCTCTCCTGTGAACCAACAGAGAACTCATTACTTCAAGGACAGCACTGAGTCATTTATGAGATGTCTCCCTCCATGACCCAGATGCCTTCCCCTAGGCCCACCTCCAACATTGGAGGTCACATTTAAACATGAGATTTGGAGGAAACACACAGCCAAACCGTATCAACTGGTAATGTTTGTGGATGTAAAACTCATAAATTACTGGGGATCCCTAAGCCTGGGCACCCAGGAGATGTCCTCAAACTTGAGCAACTCACCAATTTCAGTTTGGTTTTTCCTATACACGTACTGCTACTCTTAGAGGATTCTTATGGTTTTCTCATCAAGTGAGTTACGATTCTCTGGATGTGCCTCTCTGTCTCTCTAATTTGGTTTGGTAGTTTTTACTGGGAACTCAGTTCTTTAATGGTTAATCTTAGAATTGTTTAGTTAAATTTATTTGCCTTTTATTGTGAATGTGAATGTTGCTTTTTTTTTAAACTTTTGTGTTCTGGGGGGTACATATGCAGATTTGTTACATGAGTAAATTTCATGTTTCTGTGTTTTGCTGCATAAATGATTTTGTCACATAGATAGTGAGCATAGTGCCTGATAGGTAGTTTTTTGACTCTCACTTTCCTCCCATTCTCCCCCTCAGGTAGGCCCCAGTGTCTGTTGCTCCCATCTTTGTGTCCATGTATACTCAACAGTTAGCTTCCATTTATAAATGAGAACATGTGGTATTTGGCTTTCTGTCAATGCATTAATTTGCTTATGATAATGGCCTCCAGCTGTGGCCATGTTTATGCACAGGACATGATTTAATTTCTTATAGCTGCATAGTATTCCATGGTGTATATGTACCACTTTTTAAAAAATCCAGTCCACTATTGATGGGCATTTGGATTGATTCCGTGTCTTTGATATTGTGAATAGTGCTGTGATGAACATACAGGTGCATGTGTCTTCTTGGTAGAACAACTTATATTCCTTTGGGTGTGTATCCAGTAATGGGATTGCTGGGTCAAAAGGTAGTTCTGTTTTAAGTTTTTTGAGAAATCTTCAAACTGCTTTTCACAATGGCTGAACTAATTTACATTCCCACCAGCAGTGTGTAAGTGCTCCATTTTCTGCGCTACTTTGCCACCATCTGTTAAAGACTCTAATAATAGCCTGAATGTTGCCTTTGTTTTTTTGGGTTTTTTTTTTCCAATTATTTCTCCTTTTATTGCTCCTTCCGTGAACCTTGACAGTCTCCTTTGGTGGTCTCAGGAAATCTTTTCAACATAAATTATTTCTCAAGCAAAGGAAAATTTACTTTGAGCATTAAGACACATACATAGTTCTGCTGTATTTGTTAAATGGCTCTTGGAGCATTTGATCCTTGGTTGAAGGCAGAAGATACCCACATTGGTTTGAGGAGCATTGTCTTCTGAAATCTTTTTGTAAATCACTCTTCTTAAGAAGTTCTCTTTTTCGGTGTTTACCCAGGTTTTCAAGAAGTTGTTCAAAAACTCACATAAGGTGCTAGACTGGTCTTATATCTCTGGTTCTATGTTTAATATCAGATTCAGTTTAATTCTCCTTTTTTCCTCTTCATTAGTGGAAATGGCATCCAGTTCATGGCAGATGAGGCTTATGGTTGGAACAGTAAATGGATCAAACCGATCCAGTTTCTGCAAATCAGTAGGCACAGAAATGCGACCTGTTTTAGGATGAACGCTAAAAGGGCTCTGCGGTAAATGATTGATTTCTTTGTTGACATTGATACCCCATCGTGGAAACAGTCCTGGAGCATAATCTCCCACTGCAGCCAGGATCCACATTTTGATTTTTGATGTTATTCTGACATCTGCTGGTGCTCCCAATGCTGAAGTGAATTGTGAGACTTTTGGAAGCTTTGTTGAAGTTCATCCTGAATTGTTTCAGGAACAAGGGCTAAAATCTTATCCCAGCTTTTGTTATTTTTGAGAATATCTTGATTAACCAAGGCATATTCTTCAAAGTTTTTTTAATTATGTTTATAGATTTTCTGACAAAAGGGTGAATTTTTTCAGTTAGGTGAACTTTCTTTTTAACATCTTGACCACGCTTTACAAGGCTCAAATACTCAACTATCCCAGAATATACCACCGAAGACAGTTTTCTAACTGATTTATCACAGACCAAACAATGTACACCCCTCCTTCCAGAATATACCCAGAGACAATGCTTAAATCCAAAGTCCTCCTTCAGTGCTGTGTCAGTGATGCGTATGGCCCTTGTCATGAGGGTCCAGCACTTAGAACATGTATCTGCAGAACTACAGCATCTCCTCACATTGTCATGTCTGTCATGTCAGTGTCAAACACCAGTTCTTTTTCCTGA
Source organism: Pan troglodytes (assembly GCF_028858775.2). Taxonomy (NCBI): domain Eukaryota; kingdom Metazoa; phylum Chordata; class Mammalia; order Primates; family Hominidae; genus Pan; species Pan troglodytes. The sequence continues at coordinate 2,067,029 of NC_072398.2, forward strand.
GCCTGGAAAGCTCCCAGCTTCACTGTATTGTGTTGATTGGGTCTGTGGGAATATACTGCACCTATATCAATCTTGTATGGATTCATTTTCTGCATCTCCTTTTCCAGATCACTCTGGTTGTTGAAGGATTGGTATCGAATGTAATGTCATCTTTCAATGTGAATGAAAATTCACAGTGTTGGGAGTAATTCTTTATCACTCTGCTGTAGTTGAGCCAGTTACAGTACAGAGAATAGGGAAAGAGCCTCTGGTAATAACATTTCAGTAGCTCAGACAGCTTGATGGGGTCAGACATTTTCATGGAACTCAGAACTCAACCTAGGAAGCTTGACCATTGCCTTTTATGCCTACTTGCTCTACTGGAAATCAGAAGTGTCTGTCTCCATTTTTTTCTTTAATTGACTGCTGTCAACTTTGAATCCTAAACTTTCTTTCTTCTACTTCCGACGTCACATCAGGATATGGTGAAAACAAGCCTGGGTGCTCTCTCTGGGTTTTGGCAGCAGATTGAAACCATGTAAATCTTTTCCCTTGAAACTGAATTCTCATCCTAGCTTTCTACCTACCCTCAACAGAAAACACAGGCCTGGCTCCTTTTCTTCCTCATTCAAACCATATCAAACCACCTTGAAAGGCCTGACCTAATGGATCCGCAAGTGTCAATTTTCTGAGTAATAATTTCCTACCCTTTCCAAACACATCTCTGCACGTGACCATCGCACTTAGTACCACTAGCAGAATGTTCAGACATTGCCCACCACCATGTGGTTCTGTCTTCTCTTGCAATGACTTGCTAATCGGTTCTGCCGCCTGGTATCTGGTGTGTACTTTAGCTGCTTGCTGAGCAACTAGCACTGTGAGCTGTGCTGCTCAATTTACTTATTTCTGTGAAATCTGTAAATCACGACTCAGATCACGTTATAAGGCAAAGAAACATAAAAATTGTGTTCTTTTACATTTTAATTAATTTTTAAGTTTTCTATTATGAAATACAGTAAGAATGAGTAAAACATTTGTCAAGAGTTTTAGTAATAATAGTTGAAGCAACTTGGAAATTATAATTAAGATTCTTAACTGGGCCTCCTACAGTCATTAAGAGTTTTCTGATGGTTCCCACCTAGACTTATCTCTTAGTTGACCACTGTTGTGATTGTTTGGCTACTTTTTTGCATTTTTATCATCTGTAATTTTTCAGTTCCATTTTGCTTTACTTGAACTTTCTAAAATGAGTATGAATGGAATTAAAACAAAAAGGTTTATTGGTGATTTCCTTGTGTCAGTATGTTTCACACATGCTAGTGCCTGAGGCTGTGGACCATTTAATTCAGCTGTCCATTCTAATGATTCTGATGTGAGGGCTTTTTCAATTGTATTTTTTTGCTTTTTGGAAAAATAATGCTCCTATGATTTTATGCCACATCTCCAAGTGCAAATGCACCGTAAATTCTTTGGACATTTTAGAAAAATTAATGGGCTACACATTGTGGTAAGTTCAAATTAGAGCAATGGAGGGTATCAGTTGACTCCTCCTTCCTTCGTGAGTAACCCGTTTGCCATGGCCGTCATCACATGGAGTTGATTTTTTTCTTCTAGTCAATTTCAAATGTCACGTACCTGACTATTTTCTATTTTCTCATTACCAAGGAAGTTGACTTTTTTAAAAAATAGGTGGTCTTTCATCTTCTTTTAAGTATGCTTTGCTTATTTTCTCACTTTTAAATCGTGTTCATTTTTACACTTCATACTAATTCTTTTATATTGCATGTATTACAGTTTTTTCCCACTGCTTTTTGCCTTTTAATTTCCTGAATATTAATATATGTGAATTTGCCAGTTCCTTTTTTTCTGTTTAAATGAATTCTGCCCATTTTTCTGTCCAAAAATACCCTTGTTTTCCTTCGAAGTCTGAACGTATTTTAGTTTTGTCTTTCATATTTGAAATAAAGAACTTGATTATTGTTCATGGAATAGAGGGGAATGCAATGTACTTTTTCAGTTAGTACCAATTTGCTCTACTGTATGTTTTAAAGTGCTTTTGATTTCTTCCACTATTCTGGAATGCTCTGTCATTAATGAACTTTACATACAAAATTCCTGCTTACAGGCCAGGCACAGTGGCTTGTAAGCCCAGCACTTTGGGAGGCCAAGGCGGGCAGATTACCTGAGGTCAGGAGTTCAAGATCAGCCTGGGCAACATGGTGAAACCCTGTCTCTACTAAAAATACAAAATCAGCTGGGCGTGGTGACACATGCCTGTAATCTCAGCTACTCGGGAGGCTGAGGCAGGAGAATCGCTTGAACCTGGGAGGCAGCGGAGGATGTGGTGAGCCGAGATCACGCCATTGCACTCCAGCCGGGGCAACAAGAGTAAATCTCCATCTCACCAAAAAAATAAAATAAAAAAATAAAATAAAAATAAATTCCTGCTTATTTAAAACTTTTTTCCCTTTTGGACTATTTGTTTATCTCCACATTAATACTGTCCTGAATATTATAGTTTGAAAATTCTGATACATGGTAAGGAAGCCATTGCCCTATTGTTTGGAAGACTTTGACAATTCTTAGACATTTTTTTTTGTTAGGTTTGGAAAAGTAGTTTTCAGTTGCTAATAAAGTGTCTGTTTTGGGGATTGATGGAATTTTTTAAGGCTATTTGAAAGAGGTGATATCTTGATGACATTGAGTTTCTTCTAAGCACATGTACTATCTTTCCACTTACTCCATTGCACTTTGTTGTTGTCGAATAGAAATTTTAAAATTGTTTTGTTTGTGTTATTAAAAATAAATTATCAGTCTTATTTACAACTGGATTTAATTTGGTCTGGAGTAAACTACTTGCAAGCTTCCAAATATTTTCTTATTATAATCACGTTGATGCCTCATTTCTCCAGTTAATAAGTTGTAACAGCATATGAGAAATATTGTTTACCAAGAATGCTCATTAGAGACTTAATGCTCAGAGTGTTTTTCAGAGCTGATCCCCTAGGTACCACTGCAAGAATGGAGTAAAGTAGTAGGCTTTCAGAAACAAAACAAAACTGGAGTTCAGCGAATAATATATTGTTTGCATAAGATTGTTTACATATTGTGAACCACTCACTTAGGGTGATGAGATCTGTCAAGAAAATCTATTTTCTCACACCAAAAGGTCAGACTTTGTGAGCAGGTATTTCCAAGGATATGTAGTCTTAAGACTTAATACTAACTGTTATACACAACAAATAGCATGACTTCGTTATGAGAGGCCCTCAAGATAAAATCTACACATAGAAATTAGGGGTGACCTCATTTCTTACAGCACAGTTTATTCCCTGCACCTGCTAATGAGACAGGTGTTCCTACTCTGCTGTTGACTTTCTGAATAGTTTCATTTTAGCATGAAGAATGTTGAGTGGGCAGCAGTAAGTGCAGACAGAGAGTAAAGTTCTGATGACCAGGTCATGGAAGAAATGTTTGAAGTCTGCAGAATTATGTTACGATTTTATGAGATGAGTATAGATTCTTAGTACTGTCTGTCTGAGCCATCCTCCTCTCCACATATGTGCGATATTCTAGGATTCAGTGTCATTTGAAGATGTGGCTGTGGCCTTTACTCAGGAGGAGTGGGCTTTGCTGGATCCTTCTCAAAAGAATCTCTACAGAGATGTGATGCAAGAAATCTTCAGGAACCTGGCTTCTGTAGGTAAGAATAACAACACTTATTCACGTAGTTGATTAGAATGCAAGTGTTTCGGCTGGGCGTGGTGGCTCACACCTGTAATCCCAGCACTTTGGGAGGCCAAGGCGGGTGAATCGCCTGAGGTCAGGAGTTCAAGACCAGCCTGGCCAACATGGTGAAACCCCATCTCTACCAAAAAAATAAAAAAATTAGCCAGGCGTGGTAGCAAGCGCCTGTAATCCCAGCTACTTGGGAGGCTGAGACAGGTTAATTGCTGGAACCTGGGAAGTGGAGGTTGCAGTGAGCCGAGATTGAGCCACTGCACTCCAGCCTGGTCAACGAAGAAACAATCTGTCTCAAAAAAAAAAAAAAAAAGAAAGAAAAAAGAAAAGAAGAAGAAAACAAGTGTTTCTTGGTTATGAATGTTTCCTGATTTGGCATGTGGAAAGGGAGTACTTTGGTGAAAAAAATTAGTTATGGTCACAGTGTATAGTGAACCTTGAATCTAGCAATTTTTAAAGTTTCTAATCATTTGAATAATCTTATGGTTGTACCTTTTAGGAAACAAATCAGAAGACCAGAATATCCAAGATGACTTCAAAAATCCTGGGAGAAATCTAAGGTAATTTGCATTCACAAGAGCAAAAATGCCCCTTGAGGGAATCTTAGCATGTCATAAGTTTTTAAAACAGACAAAACAAATAAGAACCACTAGAAATTTTTTTTTCCAGAAAAGTCTTAGCAAAAAATACACCTGAATGTAACATCGATGTTCAATATTTTCAGAATATTTTACTTGGAAACACCACCAAGATACTGTACATGTGACTATCACAGTTATGATAATAATGATAATAGCTATGGGGGACCCATATCTTATGGTAATTAATTTATTTACTTTAAAACAATTTAGACATGGCAGGAAACTTGCATTTTCCATGGTATTAGTAGCAATGTAAACCGTGAATAAATGTACCATTAATGATGTTTATCATTTTTACAGCAGTCATGTGGTAGAGAGACTGTTTGAAATTAAAGAAGGCAGTCAATATGGAGAAACCTGCAGCCAGGATTCAAATTTGAATCTGAATAAGAAAGTTTCTACTGGAGTAAAGCCATGTGAATGCAGTGTGTGTGGAAAAGTCTTCATATGTCATTCAGCCCTTCATAGGCACATCCTGTCTCACATTGGAAACAAACTATTTGAGTGTGAGGAATGTCCAGAGAAGTTATATCATTGCAAACAATGTGGGAAAGCCTTTATCTCTCTCACCAGTGTTGACAGACACATGGTAACACACACTAGTAATGGGCCTTATAAGGGTCCAGTGTATGAGAAGCCTTTTGATTTTCCTAGTGTATTTCAAATGCCTCAGAGCACTTACACTGGAGAGAAAACATATAAATGTAAACATTGTGATAAAGCCTTCAATTATTCAAGTTATCTTCGTGAACATGAAAGAACTCATACTGGAGAGAAACCCTATGCATGTAAGAAATGTGGTAAATCATTCACTTTTTCCAGTTCTCTTCACCAACATGAAAGATCTCATACTGGAGAGAAACCCTATGAATGTAAGGAATGTGGCAAAGCCTTCAGTCGTTCCACTTACTTGGGAATACATGAAAGAACGCATACTGGAGAAAAACCCTATGAATGTATAAAATGTGGCAAAGCCTTTAGATGTTCCAGAGTCCTCAGAGTCCATGAAAGGACTCACAGTGGAGAAAAGCCCTATGAATGTAAACAATGTGGTAAAGCCTTCAAATATTCTAGTAACCTATGTGAGCATGAAAGAACTCACACTGGAGTGAAACCTTATGGATGTAAGGAATGTGGTAAGTCGTTTACTTCTTCCAGTGCCCTTCGAAGCCATGAAAGGACTCATACTGGAGAAAAACCCTATGAATGTAAGAAATGTGGTAAAGCCTTCAGTTGTTCCAGTTCCCTTCGAAAGCATGAAAGAGCTTATATGTGGTAAAAAACAACAACAACAAAACACCTCTGTCAATGTAAGAAGTGTGTTAAAGCTTTCAGTTATTCTAGTTTCATTAGAACACGTGAAAAAATTAAAAACTCAAATTAGAGAGAAACCCAACACATTTGTAAGGAAGATTAGAATGTATGCAATTTTCCTAGTTCCCTTCTAAAACTTAGAAGGACCCGTCCTGGGAAAGAACGTCATAAAATACAAAAAATGTGTTAGAACACTTTATTTTCCCAGCCGCTTTCAAATATATTTTTATCAGTGGTTCATTGTTAAAGAAGGTGTCTATACTTTAGATTTTCAATTTTTTGCAGGGAATCATGGAGCTGAGAATTTCACAGATACTTTATAAGCCATAGTACATGAGCTTAATAGGCTGTGTTTTGTTTCTCATCAGTTAACATAATTTTTGTCTATTCATTTAAAAATTTGTTGGATCCCTAGACTAAGTTGAAATGTATTTCTAATAGTAGGCAATTTTAATTTTCATGTAGTTGTTTAATTGTTCTCTAATTAATGGACCAATGAAAAATGAGTTCTTGTTAATTGTTGGAAATTTCTTACTGATCTTATGTGGCAAGTTTTGGTTATTCCTCCCCCATTTTATACATATGTGTGTGTGTGTGTGTGTGTGTGTGTGTATATTTATTCTACCTTTTTATGGGAAAACTACTTTTTTGTTGTAAAGATTTTCTTCTATTTTCTTTGCTAATAAAGAATTGTTATTCATTTGCATGTATGTGAAGTTTATATAGTCTCATGTACATTGTTATTTTCATTTTCTTTCCTTTATTCTTTGTCATGAGTTTTGGCTGTTACTTGCATAGTTCACTTTTTTTAAAAATGTTATGTTTTTAGAGAGGGTCTCACTTTGTCAGCTAGGCTGAAGTGTAGTGGTAATAATAGTCTTAGCTCACTGCAGCCTCAAATTCCTGGGCTCAAGTGATTCTCCCACCTTAGCCTCCTATGTAGCTGGAGCTACAGACACATGCCACCATGCTCAGCTAATTATATAATTTTAAAAATTTTTTATAGAGATGGGATCTCACTGTATTGTCTAGGCTGGTATTGAATTCCTGGCCTCAAGCTATCCTCCTGCCTCAGCCTGTCTACATGTTGGGGTTACTGACATAAGCTACCACACCTGGCCCACTTTTTACTTTGAATTAAGAAGAGAGAACTGTGATTGGACAGTATGCTTGTCTAATCTGCGTGTGAAAGCATTCAGTCTCACCATCAAGTATATTGTGGATTTTTCATAAATATTCTCAAACAGGCTCAGGAAGTTTTCTTGTGTTTTTTATTTATTGTTTCATGGTAAAGGAGTGTTGAACTCTTATGACATGTTTTTTTTTTGCATCTATTGAGATGATTTGTGGTTTTTGGCATTCTACTGATAGTCTATTACGTTAACTGGCTTTCAGATATAAATATATTATGGTTATCTGGGTGAAATTTGTCTTCATCATGGAATATAAGTATTTTATCTACAGGTTGAACATCTGTAAACCCCAGATTCCAATACCAAATCTGAAATGCTCCGAAGTCAAAAACTGTTTGAGCACCAGTCTTATGCTCAACAGAAATGCTCATTAGAGGATTTTTGATATTTGGATTAGGGATGCTCATCCAGTAAGTTTTCTGCAAATATTCCAAAATGTTAAAAGTCTGAAATCCAAAGCACTTCCGTTCCCAAGTATTTCAGATAAGAAACACTCAACCCATATTGATAACGTTCAATTTTCCAGTGTATTGTTGGGGCCTTTTGCATTTATAGTCAAATTGGTGTGCCCTAGTATACCATATAGTATAGCATCATCTGTATATATAGCATGTCTACATGTATACTTATATGTGTATAAGTAGCTATATAATATGTGGTATAGTACAGTTTTGTAAGTTACTATGAATTATGCATAACTAGTTTATATTATGTGTAATTAGCACTACAATAAATTGTATATTACAGGATTATGGCATTATAACATACTATTTTGATCTTATCAGTCTGTAGCCTAACATATTTCAGTTGCCTACCATTCCACAGATGCATTTAAACAAACCAATTGCACCCTTATGAGAACCAAGAAGCATCTCACGTTCTTGATACTACAAAGCATTCCCCTTACACCCTGTTTGTTCTATCTGCTCCCTAGTGCAAGTCTTGTGTGGACCAGCCTCGTTTACAGAACCCTCCCTTTTTTGTCTATGAATGTATGTAACTAATAACTTCTCTCAATCTTATCCGTACACTCATGGGTGTCACGTGTTTTTCCCAGTAGTCTTAGGGTCCTAATTTTTCCTGTCACCCATGAGACTGTGAAAACAATTGGCATTACCAACAGAATGAACCAACCATGACTGATGATACCTTTTCAGCTTTAACTACCTGCTTTTGTCTAACTGGTTCCGTAATATAACAGAAGTCACCTGAATTAGAAACAGCAATTGATGGTGGACTTTCACTTTGGTCTACACAGTGCTTTGTGTTATCAGCTGTTGCCACCTCTTCCCACAGTAGAACTCTCAACTCCTAGACATGATTGGTTGACTGGCCATTCCCCAGGAGGATGTATGTTCCACCTTGACCTGTGTTTGGCAGGCAGTTTCCAAGGTACCCCACATTGAGGCAGTGACCCAGCACCTTCACCACTGGGTTCTTTATTCCTGATTATCAAAAGTCAGACTACTGCTCTGTGGTAACTGCATCTCGTTTGGTTGCCATCACTGGATGCTTGGAGTAGCCATGTGAACGTTATTACTGTACACACTTGGGACAGCTCCAGGGATTTTGTGTGTGTGAAGTTGCAGAAAGGAAGAATGTCCCCATGCTGGGGAGAATTAAGCATGTCACCTAATTGTGTAACAAGATGACTTGTGCAAGACTAGTGGCCTTGAGTGTTTTCTTGTGCTGTTGCTTTTATGTGCATTCTTCTGATGAGGTGCACATCCATGGTGCCTCATGGTCCAGGCACTGATGAGTCAAGAAAAGGGGAGGAAGCATTTGGCATTAGCCTCTTTCATTGCAGAACCTCTATCTAGTATATGGGCTTCTTTTAGCACTACTGATCAGCATGCCAAAGGCCTAACCTTGCAACCTAGATGACGTTAGTCAAAATGACCTTACTGTATGTTGCTAACACCAGCAAGATTGAGTGGCACTCACTGGAGATTAGGTGTTCTTCAATGTGGGTTGATGGACTCCTGAACTGTTTTCTTTAACCACACAGATTGCCCACACTACCGATAAATCAAATGCTGCTACTTTGCATGAGAAGAATTAAAAGATAGTCTGAAGCAGTTTTTATAGAAAGAAGACAAAAGCAGTCATGAGTCATGCTGTGGTCCAGAAACCTAATAGCAGATGGCCAACTGGGACACTGAAATTTCTGTACTGCTACTGCCTATGTTTCTATCACAACAAATATCCTGATCCCTCACTGTTAAGGATTCAGAACTGTCCTCCAAGTTTTATTGGACTGGTCCAGTTCTACCCTCTTTCTTACTTGGAGTTTTCAAGAATAAGTGTAGAATGTGCTGGGAATGGAATATCCTGATATCAGAAGAGAATGGTAGAACAGCCCAGACTTAACAGTCTTCACAAGAAATACAATCTCTCAACACTTTTGGTCAGTGAGTCAGGTGATCCTGGGCTATAAAACCTGGGCTGGGCTATTTTCTGGAGTCTCTTAACTGTGTTGCAAGTGGGGCACATGCAGTCAAAATTCCATCCTTCCAGGCAACTTCTCTGAACCTCAGAGGGACCACATCACACTGAATTTTAGACTTCTCATCTTCGATCCCTTTATAAGTAATAAATCAACTTATGTAATATGTGCATGAATGTGTTCTCTCTCATCATACTCAGACAAGCTGATAACAGTACACAGTGAGCCTGCTTTGGGGAGAAACAACCATGGCACCCATATGACACAGCAAAGGAGTTAATTGAAACATAAACCTAGAATTCTTTTTTTTTTTCTTTTTGAGACGGAGTCTCGCTCTGTCGCCCAGGCTGGAGTGCAGTGGCACGATCTCGGCTCACTGCAAGCTCCACCTCCCGGGTTCATGCCATTCTTGCCTGAGCCTCCTGAGTAGCTGGGACTACAGGCGCCCGCCACCATGCCCGGCTAATTTTGTTTTTGCATTTTTTGTAGAGATGGAGTTTCACCTTGTTAGCCAGGCTGGTCTCAATTTCCTGACCTCGTGATCGTCCACCTCGGCCTCCCAAAGTGCTGGATTTACAGGTGTGAGCCACTGTGCCCAGCCAAACCTAGAATTCTTAAACCCCACAACACAGCTATTACCTTGTAGGAGACATGCAACAATGGCAATGTTGGTTTTAGCCTTTCTGGAAGAATACATTGATAAATATGAATAGGGTACACAGACATTCACCCACTGGCCTCAAAGGAGCTCCTACCCAAGAGAAAAAGTTTTACAATTTGACCCGATTGGGAATCTGAAGTTTACTAAATAATATATAAAACTAGATAATTGGGTGCTGATTAGGTTTTATGCTTCTGCAAAATGGCCTATGAATTAATTTTTTTTCCCCAAGGCAGAAGAATTTTTATTAGTACAGAACAAAATGAAGTCTCCCATGTCTACTTCTTTCTACACAGACACAGCAACCATCCGATTTCTCAATCTTTTCCCCACCTTTCCCCCTTTTCTATTCCACAAAATCGCCATTGTCATCATGGCCCGTTCTCAATGAGCTGTTGGGTACACCTCCCAGACGGGGTGGTGGCCGGGCAGAGGGGCTCCTCACTTCCCAGTAGGGGCGGCTGGCCAGAAGTGTCCCTCACCTCCCGGACAGGGTGGCTGGCCGGGCGGGGGCTGACCCCCCACCTCCCTCCCGGACGGGGCGGCTGGCCTGGCGGGGGCTGACCCCCACCTCCCTCCCGGATGGGGTGGCTGCCGGGCGGAGACGCTCCTCGCTTCCCAGACGGGGTGGCTGCCGGGCGGAGGGGCTCCTCACTTCTCAGATGGGATGGCTGCCAGGCGGAGGGTCTCCTCACTTCTTAGATGGGGTGGCCGGGCAGAGACGCTCCTCACCTCCCAGACGGGGTCGCGGCCGGGCCGAGGCGCTCCTCACATCCCAGACGGGGCGGTGGGGCAGAGGCGCTCCCCACATCTCAGACGATGGGTGGCCGGGCAGAGACACTCCTCACTTCCTAGATGGGATGGCGGCTGGGAAGAGGCGCTCCTCACTTCCTAGATGGGATGGTGGCCGGGCAGAGACGCTCCTCACTTTCCAGACTGGGCAGCCAGGCAGAGGGGCTCCTCACATCCCAGACGATGGGCGGCCAGGCAGAGATGCTCCTCACTTCCCAGACGGGGTGGCGGCTGAGCAGAGGCTGCAATCTCAGCACTTTGGGAGGCCAAGGCAGGCGGCTGAGAGGTGGAGGTTGTAGCGAGCCAAGATCACGCCACTGCACTCCAGCCTGGGCACCATTGAGCACTGAGTGAACGAGACTCCGTCTGCAATCCCGGCACCTCGGGAGGCTGAGGCTGGCGGATCACTCGCGGTTAGGAGCTGGAGACCAGCCTGGCCAACACAACGAAACCCCGTCTCCACCAAAAGAATACGAAAACCAGTCAGGCGTGGCGGCGCGCGCCTGCAATCGCAGGCACTGGGCAGGTTGAGGCAGGAGAATCAGGCAGGGAGGTTGCAGTGAGCCGAAATGGCAGCAGTACAGTCCAGCTTCCGCTCGGCATCAGAGGGAGACCGTGGAAAGAGAGGGAGAGGGAGACCGAGGGGAGAGGGAGAGGGCCTGTGAATTAATTTAAAAATCTGTTGAAATGCATCAATTGGGAAACCTTAATGTCTTTAATCAATACAGGTTACAAAAGAATTATACTGGTGATGCCACAACATTTAACTACAGTTCCCCTATGATCTTAGAGGGAATTACTGTATATAAAACAGGAATGCTATCTTTTAATTGAAAAAACCAGTATCATGTAGCCTAAATTCTCCACAGTCATAGCACCCATTGTGCTATGATAGAACGTAGTTGACATGGATTCCCTGATCCAATGAGTAATACAGTTGTTTGCTACTTCTACATGTTCTTGACAAAGTGGGAGCCCCTGAACCCCAGTAGTTAAAATAAGTTAACATGGTTGAACATAAGTTTTTCTGAAGGTTACTAGGTAAATACTGATTCCATTTCATTAATAGATACAGTATTATCTCCTTTTGTGGGTTTTGGTGGATTGTGCCTGAAGGAATTGGTTCCATTGATCTGGATTATCATATTTATGGGAATACAGCTGTCTATAGTATTCTTTTTTTTTTTTTATTTGAGACGGAGTCTTACTCTGTCGCCCAGGCTGGAGTGCAGTGGTGCGATCTTGGCTCACTGCAAGCTCCGCCTCCCGGGTTCATGCCATTCTCCTGCCTCAGCCTCCTGCGTAGCTGGGACTACAGGCGCCCACCACCGAGCCCAGCTAATTTTTTTGTATTTTTGGTAGAGATGGGGTTTCACCATGGTCTCGATCTCCTGACCTCATGATCAGACCACCTCAGCCTCCCAAAGTGCTGGGATTACAGGCGTGAGCCACCACACCCGGCAGTATTTTTTTTTTTGTAATCCTTTTAATGCCCATGGGGTCAGCAATGCTGGTCTGTCATTCATTTTTTATATTTGTCTTTTTTTTAAATCTTTTTTTCTTGGTTATCCTGACAATATTTATTAATTTTATTAATCTTTTCAAACAACCAGTTTTTGTTCTATTGATTTTTCTCTGTTGATTTTCTATTTTCAGTCTCATTTATTTGCGGTGCAATTGTTTTGATTTTTCTTTTGACTAATTTAGGTTTATTTTGCTCTTTCTTTAGTGTCTTAAAGTGGAATATTATTGATTTTATTTTTTAAATATTTGCATTCAGTGCTATAAATTTCAAAGCACTGCTTTCACTGCATCCTAGAAATTTTGACAAGGTGTACTTTCACTTTCAATACATTTAAAATACTTAATAAATTTTAAAAGAACATATTTTTACTATGTCCCGCTGCATCTTAACATGAGTTATAATTCAGTTTTGGTAGCAAAAGATTAGAAACCATTTTTAAGTGTCTTTCTAAATAATCAGTTGCATAGCCTGATCATTACACACACCTATATAAAAATGAGCAGCAGTGACGAGACCAGCTCAGTCAGGGAGACCCTAACCCAGCAACGCTAGAGGAATTAAAGACACACACACACAAATATAGAGGTGTGAAGTGGGAAATCAGGGGTCTCACAGCCTTCAAAGCTGAGAGCTCCGAACAGAGATTTACCCACGTATTTATTAACAGCAAGCCAGTCATTAGCATTGTTTCTGTAGATATTAAATTAACTGAAAGTATCCCTTATGGGAAACGAAGGGATGGGCCAAATTAAAGGAATAGGTTGGGCTAGTTAACTGCAGCAGGAGCATGTCCTTAAGGCACAGATTGCTCATGCTATTGTTTGTGGCTTCAGAATGCCTTTAAGCAGTTTTCTGCCCTGGGTGGGCCAGGTGTTCCTTGCCCTCATTCCTGTAAACCCACAACCTTCCAGCGCAGGCATTAAGGCCATTATGAACATGTCACAGTGCTGCAGAGATTCTGTTTATGGCCAGTTTTGGGGCCAGTTTATGGCCAGATTTTGGGGGGCTTGCTCCCAACATGTCCCCCTTCTTTGATTTGCAAATTGATAAAAGCAAAGGCAGCTTTGTCATGGTGAGCTACTTCTCGCAGGAGTCAGGATCCACATCTGCAGACTATACGAAGACAAGCAACACAGATTAAAAGCACAATCATCATTGAAATCACAGAGATTCCAAGTGTTTTTATCCATTTTAATGGGTTACTAGCTGCTAATTTGTCTGCAGCTCCTTCAAGCACTCCAGTTCCTGGCATTAAGGTCAGGTGTGCCTGGGATGCTTTAAATATTTGTTCTTTTAATTTTGTGATATCCAAAAACAAGTTTGTAGAGTGTCCTTCTACATGCTTTTTTATTCTTTCCCAAATTTTTATCTTATTAAGAGCATTTAAAAGTTTCCACAAATCCTTATGTTTAGCTCCTACAACGGGCCATATCATTTGAGGTTGAGATGCCATTATACCGCCATGATTCCAGATAATAGGAACTCTTGCTATACTTCTTATCATTTCTGCCATCTGACGGTTTTGTTCAGACCAGCTGAACATAATGTGGCTGGGGCACGCAGACTGAGAGGTGCAATTTAAGCTAAACATCCCCTTAGGGAACAATCAATAATGATTCCATGGGAATTGTTGTGCAGCACCTCTGCCTCTTCTGCAATGCAATCTTCCTAAACAAGTCCATTCATTTTTTCTGGCCAGGTTCAATTTTGTTTACAAATAGGTTTTTGAGGGCCATATGCCTCAATTATAGGAGCAAATTTATTATGGTAAAAACTGTGTCATAGTGATTACATCCAGGCATTATTACCAGCCAAGATTGATAAATATGCCCAATAAGTATAATTGTTCTCTGTGTCAGCCCTTGTTGAAGGAATACTCACAGCAGTGTTGATAACCACTATCATAGCTACCATTAAATTACTCATTGTGACTGGTTGTCCCGCTTTCCTCAGGTTTTCTTCTGCCATCTGTGACAGCTTCTTGATCTGTCCCCAGGTGGGTGGCTGTGTTCAACAGGTGTTGCTCGTGACAGGTGGGGTCCTCCTCAGCATCAGTCTCGACATGGCTGCAACCAGGGGGGTCCTTGGGATCCTCCCGGAATCTCTTCCTCTGCATCTGGCTCATGATAAAGTTTCAGGTGTCTTCGTGGTATCCAAATAGGCTGTTGATTTTGGCCTGGAGAAACACAAGCATAACCTCTACCCCAAGTTATTATTTTACCTATTTCCCAACTTTTTGTTATTGGATCTCTCCACTAAATCAGTTGTTCTGTTTCTGTCTTTGCAGGTGGTTTCTGTAGATGCTGTTCGGCTGCTGATAACATCTGGCCTTTGGGCAGGCTCAAAAAATTTAAAGTTAATAATGCTAGGTTCAGATGGATCTGTGGGGTTCCATATTCTCTGTCTCCCCCTTTCTGCTTTTGCAACTGCTCTTTTAGGGAGAGATTTATTCTTTCCACTATGGCTTGTCCTTGAGAATTGTATGGGATACCATTAATGTGTTCAATATTCCACATAGAGAAAAATGTAGCTAGATCTTGGCTAGTATAGCCTGGGGCATTATCTGTTTTAATAGAAGCTGGAATGCCCATCACCGCAAAACACTGCAAAAGATGACGTTTAACACAGGCAGAAGACTCTCCTGATTAGCATGTAGCCCAGACAAAGTGAGAAAAGGTGTCTACACATACGTGTACAATAAGCTAGTCTCCCAAATGAGGGAACATGTGTGATATCCATTTGCCAAAGAGTTAGGTTCCAATCCTCGAGGATTAACTCCTCCTGTAAAAGATGAGGAATGTACCATTTGGCAAGTTGGGCATCTCTGGATAATAGCTTTAGCTTCTTTCCAGGTAATACTGTATCTGCGTTTGAGACCAGAGGCATTAACATGGGTTAAATTGTGAAAGTGTCTAGCATTAGATGTTGCAGTAGCAACTAGGCGATCAGCCATTTGATTCCCTTCGGTCAAAGGTCCTGGAAGAGGTGTATGAGCCCTAATGTGAGTTGATGTAAAAAGGATGCTTTGTACTTCTAACTGCTGTTTGCAGTTGGGTAAATAAAGTCATCAGTTGTTCATCTTTTTGAAATCGTAACTGAGCATTTTCAATTAACTGTGTGGAATGAACCACATGTGAGGAATCAGAAATCACATTAATAGGCATATCAAAAGCAGTCAATACCTCAGTTACAGCTACAAGCTCCGCTTTTTGAGCTGAAGTGTAGGGCATCTGAAAAACTTTACTTTTCAAGCCAGAATAAGAAGCTTTACCATTACTAGACCCATCTGTAAAACAATGAAAACACTTAGCAGGCTGCAGGTTGTTTACTGCAGGAATTGTAAATGCAAACCGTTCACAGTCTTGCTCAGCTAAGGGGATAGTAAAGAAACAGTCTTTTAAATCTATGACTATTAAAGGCCAATTTTTTGGAATTATAGCAGGAGAAGGCAATTCTGGCTGTAATGCTCCCATAGGTTGTATAACTAAATTGATGGCTCTTAAGTCAGTTAACATTCTCCATTTACCTGATTTTTTCTTAATTACGAAAACTGGAGAATTCCAAGGGGAAAATGTTGGAGCTCTGTGCCCATTTTCGAATTGTTCAGTAACTAATTTCTCTAAAGCCTCCAGTTTCTCTTAGTGGCCATTGTTCTGTCCAAATTGGCTTATCTGTGAACCATTTTAAAGGTATAGGTTCTGGAGGCTTAACAATGGCTGCCATCAAAAATGATATCCTAATCTTTGGCGGGAACTTTTTAAACCTTGCAAATTTTTTTCTAGTCCTGTACCAGGTACATACCCCATTTCATGCATCATATGTTGACTTTGAGGGCTATATAATTGTTCTGGAATTATAATTTGTGCTCCCCATTGTTGTAATAAATCTCTTCCGCATAAACTTATAGGTACAGAAGTTATAATTGGTTGAATAGTCCCAGGTTTTCCGTCGGGCCCTTCACAATGCAAAATATAGCTACTTTGATATACTTCAGGGGCTTTACCAACTCCAACTATGTTAAATTGAGCAGGTTGAATTGGCCACATGGATGGCCAGTGCTGTAGAGAAATGATTGAAATGTCCGCTCCTGTATCTACCAAACCTTTAAATTTCTCTCCCTGAATAGTTATTTCAGAGGTAGGATGTTTATCAGTAATTTGATTCACACAATAAGCTGCTTTGCCTTGTTTATTTGTGCTTCCAAATCCTCCTGTTCGTTTAGTTTCACTTTTCCCCATTTCCACATATGGCACAATCAGGAGCTGTGCTATGCACTCTCCTGGCTCTGCCTTCCAGGGAACAGAAGTAGATATAACAATTTGAATTTCCCCATTGTAATCTGAATCAATGACTCCTGTATGTATTTGTACGCCTTTTAAATTTAAACTAGACCTTCCTAAAAGTAATCCTATTGTCCCTGCTGGCAAGGGTCCACAGACTCCTGTTGGGACCTTTTGCAGGGGTTCTCCAGGCAGAAGGCTCACAGCTTTTGTGTAGCATAAATCTACTGTGGCACTACCGGCTGTGGCGGGGGACAGACGTTGTACAGGGGTGAGGGAATGGCCTGAGCTGGAAATGCCCTGGTTTAGAACGGGTCCCGGGACGGGCCCCTCATGGTGTTTCCCGAAATTGGGTTCCCATCTTTATCAAACTTAGAGTGACACTGACTAGCCCAGTGTTTTTCTTTTTACATTTTGGACATATTTCAGGCTCAACAGTTTTCTTCTTTCCCCTATCTGGCGGCCTGACTCGCTGATTTTTTCTACATTCTTTTTTAGTATGACCATGCTTCCTACAGTTAAAACAAGCTCCAGGAAATGGAGTATTTCCTTTATCCACTATCAGTCCTGCTATTGCCTGTGCCAACAAAGTAGCTTTATGCAGATTACCTCTGATACCATCACAGGCCTTGATATAATCAACTAAATATGCTTTCCCCAATTTAAAAGGAAAAGGCTCAAATATAGCTATAATATTTCCCTGTTGATCTGGGGGGTGTTTTCTAACAGGGAACTGCCAAGCCTCTAAATCACCCTCTCGTCTCGCTTGCTGAATTCCTGCCTGAATAGAACTAAGGGGGGTTGCTCAAGGCGCTGCTCGAACAGTCACTGGGGCAACTACTTTTTGCCCAGTGTCCTCCAGAAAAGAAAGATCTGGAGGGTCATTTTCTTCAAGATAATAAGGAGGGTGTTCAGAAGGGTAGGGATGAACCTCTCCTTCCTTTGCCGCTTTAGCTTTAGCTGGTAAATAAACACGCTCTGTACCCTCTTCTGTTACTTCGCTGTACTCTCCTTCCTCCTCATCATCAGTGTGAAAAAGCTCCAAGGTGGAATGAACCAGAGCCCACACTTGTCCCATTGTTACCCTGATGCTTCCGAGCTCCCCTTCTTACTTACCACGGGGATTGCTTTAAGAGTACTCTGGCGTCCTCCAGCTAGTTCCACATTCTCTAACCATTGCTCTGGTGACCCTTCGACCTGGATTCAAGCCCCCACGATGGACGCCACTTGCGGAGACCAGCTTGGTCGGGGAGATCCTAACCCAGCAGCGCTAGAGGAATTAAAGACACACACACAGAAATACAGAGGTGTGAAATGGGAAATCGGGGTCTCACAGCCTTCAGAGCTGAGACCCCCGAACAGAGATTTACCCACGTATTTATTAACAGCAAGCCAGTCATTAGCATTGTTTCTATAGATATTAAATTAACTGAAAGTATCCCTTATGGGAAACGAAGGGATGGGCCTAATTAAAGGAATAGGTTGGGCTAGTTAACTGCAGCAGGAGCATGTCCTTAAGGCACAGATTGCTCATGCTATTGTTTGTGGCTTCAGAATGCCTTTAAGCGGTTTTCTGCCCTGGGTGGGCCAGGTGTTCCTTGCCCTCATCCCGTAAACCCACAACCTTCCAGTGCAGGCGTTAAGGCCATTATGAACATGTCACAGTGCTGCAGAGATTCTGTTTATGGCCAGATTTTGGAGGGCTTGCTCCCAACACAGCAGCATTCACTGATACGTAAAGATCTGTGGGATTAATAGAACAAATTTGCCAAATGTATTTCCAATGTATGTATCATCTAATTGATGATGCTAATTATGCACCCAGAGGGTATAAAGCGTTTATTACCTTCATAAATGACATCTTTAGAGACCAGGTCAGGCCCCTCAGGTAGGTGCATAGTGGCTTGAGAGAATTAAAAAAGAAAAAAGAAATTGACCTGTATTTTAATTTTTAGAGGTTTATTGTTTGGGGCCATGGTGAGAGTTTGTATTTACATAAGCCCCAGCAGGAGATAGTGTAGTTCGATTTTCATGCTGGCACCAAATAAGGGAGCACCTGGGCTTTCTTACTGCCTTTTCTAGAAGTGAGTCATATGGGCAAAAATAAGATATTAGGCACCAAACATGTCAGCAGTGAAACCTCAGAACATAAAATCAGAGACCTTCAGTTTCTGGTCTACCATGTAAAGAATGTAGAGGCCATTATTCCCACTTCTGCATGAAAAATTCTGGGGGACTGGGCCAAGATGGCTGACTAGAAGCAGGGGCGCTGGGAGGCTCTCATTGTGAAAAAACATGATAAGCTGCCGGGCGTGGTGGCTCACGCCTGTAATCCCAGCATTTTGGGAGGCTGAGGCAGGTGGATCACGAGGTCAGGAGATTGAGACCATCCTAGCTAACATGGTGAAACCCTGTCTCTACTAAAAATACCAAAAAATTAGCCAGGTGTGGTGGCAGTTGCCTGTCGTCCCAGCTACTTGGGAGGCTGAGGCAGGAGAATGGTGTGAACCCAGGAGGCCGAGCTTGCAGTGAGCCGAGATCGCACCACTGCTCTCCAGCCTGGGCGACAGAGCAAGACTCCATCTCAAAAAAAGAAAAAAGAAAAAAAATGCAAAATAATCTGTAAATACAGAAAGCAGATCAGGGATAATAGGGGGTAGGGGAAAGAGTTTAGGGGAGGTTTCCGGGAAGAAGGGATCACAGGAAACTTTCAAGAGATGATATTTATCAACGTGACTGTGGCAATGGTTTCATGGGTGTACACATGTCAAATCTTATCAAATTGCATACTTTAACTGTGTAGTTTACTGTGTGTCGATTATACCTCAATAAAGCTGTTTTGAAAGGAAAAGGAAAGGAGCAATAACTTTTTAGAATTGGCTTAAATAGAGTTCTTGGATTGAGAAGAAAAAATGGAATGTATTAAATAAAATGTAACACTCACTGTGGAATTATTCACATCTTTGGACAAATTTCTGAACACCATTAAATTTCATGAAAAAACATTCTTAAAATTCATAAGTGTACCATATACACAATATTTCATAAGTGCGGGAATAAGTAAATCACATCATAGCTCTTGCATGAGTAAAAAGCAGAAAAAAAAATAGTATTTGAAGGAAGAGATTCTGGACCAGGAGCCGTGATATTCTGAGAAATGAATCCAGTGTGGAGAAAATAGGTTTGCTAGCCGGGCGCGGTAGCTCACACCTTTAATCCCAAAACTTTGGGAGGCCGAGTGGCAGATCACTTGAGGTCAGCAGTTCAAGACCAACCTGGCTAACATAGGGAAACCCCATCTCTACTAAAAATACAAAAATTAGCTGGGCGTGATGGTGGGCACCTGTAACCCCAGTTACTTGGGAGGCTGAGGCAGGAGAATTGCTTAAACCCGGGAGGTGGAGGTTGCAGTTAGCCGAGATCGAATCACTGCACTCCAGCCTGGGCAACAGAGCAAGACACTGTTTCAAAAAAAAAAAAAAAAAGATGTGCTTTACAGAATCTGTGAGGTTTCTAATTTGTTAGCATACCTTCAACTGTTTTTTTTCTGAAGTTATCTGTTTTGTTCTAATATTTTCCTTTTCTAATAAATACAGGCATTCTATCTTTCCCTCTCTCTCCCACCTCTCTCTCACACACACACTCCATAGTTCTCATACTCCTAAAATTTATCTTTGGATTGATATAATTGTAAATTTGTCAATGTAAATCAAAACCCAAAATATGCATGTGTTTTGTGGGCCTAGAAGTGTGGCTTGTGAAAAAAAATGATGGTAAAATTCAAGATTAGGAAAGGTACAGTTTATTATTAAACTCCTATAAAATCTTTTTTTTTTTTTTTTTTTTTTGAGACAGAGTCTCACTCTGTCACCCACACTGGAGTGCAGTGGCTTGATCTCGGCTCACTGCAACCTACTTCCCAGGTTCAAGTGATTCTCCTGCCACAGCCTCCCGAGTAGCTGGGACTACAGGTGCACACCACCGCCCCCAGCTAATTTTCATATTTTTAGAGACAGGGTTTCACCATGTTGGCCAGGCTGTTCTCGAACTCCTGATCTCATGATCCACCTGCCTTGGCTTCCCAAAGTGCTGGGATTACAGGCGTGAGTCACTGCTCTTGGCCCTAAAGTGCTTATTATAACCATCGTAATATCTCAGTAGTCACACAAGTAAAGAATAAAAATATAACATACGGGATCAATATTCTCCACACTATCTGGAGTGTAATGCCACTGGGAATAAGGATTGCTAGAGATGATTGGCATGTATTACCCAATAGCACAGTATTACCGTCTGCTACCTAGGACCTTGAGCAAGGTGGAATACGCTAACATTTTTCGTAAGATAACACGTCAGTCAATATACAACAGTGTTAACATGATAAAAAACCATTTTGTTTCCTTTATTAAAACAAATTAAGTTTACAAACAGACTGAAAAAAAGCATTTCAAAATCCACTGTTTTCCCATGGCCAAAATACAGATTACTCTCAAGAAGCATTCTTGTTCTTCGGATACCATGATCTATGTAAAAAATATGCCTCCGGCCGGGTGCAGTGGCTCACACCTGTAATCCCAGCACTTTGGGAGGCTAAGGCAGGTGGATCACCTGAGGTCAGGAGTTCAAGACCAGCCTGTCTCTACTAAAAATAGAAAAAAAAATTAGCCAGGCATAGTGGCAGGGACCTGTAATCCCAGCTACTCTGGAGGCTGAAGTAGGAGAATCGCTTGAACCCGGGAGGCGGAGGTTGCAGTGAGCTGAGAGCGCCATTTCACTCCAGCCTGGGCAACAGGAACGAAACTCCATCTCAAACAAAACAAAACAAAATGCTTCCTTTATTTTTTAAACTGAGGCTAAGTGTTTAGAAAATTGAATTCAAAATAAATTTATTTCCCACCAGAGAGGAGTTATCTGCACTTTTTGAGAAAGGTTCTTGCCCCATCACTGAGGCTGGAGTGCAGTGGTGTGTTCATGGCTCACTGCAGCCTCTACCTCCTGGGCTCAAGAAATCTTTTCACCTCTCCTGAGTAGCAGGGACCACAGGGACATGCCACCATGCCTAGCTAATTTTTAAATTTTTTGTAGAGATGAGATCTCACTATGTTGCCCAGGCTGGTCTTGAACTCCTGGGCTCAAACAATCCTCCTGCTTAGGCCTCCCAAAGTGTTGGGATTACAGGCGTGAGGCCACCATGCCTGACCTATCTGCACTTTCATCTCTTATCTGTGAAGATTTCTTTCTTGCTACCATACCAATCAATATTCAGGAGTTCTAACTATTGCTACTATGAAGATATATCAGAATATTGATGGACTAAGCAGACTTTTCTCGCTCTCTTTTTTTTTTTTTTTTTTTTTGTCTTTTTGGGAGTGGGGACGGAATTTCACTCTTGTTGCCCAGGCTGGAGTGCAATGACGTGATCTTGTATCACTGCAACCTCCGCCTACTGGGCTCAAGTGATTCTCCTACCTCAGCCTCCCGAGTAGCTGGGATTACAGGCATGCGCCACCACGCCCAGCTAATTTTGTATTTTTAGTAGAGACGGGGTTTCTCCATGTTGGTCAGGCTGGTCTTGAACTCCCGACCTCAGGTAATCTGCCCGCCTCAGCCTCCCAAAGTGCTGGGATTACAGGCGTGAGCCACCACGCCCGGCCCAGACTTTTCTCTTTAATGAATAATTGGTAAAACTATTCACTTCTGAAACTCAGAGTGTCCCTGTCTCATACTTTAATACAGAAGAATGAACACCACTAACGTGTGACTTAATACACTGTCACACAATGAGAACACATGGACACAGGGAGGGGAGAAATGCACACTGGAGCCTGTTGGGGGGTGGAGAGAGGGAGAACATCAGGATAAATAGCTAATGCATGCAGGGCTTAATACCTAGGTGATGGGGTGATAGGTGCAGCAAACCACCATAGCACACGTTTACCTATGGAACAAACCTACACGACCTGCATGTATATCCAGAGCTTAAATTGAATTAAATTAAATTTTAGTTTGAAGTCAGGTAGCATGATGCCTCCAGCTTTGTTCTTTTTGCTTAGCATTGTCTTGGCAATGCGGGCTCTTTTTTGGTTCCATATGAAATTTAAAGTAGTTTTTTCTAGTTCTGTGAAGAAAGTCAGTGGTAGCTCGATGGGGATAGCATTGAATCT
The DNA here is from genome assembly GCF_028858775.2 of Pan troglodytes. NCBI lineage: Eukaryota > Metazoa > Chordata > Mammalia > Primates > Hominidae > Pan > Pan troglodytes. The sequence goes on from NC_072398.2 coordinate 2,089,765, forward strand.
ATAAATTACACGGGGCAAAAAAAAACAGTGGCTCCCTCCCTCTCCCGTCTCCCTCTCCCTCTCCCGTCTCCCTCTCCGTCTCCCGTCTCCCTCTCCCTCTCCCGTCTCCCTCTCCCTCTCCCGTCTCCCTCTCCCTCTCCTTTCCACGGTCTCCCTCTCATGCCGGGCCAAAGGTGGACTGTACTGCTGCCATCTCGGCTCGCTGCAGCCTCCCTGCCTGATTCTCCTGCCTCAGCCTGCCGAGTGCCTGCGATTGCAGGCGCCCGCCGCCACGCCTGACTGGTTTTCGTGTTTTTTTGGTGGGGACGGGGTTTCGCTGTGTTGGCCGGACTGGTCTCCAGCTCCTAGCCGCGAGTGATCCGCCAGCCTCGGCCTCCCGAGGTGCCGGGATTGCAGACGGAGTCTCATTCACTCAGTGCTCAATGGTGCCCAGGCTGGAGTGCAGTGGCGTGATCTCGGCTCGCTACGGCCTCCACCTCCCAGCCGCCTGCCTTGGCCCCCCAAAGTGCGGAGATTGCAGCCTCTGCCCGGCTGCCACCCAGTCTGGAAAGTGAGGAGCCTCTCTGCCTGGCTGCCCATCGTCTGGGATATGAGGAGCCCCTCTGCCTGGCTGCCCAGTCTGGAAAGTGAGGAGCGTCTCTGCCCGGCCGCCATCCTACCTGGGAAGTGAGGAGCGCCTCGTCCCGGCCGCCATCCCATCTAGGAAGTGAGGAGCGTCTCTGCCCGGCAGCCCATCGTCTGAGATGTGGGGAGCGCCTCTGCCCCGCCGCCCTGTCTGGGATGTGAGGAGCGCCTCGGCCCGGCCGCGACCCCGTCTGGGAGGTGAGGAGCGTCTCTGCCCGGCCCCCCCGTCTGAGAAGTGAGGAGACCCTCCGCCTGGCAACCGCCACGTCTGAGAAGTGAGGAGCGTCTCCGCCCGGCAGCCACCCCGTCCGGGAGGGAGGTGGGGGTCAGCCCCCCGCCCGGCCAGCCGCCCCGTCCGGGAGGTGAGGGGCGCCTCTGCCCGGCCACCCCTACTGGGAAGTGAGGAGCCCCTCTGCCCAGCCAGGAGCCCCTCTGCCCAGCCAGCCGCTCCGTCCGGGAGGGAGGTGGGGGGGGTCAGCCCCCCCACCCGGCCAACCGCCCCGTCCGGGAGGGAGGTGGGGGGCTCAGCCCCCCGCCCGGCCAGCCGCCCCGTCCGGGAGGTGAGGGGCGCCTCTGCCCGGCCGCCCCTACTAGGAAGTGAGGAGCCCCTCTGCCCGGCCAGCCGCCCCGTCCGGGAGGGAGATGGGGGGGTCAGCCCCCCACCTGGCCAGCCACCCGGTCCGGGAGCTGAGGGGCGCCTCTGCCCGGCCGCCCCTACTGGGAAGTGAGGAGCCCCTCTGCCCGGCTAGCCGCCCCATCCGGGAGGGAGGTGGGGGGCTCAGCCCCCCGCCTGGCCAGCCACCCCGTCCGGGAGGGAGGTGGGGGGGGTCAGCCCCCCACCTGGCCAGCCGTCCCGTCCGGGAAGGAGGTGGGGGGGTCAGCCCCCCGCCCGGCCAGTCGCTCCGTCCGGGAGGGAGGTGGGGGGGGTCAGCCCCCCGCCTGGCCAGCCACCCCGTCCGGGAGGGAGGTGGGGGGGGTCAGCCCCCCACCCGGCCAGCCGCCCCGTCCGGGAGGGAGGTGGGGGGCTCAGCCCCCCGCCCGGCCAGCCGCCCCCTCCGGGAGGCAGGTGGGGGGGTCAGCCCCCCACCCGGCCAGCCGCCCCGTCCGGGAGGGAGATGGGGGGGTCAGCCCCCCACCTGGCCAGCCACCCGGTCCGGGAGCTGAGGGGCGCCTCTGCCCGGCCGCCCCTACTGGGAAGTGAGGAGCCCCTCTGCCCAGCCAGGAGCCCCTCTGCCCAGCCAGCCGCCCCGTCCGGGAGGGAGGTGGGGGGGTCAGCCCCCCGCCCGGCCAGCCGCCCCGTCCGGGAGGGAGGTGGGGGGCTCAGCCCCCCACCCGGCCAGCCACCCCGTCCGGGAGGGAGGTGGGGGGCTCAGCCCCCCGCCCGGCCAGCCGCCCCGTCCAGGAGGCAGGTGGGGGGGTCAGCCCCCCACCCGGCCAGCCGCCCCATCCGGGAGGGAGATGGGGGGGTCAGCCCCCCACCTGGCCAGCCACCCGGTCCGGGAGCTGAGGGGCGCCTCTGCCCGGCCGCCCCTACTGGGAAGTGAGGAGCCCCTCTGCCCAGCCAGGAGCCCCTCTGCCCAGCCAGCCGCCCCGTCCGGGAGGGAGGTGGGGGGGTCAGCCCCCCGCCCAGCCAGCCGCCCCGTCCGGGAGGGAGGTGGGGGGCTCAGCCCCCCGCCCGGCCAGCTGCCCCATCTGGGAGGGAGATGGGGGGGTCAGCCCCCCGCCTGTCCAGCCACCCGGACCGGGAGCTGAGGGGCGCCTCTGCCCGGCCGCCCCTACTGGGAAGTGAGGAGCCCCTCTGCCCAGCCAGGAGCCCCTCTGCCCAGCCAGCCGCCCCGTCCGGGAGGGAGGTGGGGGGTCAGCCCCCCACCTGGCCAGCCGTCCCGTCCGGGAAGGAGGTGGGGGGGTCAGCCCCCCGCCCGGCCAGTCGCTCCGTCCGGGAGGGAGGTGGGGGGGGTCAGCCCCCTCGCCCGGCCAGCCACCCTGTCTGGGAGGGAGGTGGGGGGCTCAGCCCCCCGCCTGGCCAGCTGCCCCATCCAGGAGGGAGGTGGGGGGCTCAGCCCCCTGTCCGGGAGGTGAGGGGCGCCTCTGCCCGGCCGCCCCTACTGGGAAGTGAGGAGCCCCTATGCCCAGCCAGGAGCCCCTCTGCCCAGCCAGCCACCCCGTCCGGGAGGGAGGTTGGGGGGTCAGCCCCCCACCCGGCCAGCCGCTCTGTCCGGGAGGGAGGTGGGGGGTGGTCAGCGCCCCCTCCCGGCCAGCCGCCCCGTCCGGGAGGGAGGTGGGGGGCTCAGCCCCACGCCCGGCCAGCCGCCCCGTCCAGGAGGGAGGTGGGGGGGTCAGCCCCACGCCTGGCCAGCCACCCGGTCCGGGAGCTGAGGGGCGCCTCTGCCCTGCCACCCCTACTGGGAAGTGAGGAGCCCCTCTGCCCGGCCACCACCCCGTCTGGGAGGTGTACCCAACAGCTCATTGAGAATGGGCCATGATGACGATGGCGGTTTTCTGGAGTAGAAAGGGGGGCAAGGTGGGGAAAAGATTGAGAAATCGGATGGTTGCCGTGTCTGTGTAGAAATAAGTAGACATGGGAGACTTTTCATTTTGTTCTGTACTAAGAAAAATTCTTCTGCCTTGGGATCCTGTTGATCTATGACCTTACCCCCAACCCTGTGCTCTCTGAAACATGTGCTGTGTCCACTCAGGGTTAAATGGATTAAGGGCGGTGCAAGATGTGCTTTGTTAAACAGATGCTTGAAGGCAGCGTGCTCGTTAAGAGTCATCACCACTCCCTAATCTCAAGTACCCAGGGACACAAACACTGCGGAAGGCCGCAGGGTCCTCTGCCTAGGAAAACCAGAGACCTTTGTTCACTTGTTTGTCTGCTGACCTTCCCTCCACTATTGTCCTATGACCCTGCCAAATCCCCCTCTGTGAGAAACACCCAAGAATGATCAATTAAAAAAAAAAAAAATTTACACGGGGCAGCATGGCCATTTTCACGATATGGATCCTTCTTATCCATGAGCATGAAATGTTTTTCCATTTGATTTTGTCCTCTCTGATGTCCTGGAGCAGTGGTTTGTAGTTCTCCTTGAAGAGGTCCTTCATCTCCCTTGTAAATCGTATACCTAGTTATTTCATTCTCTTTGTAGCAATTGTGAATGGGAGTTCACTCATGATTTGGCTGCTTGTCTATGATTGGTGTATAGGGATGCTTGTGATTTTTGCACATTGATTTGTATCCTGAGACTTTGCTGAAGTTGCTTATCAGCCTAAGGAGTTTGGGGGCTGAAACGATGGTTTTTTTTTTGTTTTTTTTTTGTGTGTGTGTGTTTTTTTTTTTTGAGACGGAGTCTCCCTCTGTCGCCCAGGCTGGAGTGCAGTGGCACAATCCCAGCTCACTGCAAGCTCCGCCTCCTGGGTTCATGCCATTCTCCTGCCTCAGCCTCCTGAGTAGCTGGGACTACAGGCGCCCACCACCATGCCTGGCTAATTTTTCATATTTTTGGTAGAGACAGGGTTTCACCGTGTTAGCCAGGATGGTCTCGATCTCCTGACCTCATGATCCGCCCACCTCAGCCTCCCAAAGTGCTGAGATTATAGGCCTGAGCCATGGTGCCCAGCCTGGGGTTTTCTAAATATAGAATCATGTCATCTGCAAACAGAGACAATTCGACTTCCTCTCTTCCTATTTAAATACCTTTATTTCTTTCTCTTGCCTGATTGCCCTGGTCAGAACTTCCAACACTATGTTGAATAGGAGTGGCTAGAGAGGGCATCCTTATCTTGTACCAGTTTTCAAAGGGAATGCTTCCAGGTTTTGCCCATTCTGTATGATATTGGCTGTGGGTTTGTCATAAATAGCTCTTACTATTTTGAGATATGTTCCATCGATGCCTAGTTTATTGAGAGTTTTTAGCATGAAGGGGTGTTGAATTTTATCGAAGGCCGTTTCTGCATCTATTGAGATAATCATGTGGTTTTTGTCATTGGTTCTGTTTATGTGATGGATTATGTTTATTGATTTGCATATGTTGAACCAGCCTTGCATCCCAGGGATGAAGCCGGCTTGATCGTGGTGGATCAGTTTTTTGATGTGCTGCTGGATTCAGTTTGCCAGTATTTTATCGAGGATTTTCGCATCGATGTTTATCAGGGATATTGGCCTGAAATTTTCTTTTTCTGTTGTGTCTCTGCCAGGTTTTGGTATCAGGATGATGCTGGCCTCATAAAATGAGTTAGGGAGGAGTCCCTCTTTTTCTGTTGTTTGGAATAGTTTCAGAAGGAATGGTACCAGCTCCTCTTTGTACCTCTGGTGGAATTCGGCTGTGAATTTGTCTGGTCCCGGGCTTTTTTTAGGTGGTAGGCTATTAATTACTGCCCTATTTCAGAACTTGTTATTGGTCTGTTCAGGGATTCGACTTCTTCCTAGTTTAGTCTTGGGAGGGTGTATTTGTCCAGGAATTTATCCATTTCTTCTAGATTTTCTAGTTTATTTGCGAAGAGGTGTTTATAGTATTCTCTGATGGTACTTTGTATTTCTATGGGATCAGTGATGATATCCCCTTTTTTGTTTTTTATTGTGTCTGTTGATTCTTCTCTCTTTTCTTCTTTATTAGTCTGGCTAGTTAGGTCTATTTGTTTTGTTAATCTTTTCAAAAAACCAGCTCCTGGATTCACTGATTTTTTGAAGGGTTTTTTCATGTCTCTATTTCCTTCAGTTCTGCTCTGATCTTAGTTATTTCTTGCCTTCTGCTAGCTTTTGAATGTGTTTGCTCTTGCTTCTCTAGTTCTTTTAATTGTGATGTTAGGGTGTCAATTTTAGATCTTTCCTGCTTTCTTCTGTGGGCATTTAGTGCTATAAATTTCCCTCTAAACACTACTTTAGCTGTGTCCCAGAGATTCTGGTACGTTGTATCTTTGTTCTCATTGGTTTCAAAGAACTTATTTATTTCTGCCTTAATTTCGTTATTTACCCAGTAGTGATTCAGGAGCAGGTTGTTCAATTTCCGTGTAGTTGGGCAGTTTTGAGTGAGTTTCTTAATCCTGAGTTCTAATTTGATCGCACTGTGGTCTGAGGGACTGTTTGTTATGATTTCCCTTCTTTTGCATTTGCTGAGGAGTGTTTTAACTAAATTTTTAAAAAAACAGTTATAAGTCAAACAAAAGGAACCCCTACATCTAGATTTTCCTCATGCACACTATGTTTCGGTGCCCTCAGTCTTCCATTTTTGTGAGTTTATGTGAATGATGCCCACATAATATATACCTCATAGCTTGGAGGTAACAACAATTGACCACATGCTTTTACATACAAAGTAGGAATAAAGAATAGCATTGAATAATTTGAGAGTTGAATTACATAAATAATAATTGTTCAGGCCAGATGCAGTGGCTTAACCCCTATAATCTCAGCACTTTGGGAGGCCAAGGCAGGAGGATCCCTTGATTCCAAGAGTTCAAGACTAGCCTAAGCAACATAGTGAGACCTTCATCTCTAAAAAAAATATAAAAATTAACCAGACATCGTGGTGCACACCTGTAGTCTCAGCTGCTCAGGAGGCTGAGGAGGGAGAATCACTTGAACCCAAGAGGTTGTGGCTGCAGTGAGCCATGATATTGCCACTGTACTCCAACCTGGATGACAGAGTGAGATCCTGTCTCAAAAAATAAAAAATAAAATCATATTTGCTCACACAATCTTAAATACTGTCATTACCAGAAACAAGTATACAGTAAATAGAATTATACCTACTGATCCATCAATCTCTCTTCTTTGAAACATGAAATTAAATTATCTAATTGTTTTGACTGGGTTATTCCCTATAATAAACTCTGTGATTTAGAGTGATGTCAGAAGTGTTAGTACCTCAGTTCTTTCTAGGGCAAGTCCTCTGATTTTCATTTAGACTTGATTTTTCATTAAGTGCTTTCTCACACTTACTGCACCTATAATGTTTCTTTCCAGCATACACTCTCTGGTGCTTTCTAAGTTGTATATTTTAGACAAAGGTCCTTCCACATTGATTACATTTGTAGAGGTTCTCTCCTATAGAAATTCTCTGTTGAGCAAAATTTAAGCATCAGTTAAAGGTTTTGCTAACTGTTTTACATTGGTACAATTTCCCTCCAGGGTAAATACTGTGGTGTTCTCTGAAGTGTATATTTTGCACAAAAGTCTTTCCAAAATTATTACATTTGTAGGGTTTCTATCCAGTACCAATCCTTTAATTTTTAGTAAGGTGTGAACACCTATTAAAGGCTTTGCCATATTCTTTCCATTTCAAAGGTTTCTCTACAGTATGGATTCCCTGATGTGTAAGGATTGAGTAGTAGTTAATGGGTTTACCATTCTTTACATTTTAGACTTCTCTCCAATATAAATTTCCTTATGTCTATTTAGACGTGATGATTGACTACAGACTCTTCTACCTTTATTACATGTGGGAAAAAGCAAGAGAGATCCGATTGTTACTGTGTCTGTGTAGAAAGAAGTAGACATGGGAGACTCCATTTTGTTATGTACTACGAAAAATTCTTCTGCCTTGAGATTCTGTGACCTTACCCCCAACCCCGTGCTCTCTGAAACATGTGCTGTGTCAAACTCAGGGTTAAATGGATTAAGGGTGGTGCAAGATGTGCTTTGTTAAACAGATGCTTGAAGGCAGCGTGCTCGTTAAGAGTCATCACCACTCCCTGATCTCAAGTACCCAGGGACACAAACACTGCGGAAGGCCACAGGGACCTCTGCCTAGGAAAGCCAGGTATTGTCCAAGGTTTCTCCCCATGTGATAGTCTGAAATATGGCCTCGTGGGAAGGGAAAGACCTGACCATCCCCCAGCCCGACACCCATAAAGGGTCTGTGCTGAGGAGGATTAGCATAAGAGGAAGGCATGCCTCTTGCAGTTGAGACAAGAGGAAGGCATCTGTCTCCTGCCCGTCCCTGGGCAATGGAATGTCTCGGTATAAAACCCGATTGTACGTTCCATCTACTGAGATAGGGAAAAACTGCCTTAGGGCTGGAGGTGGGACATGCGGGCAGCAATACTGCTTTGTAAAGCATTGAGATGTTTATGTGTATGCATATCTAAAAGCACAGCACTTAATCCTTTACCTTGTCTATGATGCAAAGACCTTTGTTCACGTGTTTGTCTGCTGACCCTCTCCCCACAATTGTCTTGTGACCCTGACACATCCCCCTCTTGGAGAAACACCCACGAATGATCAATAAATACTAAGGGAACTCAGAGGCTGGCGGGATCCTCCATATGCTGAACGCTGGTTCCCCGGGTCCCGTTATTTCTTTCTCTGTACTTTGTCTCTGTGTCTTTTTCTTTTCCAAGTCTCTCGTTCCACCTTACGAGAAACACCCACAGGTGTGGAGGGGCAACCCACCCCTTCAATTACATCTGTGTGAATTTTTTCCAGTGAGAATTCTCTGATGCTGAGTAAGCAGTGAGAACTAGTTAGAATTTTCCCACATTTCTTACATCGGTAAGGCTTCTCTTGAGTATGGATGCTCTGATGGATGGTAAGTTTTGGGGAATGTTAAAATACTTTCCTTTATTTATTACATTTCTAATGATTATCTGGAAAATAAGAATTCTGATGTTTACTGGAATTTGAGTGATGGTTAAAGTTTTTCTGAGTTTCATTACAAAAGGTTTATTTCAAAAATCGATGTTGATATTTACTTATAGAAACATGTTTCTATATAGAAGCAGCTGATGTAAGTTGAGGTTTCTTCTGAGATGTTCTATGTTCTTGGTCTCCTGTGGCAGGTAAATTTCTGTTATGAGTAGTTGTTGCCCATTGGTGATGCACATTAGAACGTTCTTTTCGGCCTTTACCTCCACCCACATTTTCACACTTTTTCCTTAAGTGTAAATTCTCAAAGTCACAGCTTTCACCACTTCCCATTATTACTTGTCAAAACAAAATATCTGTGCCCTGCTTTGGTGAAAGGCCTTGGTTGTAATGAGATGACAGAGCTGAAAGAAATGAACATAACAGATTATCTTACTGGATTTTGTAGAATATACCTTATGAATCTAATATAAAATTATACCAGGCTGAAGACATGAGCATGATGGCAGAATTTTTAAAAATTCAAAGCAACCGGCTGGGTGCAGTGGCTCACACCTATAATCCCAGCACTTTGGGAAGCTGAGGCCGGCAGATCACCTGAGGTCAGGAGATCGAGACCAGCCTGGCCAATACGGCAAAACCCCATCTCTACTAAAAATACAAAAATTAGCCAGGCGTGATGGCGCATGCCTATAATCCTAGCTACTCAGGAGGCTGAGGCAGGAGAATCGCTTGAACCTGGGAAGCAGTGGTTGTGGTGAGCCAAGATTGGGCCACTGCACTCCAGCCTGGGCGACAGGGTGAGACTTCGTGTCAAAAAAAATTAATTAATTAATTAAAAATAAACTGTTAAGCCACAAAACAAGTTTTTACAGGTTTTAAAAAGTGGGAATCTTACAAAGTATGATTTCAGATAGAAGTTAAATAAAACTAGAAACCAAAAGCACAAGTAATTCTGAAAAATTCAAATATGTAACAATTAAACAACAAACTCTTGAACATGCTCTCATTTAAGGGATAAAAGACTTAACAGTGTGAAGATGGCCATATTCGGCCCAAAGTGATCTACAGATCCAATGCAATCTCTATCAAAGTTTCCAATGTCATGTTTTGAATAAATATAAAGAGCAATTCTAAAAACCATATGAAATTTAAGGAACCAGAAGAGCCCAAGAGTTGTCAAAAAGAGAAAAACACTGGAGACATCATGCTTTGATTTTAAAACAGATTATAAAGCTATAGTAATCAAAATAGTCTGGTACTGGAATAAAGGAAGACAAATACAACAATGAAACAGAATAGAGCACAGAAACAAACCCTTGCATATATGGTCATATTAAGTCTTATTTGCACACCCATATTCACTGCAGCATTTTTCACAAAAGCTAAAAGTGGAAGGCATCCAAATTCCCTCAATGAAAGAATGGATAAGGACAATTTGAAAAACACAAATAACTGAATATTATTCAGTTTAAAAGCTGAAATTTTGTTATATTGACAATAGGGATAAATTGAGGACACTATGGTAAGTGCAATAACCAAGTGACAAAAAAGATACTGGGCCAGGTGCAGTGGCTCACGCCTGTAATCCCAGCATTTTGGTTGGCTGAGGTGGGCGGATCACTTGAGGTCAGAAGTTTGAGACCAGCTGGACCAATATGGTGAAACCCCGTCTCTACTAAAAATGCAAAAATTAGCTGGCCATGGTGATGGGCATCTATAATCCCAGCTACTTGGGAGGCTGAGGCAGGAGAATCGCTTGAACCCAGAGGCAGAGGTTGCAGTGAGACAAGACCATGCACTGCCTTCCAGCCTGGGTGACAGAGCGAGACTGTCTCAAAAAAAAAAAAAAAAAAAAAAGAGAGATACTGTATGATTCCATTTATATGAGATATCTAAAGTAGTCAAACCCCTGGAAAAAGAAAGTAGACTACACTCTGTCAGGAGCTGGGGGTAGGAGAAAATGGATAGTTGTTTCAGGGACAACCTGTTAGAAGACAAGACAACTCATCATTTTTGAGAGGACTGACTCATACACTGTATCTTTTCTGACCACGTGAAATAAAACTAGAAATCTAAAGTTGAAGCAAAACTGACAAATCTAAAAATACGTGAAAGATAACAATACACTCTTGAATGCTTTTTTTTTTTTTTTCTTTTTTTTGAGACAGAGTCTCGCTCTGTCTCCCAGGCTGGAGCGCAGTGGCGCGATCTTGGCTCACTGCAAGCTCCGCCTCCTGGGTTCACGCCATTCTCCTGCCTCAGCCTCCCGAGTAGCTGGAACTACAGGCGCCCGCCACCACGCCCGGCTAATTTTTTGTATTTTTAGTAGAGACGGGGTTTCACCGTGTTAGCCACGATGGTCTCGATCTCCTGACCTCGTGATCGGCCCGCCTCGGCCTCCCAAAGTGCTGGGATTACAGGCGTGAGCCACCACGCCCGGCCTGAACAGTCTTCAACAGATGATGTTGGAAAACTGGATATCCACGTGGGAAAAAATGAGACTGGAGACTTACCCTGCATCATATACAAAAGCCATCTTAAATGGATTAGATACTTAAACATAAAAACTGTAACTCTAGGCCGGGCGCGGTGCCTCACGCCTGTAATCCCAGCACTTTGGGAGGCCCAGGCAGGCGGATCACGAGGTCAGGAGATCGAGAACATCCTGGCCAACATGGTGAAACCCCGTCTGTACTAAAAATACAAAAATTAGTGCACACACCTGTAGTCCCACTTACTCGACAGGCTGAGGCAGGAGAATTGCTTGAATCCGTGAGGCGGAGGTTGAAGTGAGCTGAGATCACACCATTGCATTCCAGCCTAGGCGACAGTGAGACTCTGTCTCGAAATACATAAATAAATAAATAGAAAATAAACTGTAACTCTAAAATCCTTAGAAGAAAACATAAGGGGAAAGATGATAACATTGGTCTTGGCAATATTTTCTTGGGTATGACATCAAATATATAAACAACAACAAAAAAGACTAAAAGAATGAACTACATTAAACTTAAAAAACTGCACGTCAAAGGAAACATTCAGTGGAGTCAAAATCCCACCTAAGGAATGAGAGAAAATATTTGAAAAGCAAATATCTGACAGGATATATATAAACAACTACAAAAACTAAACAAAGAAAAAGCAAATAATGCCATTTAAAAATGGGCAAAAAACTGACCAGTGATATACAAATCCTTAGAAAAATGCAAAGCAGCCAGGCGCAATGGCTCACACCTATAATAAAAATACAAAAATTAGGCCGGGCGCGGTGGTTCACGACTGTAATCCCAGCACTTTGGGAGGCCGAGGCGGGCAGATCACGAGGTCAGGAGATCGAGACGATCGTGGCTAACACGGTGAAACCCCGTCTGCACTAAAAATACAAAAAATTAGCTGGGCGAGGTGGCAGGCACCTGTAGTCCCATCTACTCCGGAGGCTGAGGCAGGAGAATGGCGTGAACCCGGGAGGCGGAGCTTTCAGTAAGCCGAGATCGCACCACTGCACTCCAGCCTGGGCGACAGAGCGAGACTCCATCTCAAAAAAAAAAAAAAAAAAAAATTAGTTGGGTGTGTTGGCAGGTAGGTGCCTGTAGTCCCAGCTACTCGGGAGACTGAAGTGGGAGGTTCGTTGAGCCCAGGAGGTTGAGGCTGCAGTGAGCCAAGATTGCACTACTTCACTCCAGCCTGGGTGAAAGAGTAAGACCCTGCCTCAAAAAAAAAAAAAAAAAAGAAAAAGATAAATAAATAAATAAAATAAAAATGCAAAGCAAATCTACCAGATTTCCTTTGCTAACACCCATTAAATGGCCACTATCAAGCAAATAAAGAACCCACAAATGTTCTCTAGGATGTGGAGAAACTGAGACCTCTGTGCACTGCTAGTGGGGAAATATTGATCCAGCTACTATAAAAAATAGTACGAAAGTTTCTCTCTTTTTTTTTTTTTTTTTTTTTGAGACAGAGTTTTGCTCTGTTGCCCAGGCTGGAGTGCAATGGTGGGATCTTGGCTCACTGCAACCTCCGCCTCCCATGTTCAAGTGATTCTCCTGCCTCAGCCTCCCTATAGATGGGATTACAGGCATGCGCCACCACACCCGGCTAATTTTTGCATTTTTAGTAGAGACGGGGTTTCGCTATGTTGGCCAGGCTGGTCTCGAACTCCTGACCTCAGGTGATCTGCCCTCCTCGGCCTCTCAAAGTGCTGGGATTACAGGAGTGAGCAACCGCACCCGGCCATATGGAGGTTTCTCAAACGGAATTATTATATGATATAGCGATTCCACTTCTGGGTATCTATCCAAAATATGCAAAGCAGGACCTGAAAAACTTATCTGCACACCCATGTTTATTGCAGGAATATTCATGAAAGCGGAAACGTGGACGCAACCCAAGTGTTCTTTGATGAATGAATGCATAAAGAAAATGTGGCATATGGCCAGGCGTGGTGGCTCACGCCTGTAATCCCAGCACTTTGGGAGGCCAAGGCGGGCCAATCACGAGGTCAGGAGATCGAGACCATCCTGGCTAACACGGTGAAACCCCGTCTCTACTAAAAATACAAAAAATTATCTGGACATGGTGGCACGCGCCTGTAGTCCCATCTACTCCGGAGGCTGAGGCAGGAGAATCGCTTGAACCCAGGAGGTGGAGGTTGCAGTGAGCTGAGATCACGCCGCTGCACTCCAGCCTGGGCGACAGAGCGTGACTCCATCTCAAAAAAGAGAATAGTAACAACCCATTCAGAAATATGAAACAGTTTGAGTATTTTTCCCAAAGAAGACATACAAATGGCCAGCAGGTATATAAAAAGGTACTCAACATCACCAATCATCCCACTGAAAACACACATGTCACTCAAATTCTAAAAAGGAATTACATTAAATATAACAAGTATTTGTACAAGAATATTTATAGATCTTTTGTTCATAAAAACCCAAAATAGGAAACAACCCAAATGTCCATCAACAGAAAAATGGTTCAGCAAATTGTAGAGCGGATATTCATACAACAGAATGCTACCCAGCAGTACAAAGACACAAGCCACTGAAGCACGCACCCTGACTGCATCTCACAAGCTGGGTATATGAGACAAAGTGGAATAAAATGCATGTTGTATGGCTTTGGGCAAAAATGAACCTAGAGTGAAAATAAATCAACACAGCCTCTGAAAGTAGAAAAAAACTGCCTGGGAAGAAATATGAGGAAATTTTCTGAGAATGATGAAAATATTCCATTCTTAAAAGGGGTGAAGCTTATATGGGTATATTTTATTTTTTAAAAACTGTACATTTAAGATTTGTGCCTTTCAATGTGTGTACATCTGACCTCATGCAAAAAAAAAAAAGGAACTAAAAAAATACAGCAGTGAGTGCAGAATGGGTTGAAGTATAGATGAAACAAAAATGGCACAAGATGAGTAGTTCTTGAATCAGGGTGACAGGTCTATTATACTATTTCGTTTATTTTGTATATGGCTAAAATTTTCTGTAATAAAACGCTTGTATAAAAAGGCAAAAGTGATGTACAATGTTAGCTCTTAAGATCTTTAAATGAACCAGGTGTGGTGGTTGTGTGCCTGTAGTCCCAACTACTCAGTTGGCTGAGGTAGGAGGATCGCTAGAGCACCTTCAGCCTGGGTGACAGGGTTAGACTCTGTCTCAAAAAAAGAAAAAAAAAATCGGCAGGGCGCAGTGGCTCACGCCTGTAATCCCAGCACTTTGGGAGGCCAAGGCGGGTGGATCACCTGAGGTCAGGAGTTCGAGACCAGACTGGCCAATATGGTAAAACCCTGTCTCTACTAAAAATACAAAAATTAGCCTGGTGTGGTGGCAGGCGCCTGTAATCCCAGCTACTCGGGAGGCTGAGGCAGCAGAATCGCTCGAACCCGGGAGGTGGAGGTTGCAGTGAGTCAAGATCGCGCCATTGCACTCCAGCCTGGGGGACAAGAGCGAGACTTCGTCTTAAAATAATAATAATAATATAATAATAATAATCTTAGTTACCACTGGGGAGGTAGATAAGGGAGGTAGATAGTAATTGTTGGGATATGAGTGATGCTGGTTCTATTTCTTGGTTATACAACTGTATTTGCTTTGTGATAACTCACAGAGCTTTACATGAATGCTTTGTATTTTTTTGTATGTGTGTTGTATATCAAAAAAATTATTATATATTTTTACATAAATCCTAACTTAGAATCTCAGAATAACAGTAGTGTTTTATTTTGTTTGAAGTGAGACACACTCACCCATGATACCATCAAATGGCTTTAAATATTCTGAGCTATTTATTCATGTTGTAACCTTGGGTGCCCCCCTAGGTCTTTTCAGTTTTACTCCAATTTGGAAAGTGGAATGGTTTCAATCTGGGGGGATGCAACTTTTTCCCAGCAAAGTCCTCTCCCCACAGTGATGTTCACCAAGGCCAGGACAGCTAGTACAGTGCCCTGTGCATAGCAGGGCAGTTGTAGAACTGGGCTGAATCAGAAACAAAATTAGTAGCAACCACTGGTTCAAGGTAAGAGATGCATTAACTGTGCATGAATTCCATATGTGTTGTGAGGGTTTGCCCCATGGCCAGTCCAGGGTTTAGGTCTTAGAAAATAGCTTTGCCCCGTTAAAAACCAAAGAATGACTTCAAGACATACTCAGCTGTTTGGCTAAATTTCTGCAGGAGGAAATGTCTTCACAGCCGATTTTTTTGTTTTGTTTTGTTTTTGTTTTTGAGATGGAGTTTTGCTCTTATTACCCAAGCTGGAGTGCAAAGGCATGATCTCGGCTCACTGTAACCTCCGCTTCCCAGGCTCACGCGAGTCTCCTGCCTCAGTCTCCTGAGTAGCTGGGATTACAGGCGACCACCACCACTCCTGGCTAATTTTTAAAAATATTTTTAGCAGAGACGGGGTTTCGCCATACTGGCCAGGCTGGTCTCAAACTCCTGGCCTCATGTGATCCTCCCTCCTCAGCCTCCCCAAGTGCTGGGATCACAGGCGTAAGCCACCACGACCCGCCAGATCCTAGAAAATTTTAAATGACACGTGTGGCTCACCTTTTATTTATATTGCATATTGCTGCCTGAGAGGATTGCCTCACTTTCCACAGCTCAGGCTGCCTGGTCAAAAGACCAGAGGCCAGGAAGGTTATGAAATCGGAAACTTTAAAATAATTATCATTCATTGTTTCTATTTGTGAGATATATATGTGTGTGTGTGTGTGTGTGTGTGTGTGTGTGTAAAACTTATGAATGGATATAATCTTATATACAAGGTTAAATGCCATTATCCCCCAGGCAGGTGGGTCCAGGTCGAAGTGCCGTGAGGAATGTTGCTTCAAAAGGGCTGCACCCAGAAACCTGTCACTCTTGTTTCATTCGGCCCAGTGTCTGATCGCACCTCCTGTCACTCAAGACCTGAGGGGGTGGGGCCTGGAGCCCCATCCAGTCAGCGGCGCTAGCGTGAGAACTGTCCAATCAGGCGTGCAGCCAGAGAGGAAGGGGCGGCCTTGGGGATCTGGCGGGGCCTTTGTCTCCTGGCGGCCGGCGGGGTGCAGGGTTCCCGTCTGCTGCCTCTCGGAGAGTCCCGTGTGACTGCCGCAGGCTCCATCGCCCTGTGGCCTGCAGGTATTGCGAGATTTCTAGGGAGGACGCTGGGACCCCCAAAAGCTGGGAAATGGTGAGTGTGCGGAGCAGGGTGTCCCGAGAAGGGAGAGGGGGTGGTTGGAATCGGTTGGAATTGGCTGGAACCAGCGCTGGCGGCCCCGGGCCTCCCGGCGGTCGGCTCCGGAGTGTGCGGCCGAGTCCCGCTGGCGCAGCTCGGCCCTCAGTCCCGTCCCGCGCAGGTGGGGGCCGGGCCGGCAGCGGGATCCCGGCCGCGGGGTGACTGTCCGGTCTCTGCCTGGTGACTTCGGCACGGCCCAGAGCCCTCCCGGGGCAGCCCCGCGCCCGCAGCGCCGCGTCTTCCCTGGATTGTGCTGTGATGACGGAGGGGTTTTCGGGAGAGTCCCGACTCCCGTGGAAGGTTCCTGGGTGGGAGGAGCTGTGGTCTGTGGGTTCCTTTCTCCTCTTTTTTTTTTTTTTTTTTGAGACGGAGTCTCGCCCTGTCGCCAGGCTGGAGTTCGGTGGCTCGATCTCGGCTCACCGCAACCTCTGCCTCCCAGGTTCAAGCGATTCTCCTGCCTCAGCCTCCCGAGTAGCTGGAATTACAGGCGCCCACCACCACGCCCAGCTAATTTTTGTATTTTTATTAGAGACGGAGATTTCACCATGTTGGTCTCGATCTCTTGACCTCGTGATCCGCCCGCCTCGGCCTCCCGAAGTGCTGGGATTACAGGCGTGAGCCACCGCGCCCGGTCTCCTTTCTCCTCTTCAAAAAATAAACTGAAGCACCTTTGAAATGTTAAGGAGTTTATTCCAGCAAACAGTGATTTATGAATCTGGAAGCCCCTAGCCCTGGTTTGGGGCTAAACTTGAAGGGAAGGTCTTCATAAGGTGCACGAGGAAGCAACCACGTTTAATAATTGATCGGTTGCCATTATGCAGTCACCTTATTTGGACTGTCCAGGATGAAATTTCCTGATTATGTAATAAGAGATTTATTAGCATTTAGTGGTTGGTTAAGCCTACGTTTTGTTTTTCTCCAAGTTTGCAATTTACAAGAAATTCATCTAAGTTAGCTAGGATTCCTTAGATAGAATCCCAGGACATCAAAGCCACTCAGTCTAATTGTCTGCCATTTAATTATTCTAACACTCCACAGGGGAACTGGTTTTCCCAGCATTTTTCAAATGTATGGCAAGCAGGACCTCAAATCCAGGACTCTGTTCCCCCAGCCTAACTGTTTTAGGGCCTGAAGGAAATCTTGTTTCCAGTTTCTTTTCTACATTCCCAAATGCTAACTTTGTCTCTCCAAACACAACATTATCAACTATTTGTTCTTTTTTTTTTTTTTTTTTTTTTGAGACGAAGTCTCACTCTGTTGCCCAATGCTAAGCTGAAGTGCAGTGGCACAATCTGGGCTCACTGCAACCTCCACCTCCCAGGTTCAAGCGATTCTCCTGCGTCAGCCTCCTGAGTAGCTGGGAATACAGGCAGGCGCCACCATGCCCGGCTAATTTTTGTATTTTTAGTAGAGATGGGGTTTCATTATGTTGGCCAGGCTGGTCTCGAACTCCTGACCTCGTGATCCGCCCGCCTCAGCCTCCCAAAGTGCTGGGATTACAGGCATGAGCCACCGCGCCCGGCCTATTTGTCCTTTATTTGCTTTTCAAACAGATGCAAGATTTTAATGGTTCTTTTTTGTTTTTTTCACAGTGCAATGAATGGGCTTTTTTTTTCTTTTTTTTTTGAGACAGAGTCTTGCTCTGTTGCCGAGGCTGGAGTGCAATGGTGCAATCTTGGCTCACAGCAACCTCTGCCTCCCGGGTTCAAGCGATACTCCTGTCTCAGCCTCCCGAGTAGCTGGGACCACAGGCGTGTGCCACCATGCCTGGCTAATTTTTGGTATTTTTTGTAGAGACGGGGTTTCACCCTGTTAGCCAGGATGATCTCGATCTCCTGACCTTGTGATCCTCCCGCCTCGGCCTCCCAAAGTGCTGGGATTACAGGCTTGAGCCACCGTGCCCAGCCATGAGTGGCTTTTTAAAAAATATTTTCTTTATGTTCTGAACATTTCACGTGAGAAGAAAGCAGAGAATAATCACTTGACACTCTGCTGTAAAATCTTTGCTCAGCCAGTGTCCTGGATAGTTTCCTTGATGTTTTCTGTTCATAGTTTGAGGTCTTAGATTTAAGTCTTTAATCCATTTTGATTTGATTTTTTGTATATGCCTAGAGGCGGGGGCCACGTTTTTTTGTTGTTGTTTTTCATCTTTTTTTGTTTGTTTGTTTTGTTTTGTTTTGAGACAGTCTCACTCTGTCATCCCCTGGGCTCAGGCTATTCTCGTGCCTCAGCCTCCCGAGTAAACTGGGACCACAGGTGCAGGCCACCACAGCTAGCTAACTTTTGTATTTTAATAGAGACAGGGTTTCACTATGTTGGCCAGGCTGCTCGGACTCCTTGGCCAGGCTGGTCTCGAACTCCTGGCCTCAAGTGACCCTGCTGCTTTGGCCTCCCACAGTGCTGAGATTACATGCATGAGCCACCACACCCGGCCAAGGGGTCAAGTTTTATTCTTCTGCATATGAATATCCATTTTTCCCAGCACAACTTATTGAGAGACTGTTGTTTCCCCCAAAGTATGTTCTTGGTGCCTCTGTCACAAATTAATTTGCTGTAGATGTATGGATTTTTTTCTTGGTTCTTTATTTTGTTCCATTGAGCTATGTGTCTTGTTTTATGCTAGTACCATGCTGTTTTTGTTGCTATAGCTCTGTAGTATAATCTGAAGTCAAGTAGAGTAATTCTTCCAGTTTTTTCCTTTTTGCTCAGGATGGCTTTGGCTATTCTTAGTCTTTTGTGGTTCCAAAAAAATTTTAGGCTTAGTTTTTCTATTTCTCTGAAGAATGTCATTGGTATTTTGGTAGGTATTACACAGAGTTTATAGATTGCTTTGTGGAGTTACGGACATTTTAACAGTAACATTTTAACAGTCTTCCAATCCATGAACACAGAATATATTTCTGTTATTTTGTGTGCTCTTCAGTTTCTTTCATCAATGGTTTATAGTTTCTGTTGTTGAAATCTTTCACTTCTTTGGTTAAGTTTATTCCTAGGTATTTTATTTGTTGCTATCGTAAGTGGGATTACTTTCTTCATTTCTTTTTCAGATTGTTTGCTGTTGGCATATAAAAATGCTACTGATTATTGTATGTTAGTATTGTATCCTACCACTTTACCAAATTTGCTTTTCAGTTTGAATAGTTTTTTGGTAGAGTCTTTAGGTTTTTTCAAGTGGAAGATCATATCATTTGCAAACAAGGATAATTTGACTTCTTCCTTTTGAATTTGGAGAGCTTTATTTTGTTCTCTTGTCTGTTCTAGTTAGGACTTACAGTACTAAGTTGAGTAACTGGTGAAAGTTGGCATCCTTTTCTTGTTCCACATCTTAGAGGTATAGCTGTCAGTTTTTCCTCCTTCAGTATACTAGCTGTGGGTCTGTCATGTATGATTTTACTGTGTATGCTCCTTTTATACTCAGTTTTTCGAGGGTTTTTTTTTAAATCATTGAAGGATGTTGAATTTTATGAAATTCTTTTTCGGCATCAGTTGAAATGATCATATGGTTTTTCTCCTTCATTCTGTTAATATGATGTGTTACATGGGTTGATTTACATATGTTGAACCATCCTTGCATCCCTGGGATAAATCCCACTTGGTCATCATGAGTGATCTTTTTTGTTGTTCTTTTTGAGATGGAGTCTCGATCTCTCGCCAAGGCTGGAGTGCAGTGGTGCAATCTCAGCTCACTGCAACCTCCGCCCTCTGGGTTCAATGATTTTCTTGCCTCAGCCTCCCGAGTAGCTGGGATTACAGGTGCCTGCCACCACACCTGGCTAATTTTTGTATTTTAGTAGAGACAGGGTTTCACCATGTTGGCCAGGCTGATCTCAAACTCCTAACCTCAGGTGATCTGCCCGCCTTGGCCTCCCAAAGTGCTGGGATTACAGGCATGAGCCACATGCCCGGCCCTAAGAAAAAATTTTTACTGTCATTCAAATACTAAGAATTTATGAATACACATTTTTAGAAATATAGTTCTAATGAAACAGTGTTTCACTGTGGAACATAATGTATTTACCAACATCTAAATATATTTTGTTTTTCTGAAATAAAAAGCCCAAAGTATGTAAGATGAACTCATATTTAGTAACTAAATGTCTTAGCATTACATCTTATTTGGAAATGATCTGGATATTTAATGAATATCCATCACTGAATTTAGTTTACCAAAACTATAAAGATAGAGAAACATTTTCCCCTATAATTTATTTACAATTTATTTATTTTTTCTTTTCCAATGTTTATTTTAGATTCAGGGAGTATGTGTGCAGGTTTGTTATATTGGCAAATTTTGTTTCATGGTTGTTTGGTGCACAAATTATTTATTTCATTACGCAGATAATGAGCATAATATCCAACAGGTAGTTTCTACTCTTGCCTTCCTTCTACTCTAAAGTCGGCCCTAGTGTCTTTTGTTCCCTCTTTGTGTCCATGTTTACTCAATATTTAGCTCCCACATATAAGAGAGAACATGCAGTATTTGGTTCTCTGTTCTGTATTAATTAAATTATCCAGCAGCATTCATGTTGCTGCAAAGAACATGATTTTGTGTTTGTTATAGCTGCATAGCATTCCCTGGTGTTCATGTATGTCATTTTATTTATTTAGTCCATTGTTGATGGGCAGGTAGGTTGACTCCATGTCTTTGCTATTGTGAAAAGGCTACAGTGAACATAGACATGCATGTGTCTTTATTGGAGAATGATTTATACTCGTTTGGGTATATACCCTGTAATGGGATTCCTGGGTCGAATGGCAGCCCTGTTTTAAGTTCTTTCAGAAATCTCCAAAATGCTTTCCACAGTGGCTAATTTATGTTTTCACCAGCAGTGTATAGGCATTCCTTTGTTTCTGCAACCTTGTCAGCATCTGTTATTTTTTGACTTTCTAATTATAACCATTTTGAATGGTGTAATAGAGCATCATTGTGGTTTTGTGTTGCATTTCTCTGATGATTAGTGATGTCGAACATTTTTCCTCATGCATGTTGGCCATGTGCATATCTTCTTTTGAGAAATGTCCCTTCAAGTCCTTTGCCGCCCCCCCCCCCCCCCTTTTTTTTTTTGAGACAGAGTCTCACTCTTTCACCCAGGCTGTAGGGCAGTGACACGATCTCAGCTCACCGCAACCTCCGCCCCCTGGGTTCAAGTGATTTTCCTGCTTCAGCTTCCCAAGCTGGGATCACAGGCATGCACCACCACACCCAGCTAATTTTTGTATTTTTAGTTGAGACGGGGTTTCACCATGTTGGCCAGGCTGGTCTCGAACTCCTGACCTCAGGTGATCTGCCTGTATCAGCCTCCCAAAGTGCTGGGATTACATGCGGGAGCCACCACGCCCGGCCTTGGTTATTTCTTTTCTTCTGCTAGCTTTGAGGTTGGTATGCTCTTGGTTTTCTAGTTCATCTAGGTCTGACCTTAGGTGGTTAATATGAGATTTTTCTAACGTTTTGAACTGGGCATTTAGCACTATAAACTTTTCTCTTAACATTGCTTTAGCTCTGTCCAAGAGATTCTGGGATGCTGTATTTTTTTTTTTATTAGTTTCAAATAATTTCTTCATTTCTGCCTTAATTTCTTCATTTCTGCCTTAATTTCATTATTTACCCAGTCATTCAGAAGCAGGTTATTTAATTTCCTTGTAACTGTATGGTTTTCAGAGATATTCTTGATATTGAGTTCTGTTTTTATTTAACTGTGGTCTTGAGAGTGTGGTTGGTGTGATAACAGTTTTTTTTTAAATTTGTTGGTAATCGTTTTATGGCCAAGCATGTGGTTGATTTGAAAATATATGCCATGTGCAGATGAGAAGAATGGGCATTGTGTTGTTGAATGGAGTGTTCTGTAGATGTGTATTACGTCCATTTGTTGAGGTGTTGAGTTCAGGTCCCTATCTTTGTTAGTTTTCTGCTTTGATGATCTAATACTGTCAGTGGAATGTTAAAGTCTTCTACTAGTATTGTATGGTTATCTGTGTCTGTTCATAGGTCTCTAAGAAATAGTTTTATGAATCTGGGTGCTTCAATGTTGGTTGCATATATATTTGGAATAGTTAAGTTTTCTGATTTTATTGAACATTTTATCACTATGCAATGCCCTTCTTTGTCTTTTTTGTTTCTTTCTTTCTTTTTTTTTTTTTTTTTTGAGACGAAGTCTTGCTCTGTTGCCCAGGCTGGAGTGCAGTGGCATGATCTCAGCTCACTGCAACCTCAGCCTCCTGGGTTCAAGTGATTCTCGTGCCTCAGCCTCCCGAGTAGCTGGGCTTACAGGTGCCTGCCACCACGCCTAGCTAATTTTTTGTAGTTTTAGTAGAGATAGGGTTTCACTGTGTTGGCCAGGCTGGTCTCAAACTCCTGACCTCAAGTGATCTGCCTGCCTTGACCTCCCAAAGTGCTGCGGTTACAGCTGTGAGCCACCACGCCCGGCTCCTTTTCTTTCTTTCTTGTTTTTTTTAAAACAGAGACAGGGTCTTGCTATGTTGCCCAGGCTGGTCTTGAAATCCTAGGTTCAAGTGAGTCTCCCACTTTGGCCTCCCAAAGTACTGATTACAGGCATTAGCCTCTGCTCCTGGCCTGTCTTTTTTCATTATTGTTGGTTTAAAGTTTGTTTTGTCTGAAATAAGAATAGTTCGTTTTTCTTTTCTGATTGCTCGACAGATTTTTCTCCTTCTGGTTACTTTTAGCCTATGGGTGTCACTGTATGTGACATGGGTTTCTGGAAGACCATAGAGTTGGGTCTTCTTTCTTTAGGCAACTTGCACTCTGCTTTTTAAGTGGGGCATTTAGCCTGTTTACATTCAAAGTTAATACTGATA